>NW_027185421.1:996251-1076251 GCF_022577435.1 Embiotoca jacksoni | reverse complement strand
TCATATCTTGTTTTGTTCAAGTAACAGTGGAAAACACTCATTTTTCTAATATTAAAAGTTCAAGAAAAGCAGCAGCGTCTCATTTATAAACGAACATGTTTGACATTTTTGCCTGAAATACGACTGAAACAGTTTATTGACACGTTCATTTTCTTTTAAATGATTTTTTTTCTTGCTTTTAAATCGGTGTGATCTTTTTCACCAAGACGACTAATGACCCACTTAAAATGAAATAAATATATTTCCATTGGAGGCCATAAATTATGAAACGAGAAACTCTCTTTGCACCTCTTCAGATAATGAACTGCAGTGAGAGCTCAATCGAAGAGACACTGAACTGATTGACGCACCTCAGTGGCTGAGTGACGGCTCGTCGCCGGGTGTTTTCTCTCCGTTCCAGCGTGCGCGCACACACACACACACACGCACACGCACACACACACACACACACACACACACACACACATACAGTCTGTCCCGGCAGATAACCCCCGACGACGACCCCTGACCCCTGCTTCCAGCCTCGTCCTTCCTCCAGGAACGCCGAGACCTCCACAGGTTCCCTCCCTGTCTGAAGATGGAGAAAAAACAGGTTGTGTGGACTTTTACGGTTATTAATACAATGCAGAGGCCAAAGAAAATAAATAAATAAAAGAATAAATCAATGAAAGACGGATGCACAGGCGATTTTATGTGAAAAATGAGAGATAAGGACATAATAACAGTGGAACTTCTATTCTTTAACGTGTGTCTTTTGGCTTCCCAGGTGGTTTCTTGACAGGCCGCCAGCCGCTTGCTGTAATCTGTGCGAGCACAAGGAGAAGGCCGGCCGCCCGGCACGGACACTTCTGCTCCGGCCTTCAACCGACACCTCCGAGGCCGCCGGAGGAAGTTGGGTTTAAAACAGGAAGACGTGGGTCACACGTCGGCTTGAGGAGGCCACCTTGAGTCGGGCTGGAGGCTCGGCAGCAGCGCTGAGAGGAGGAGACGCGGATTCACACCGTCAATTTTTTAGGTGTTAAATATATGCATTTTATCCAGATAGATGTGTTTAACTGCTTCTACAAGCTTTAAGATGCTTTGTAAGATTTTAAAATGGTCTCTGCCCGGATGAGGAAGTCCACCGCAGCATGGAAGACTAGTGATTTTGTTGTTTTTGTGCTTAAAACTGACAACAAGTCCCCGTCTCCCTCACTGCTCTGAGACACCAGCTCCGATCCAAACCTGTCAACCGAATCAGGAAAACGTCCAGCTGGGCTCTGATTTCTCTTCGAGTCGCCGCGTGATGAAAAAAAGACAAGTTGAGTCCTTCAACATTCACTGCGTCCACACGGAGACGTCACAGTTTAACATCAAATTTTAGATGCTGGAAATTTGTTTTTAAAGCTGTGCTGCTTGGAATCTAATTTCTTGACAGCATGCAATCCTCCACTGCATAAATAGAAATTGGTTATTTTCAACGAGGTGTTTTTGTCGCCGTCGACCTCAAACGAACCATTTTATTTCGTTTCAGAGGGATTTCTATATTTGAACTGACTGGTGCGGGACATGAGACCCGGCTCTGATCTTCGGGGTCTGTGGTGAGACGACGGCAAAACACAAAGCAGTAAAAACACGACGCAATTTTATTATTGTGGAAACGTGATTTGATCATTTTCAATCAAGTTTATTTTGCAAAATTTCAGTGACAAACGTTTTTAAACTGTGTTCCAGAATAAAAACCAAGAAGCATCTGTCTGTGTTTCTCACGCAGGTTTGTTGTGGACGTGTTTTTGTGTTTGTTTCTGACTGAAGCTGCGAGAAGATCGTAAATCGAATATATTAAAAAAAAAATGCATCTGTTACTTTTTTTTTTTTGCAGCTTGTCGAGGTGATTTTATGTTTTTAATTCTTACTTCTCTGAGGTTTAGAAGTTTTGCCAAAGCAAAGCTGGTTTCATTTCTGCAGTCAGATTGGTTGCAGTTTTTCCCTCTGGTTGTTTATCAGGTTAGATATCGACCTTCGTGTTTAATCTCGTCGGTCTGATTTTATCCGCTCGTTGAGCAGCTTTGACGACCTGCTTCCGAATATCGAACCCTGAATGATGGAAAACCTCGACGACCTCGAAGGTCAGAGGTAAACGATCGTATCGACTTTTACTGTAGGCGGCCGACGCGAGTCAGATTGGGCTTTATTACTTGACCTTTGACCTTTCATGCATGAAGCCGTAAAGTCCTCAGAATGCAAATTAATTATTGTTCATATGAGGCAAAACAACAAAAACAACAAAAAAACAACAACAGGTCAGCCCAAACTTTTCAAACCCCTTTAATGATGAAAATTCAAAAAACATCTCAGATGACTCAGATGCACAGAGGACTCCGACAAACTGACACCAGCGAGGCATTCTGGGAAAGAACTTAGCTCTGACCCGGCCTGCGGCTGGACCGGACCAACGGGGAGCGTTACTGGGAGGGCATCAGGGCTTTGGTCTGGTCCATCACCTGCTGGAAGAACTTCTCCATCATGTCGGTCAGAGGCTTGACCTCGATGTTGCCGATGAGCGGCTGCACCTGCTCCTGCAGCTTGGCGGCCTCGGCCTGGAGCTTCTCCATCAGCGGCTGCAGCTTGGTCTTCCCGTTCGCCATGTAGGTCCTGTGATTGGTGGGAGACGGAGGAAAGAGACAACCTGTCATTCAAAATGAACTGAGAAAAACATGTATATATATGTAGGCTGCACGAGTTTACGCAGGCATTTAGTCGAGGTTATAAGTTATTATAATGAAGGTTTTATCTCAAAAAACAACACGTATGGATCCAAAGGGGGCCGATTATGTGCTACGTGTAATTTTCCATTTTAAATAGGACACATTTGTCAATTATAAAGTCACTTTTCTTTTTTTAAATGGCCTTGTATGTGTGCAGCGTAGACAGTCAAAGGAATGACATACAGTAAAGGTGCGGACGGCCGAGGAATCGAACCGGGAAGCTTATGTGCTCACATGTTAAGTTTTAAAATAAATTAACCGCATGTATTAGCTGGTAAAATTAAAATTCAAAAATATAAAGTGAACTTTGTTAACACATAAAGCCATTTACATTTAGATTTTATGCATTTTTTTTTTCCCTTCAATCTGTCGCCGACAATAAGAGGAGCTCAGATTCCCACATTTAAAAGTGAATAAAGTTGACTTACTGGGCGGTGTTACCCATCTCCATAGTCTTCATCTTCGCCACCATGTCCTGGGTGGTGCTGGTGATGCTGGCGGACATGTCGTTGAACAGCTGGGTGATCTTGTCCACCTCAGCCTGGACTTCACGCTTCACCAGAGACCCGGCCTCAGAGCCTGCGAACGCAACATTTCAAACGTCTTTATTTAACTCCACCACATGGGATGAGAATTATCTTTTTATTTTCAGGCTTTGGTTTCAGTCCAAAACTTACACGGAAAATTTAAATTAAAATTAAGGCAGTTTTTAAGTTGCTGAAAAGATTCCCCTGTTTAATGTGTCACATATTCAGAAGTTTCTATATTTTATGGTCTATAAAATCTATCTTAAATACATTTTATATACCAAATACATTTAGTTATATATCAGTGGAAATGTGTCTCACCATTGGTGATAGCCAGCACAACCACAAGAGCGGCAACGATGGAGAATTTCATGGCTGCAGATGAGCTGGAGATCAACCTGGAGAAAAGTTGAAAGGGTGAACGAGGCGCTGCAGAAGTTACAATAAAAATGGAAAAGAGTCAAAGTTTCTGATAATTTAAAGAGTAAAAGTCTGTTTGTCACACAGAGACGGAGAAACAGCAGCAAGCAGACGTACCTTCACTCCGGTGGGGGTTTCTTGGACCTGATGTCTGTTGGAGAGCGGTGGGCTTTTATAGCTCCCGGAGGACGAGTGAATCACAGCTAATCACAATTTGATCATTTTACGGCGCGAATAGACCTGACAAGACAAGTACAATCAGCGCGCCGGCTGGACCTTGGTGCTCCACAGCTGTCACAAGACGAGACACAAAGTCCACCGAAGACTGAGGTGGAAACGACCCTCCTGAACTCAGTGAGTTGGAAGAAAATGTTTTTAATGTGCTTGAACTTTAGAAAAAGTGTTTAAATCTGACTTTATGCTTTTATTTCACGACATTACAGGGGAACAAGGTTGGAGGTTAAAACCGATGATCATCATTACAATTAAATCATTAATTAAACTACCCAACAGTAATAAAAAAAAATAGTCAAATTTGCCAAACATGTAACAGTAATGCATTTTGTTTTTACATTTTGTGATGAAATATATTTTCTTTGCGTTATTGCCACTTTCTCATCAATTGTCTTCCACGAGTAAAGAATTAAAAAAATAAAAGGTTGAACATAACCACGAAAAAGGAGAAATGAAGGTTTTCCCATCATTTTGGGGAACTCATCACTTATTTTTCATCTTTTCCACGACATAAAAACACACCGTGTACCCCTTCTTTATATTAAAAATTTTGTAATTTCAAGTTAGCCATCTTCTCCAGAGAAGATCAGCTGATGAGACTTAATGAGTTAGTCAACGCTGCTGACAAAGCCTCGAAGCGCTATCAGCCGTTACCCAACAAGAAATCCTGAGATCCTGATAAAACTCCTCAAAGAAAGAAATGGCAGGAGATACTGGCGGTGTTATCGTGTGCTCTAACCGGGACGTTCTGCATGTTACGACTTCTCTTTTCTGTTTTAATCATCTCACGCTCACTGTCTCTGAAAAAAGCTTTAATACATCTATATGACACATTAAGAACATGAGACACTTGGTGAGATGTCTTGAAGAGAGACTGGACGGAGATTCCAGGTCTGAAAAACAAGGCCTTAAAGCTGCAATACCAGCGAGTGCCACTAGAGGTCGTCTCCAAAAAGCCTCCGGCTCCATAGACTCCCATTCAACTTCTCTCATCAAATCCAAAGTGAATAAAATGTGTCCATCAGTTATCTCGGTGTTGTTAGCTAAAGTCACTCCTTCTTATTAGTTTTCTGGAGGTCCATCTGAAAATAATCCCTCATTCATTAGAAAAGAAGATTCAACAAGACCTGGGGGCGTGTCTGTTTGATTGACAGGTTACAGCTATCGGTGGGCGGGACGTAGTATCGTCAGGTTTCCGATCAGATCGGTCAGATCCACCGCTGGCTCCTCAACATGTGACGCGTTCAAATGGAAGTCGTGAGCTCGTGGTTACGACATGGCCGTTCGAGTGATTAAGTTCAAGTGTTAAAGTCCTAAAAACAAAGAACAAAGACAAACTCCACGTGACTAAAATTACAACATATTAATTTAACACCCAACCAAACATGGACTTCCATGACCTCTGACCTTTCTGTGAACTTGTGAACTCGAGGCCTGCAGAACATTTTGAGTTCTGACATCGTGAATACCACAAGAGGTCGCCGTTCGTACGGACTCTTCTCGTGTACGCGGTAAACACGACGACATTTGAACGCAGCAACTAATTATAGGACAGTCCAGGTGGGCGGGGCTTGTTTGAGGAGGCGGAGGAGGGAGCGAACACTGAAATCTTTCCTTTGTGTTTCGACAAACTCGCGCCCTCTTCCTCTCTTTTGCATTGTCACAGCAGTAGGCGAAGGTTGTGTCTCCATGGCAACCAGCATATCTATATATCCTGATATTGTGCGACACCTCTTCAGAGACAATGTGCATAATAAAACAATTACAAAGACATTCTCATGTCTTTAAAAACTCTGTAAAGTGTCTTAAAAGAAAATGTTGCTTGTGTTTCGTGTGTTTTTTGTCTTTCAAAGCACATTTGCGCAGAAAAAAACAAAAAAACAAGGTGTGTTTTTGGTAATAGATGAAGTCAGTGTGCTTTTCAAACTGGAGAAATACAACAAACTGAAGCAGGACTCAAGAGGCAACCAGCAGCGACCTGTTGGTCTGTGAACAGCCGTTATGCTTTCTACTCTCCACGCTGGAGGGGGCGGAGCCACAGCGCATCGTCTTCACAAACCGCCACTGAACATGGACACAAACTACATGAGAATTAAATTGCAGATTTATAAGACAGAAAAACATTTTTTAAATGTTTGTCTTCGGTTTCAGGTTGAATTCCATCACACTGCATGTCTCACTCTGATTATTCTGTAAGTACAACGTATAAAAGTGTACAGTATATTTACTCGGGTATATTTGGAGGTACATGAGTACTTACGCGTGATGCTACTTCATCCTTCCACTCTAATACATTTATCCAACAGCTTCAGTTACTTTTTAATTAGATTTATTTGAAGTAAAGTTACTTTGTAATGAGTTACTTCTTACATGACTGTATTGGTACTTTTACTTGCAGGATCTGAGTACTTGTTGCATCTCTGGCTCCAAAACTTGCTGTTAAACCATTTTTTTCTCTTTTATTCCTGACACACTTTTCTTTAATAAACCCATTAATATATATTTTTGCTTATTTTACGGTTTTGTTTGCGATGACAACAGAGAAACCAGCTCACAGGTCCTTTTCTCTGATGCTCTGTATGTGGTATTTCTGACTCCGACCACTAGAGGGCAGCGTTGCACTCTCAGGAGAGTCTACAGATGTGGGTCAACATCCAATCTTTATTTTACTGCGCTTGCTGTCATTCCTGTTCCACATATCTTTTAAATATTCAACCACTCAGATTATTTGCTTTTCTTTATTTTCTCCACACTTTCATACCTTTTCTCATGTGTTTAATTTCTATCTCATGTTTTCTCTTTATGCATTGTTCTCATTTTTAAACTTAAGTTTCTAGTTCTTATCTCCCTCTATTTTACCGCTTTTGTTGTCATTTGAGCGTTTTAATCCATCTTCTACATTTCTTTTATCTCTATCGTCTTGCGTGCGTTGGTCTCAAAGGGGTTTTTAAATTGTTTAATTTCCTTTTAATTTGTTTTCAATTGTGTTTTGAATTTATTCTCAAATGTATTTTATTTTTCTGGTCTACAACTCTTATTATTGGCCTGTCAATCATCTGTAAAGCACTTTGAACTGCACCAAAATGTACCAAAAAGTGCTATAAAGATAAAGTTTGATTGATTGACTCGAGTGTTTTCAATCCACCACAGTGACACCAGAATAACAGTCCTTGGTGGAGCCCGAGTGGATCCGTGAGCGCCCTCTGCTGGTCTCGTAAATAATGATCTTAATTCTTTCAAAAGGTCATACAGTACAGCTGCTCTTAAATTCAAAGCACTAAAACTCAAATTTAAAACTTTTGTCGTTTCAAGCTAAAAAAAAAAAAAAAAAAAAAGACATTTAAAAAAAAAATCCATTGAAATGTCACAACAGAAAAAAATAAGATAAGAACTATAAAAGCGTTTCCCGCTTATTTGTTCTCACTTTTTTCTCACTGCTGAAAGACTTCCAGACAATTATTACATTTATAAAAGGCTTAATTTATTACACGAGTCTAACAGAGCAAAGTGGCACATTACACATTATACACAGCAAAGAACACATAAGTATTTATACATTTTAAGAGTAGTTTTTTTTTTTTATAACAGAGCATTATATCAAAAGAAATAAAGTCGTATAAAACATTAAAACAAAAAAGGCACCAATAACTTGTTTTTTTTTTGCTCCGACTGAACTCTTGTTGTAACAAATGTTTTCTCTCGTCTTTGCTCCTTATTTCACGTCATCAAACGTCCTCCAGGTTTATTTGAGTAAGTGCTCTGAGGAACTGCCCTCCGAGTCATTTCAAAAGTCAGATTTGATATGTTGGTCGAAATAATGCAAAAGATAATCTGACAGTGACTGACATAAACAAACAAACAAAACAAAAAAACAACAACAGCAGAAGCCGTTCAACGGATGAACAGACTCGAGCTGAGAGACGAAGACCGAAGAGAAAATAACAAACGAAAATCGTCGGTTGCTCGGCAGGATGGAGACAAAACCGAAGCACGCGGACTTTTATACTCTAACCTTGAACACACCTTAAACAACTGCTCTAATACCAAAGTGTGTGTGTGTGTGTGTGTGTGTGTGTGTGTGTTCGTTGTGATTCTCTACATACATTCAGCCTGACATTTTGCCTCCTGCACCACCACCTCATCCCCGTGATATCACCTACATTTCCCCTCTGAGTAAACCTCTCTAGTTAAAACAGTGAGTGTGTGAGTGTGTGTGTGAGTGTGTGCGTGAGTGTGTTAGCAGGTTGTTGGTGGATTAAGGTGAGAGTGTGTGTGTGTCATCAAACGCATTAAAAAAAAAACGTGTTTTTAGTCACGTGTGACATTACAACTAAAATAAAAACCCGCTAAAGAAGAGTTAGTGTCCCGTCTGAGTCGTAACGTACGTCACTGCTCCGATAAGATGTTGTTAGTAGTAAATTATCTTAATTTATGCATCTTATCAAGTCATTTTTGAGCATTATGAGGTGAAACGTTTCTTAAAATCAGTGACAGAAGTCTGAGATCATTTCTGTCCTGTTTCATAATGTAGACAAGGAATATTTTAAATGTTTTAATCATGATTTATCTGCCAAATTGTATTTTATATGAATTTAAAAAAAAAAAAGATTTGTGGGAAAAATGACCGCCAGAACAGGCTAAAAAAACGTATTCAACAAAAAGCAGAAAATACACATTTTTCTGCATCTCAAACAAGAAAATGTTTCACATAATTTCCTGAAAACTGAATAAAAAAAATAAAATTTTCACAATAAACTAATCATGCACTTTAAAAAGGAAAAAAAACCCCGTTTTTCGCTCAATAACGGTCAAAAATAACTCGATCAGACAGGAATTTTAGAGTTTTAGTCACCTCATCTACGGTCTCATCTTCATGTCTATTTAAGCACCTAAAACAAGAAATAAATATCACAATTCTATAAATAGAAAACGTTATTATTTCAGTGGTAAATGTAAACAACAGTCACGTGAGGCAGCGAGAAACCCGACAGGAAGTAAAAGGGTCGTTAAAAAGTCGCTCGTAGGAATACGCACCAAAATACTGTAAAAGTCCCGCGTTCGTACGACTCTCCGTTTTAGATCGTTGGATGATGTGCACATTCTGATTCTGATAAAGCCAAATTACAACCGCTAATTATGAATGATTTATTATTTCGCGCCGCCCCTCCCCCGTTGAGGGCGGATTGCTGGTTCATAACGAGGCCGGCAATCAAGAAGGAGAAGCGAACGCGTCGGTCTGCAAATCAACTCGCCGTCAGCTCGGAGAGGAATCGATGAGGTGGAAGTTTGAGATCTGCATCGGATCACGTGGAGCTGCACGAGACGCCGCGCTGACGCTCGTTTCTGGAATGACGCGAAGGAGATTCTGGCCGAGTGCGTGAGAATGATTAATAATACAAAATAAAATAATAATCCCTGACATTAAAATGTCTCCAGTTGAATCTCTGAGTGAACTGCAGCGCTACAACGAGGCACGTCAGTGTCGTGTTACCGCAGCGAGCTTCCTGCAACCCACAGCCTTTTTTTTTTTTTTTTAAACAACGTAACATCAGAAAAAGGCTTCGGGTAAAAACACGTCTGGGTCGTCAGCTTCTGGGTAAACGCACGGACAAACACTTCGGGTGTGTGACGCTGTCGTGAACAATGTTCCTCTCTGTTGGTGTTGAACTCTGCTGACAGTCAAACAGCGAGGCCGTCGGCGGGAAGCCCCGCCCCTCACTGCTCTTTGCGCTCGCAGGTGGAGGCGTGCGGCGGCGGCGGCTGGTCGGAGCCGCCGCCGCCGCCGCCGCCGGGCTTCCACAGCAGCGGCGCGCTGAAGACGCCGATGATGCCCAGGTTGAGGAGGAGGGTGACGGCGAGCGCCCCGGCGGTCCCCAGGAAGGACGGCGCCGCTCCGTGGGCCAGGAGCCACGCCCGCCGCGACGCCATGTCCGCCATCACGCCCTCCATCTGGAAGTGGGTGCCCACCACGGCGCTGACGTGGAACAGCTGGTGGCTGTGACCTGCGTGGAGGAAGACGGACTTCAGTTGGTGAAGCAGTTGATTGGTTCATTTCTGAAAGTGAAATTCGTCTTCCATCTTGTTTTGTTTTTTTAAATCATCTACGAGACTTATAAAGAGTGAAACAAGCAGTACATTATTTCTGTTTAAAAAACTGACGTGTCAGTCGGACAGTCAAGGTTTCATACGTCACATACCAAAGGAACCAATCAGGTCAATTTAGGGGCGGGGCTTTCCCTATTGTCCAGCTGTGTGCGCTATTTTTGGCGGGAGAAGTGACCATATTTGGACGAGCTGGGGGAGGAGCCAGTGGTGGATCTGACCGATCTGATTGGAAACCTGACGATACGACGTCCCGCCCACCGATAGCTGTAACCTGACTGCACCACAGGCCTGTCAATCAAACAGACACGCCCCCAAAAACAGGTCTTCTTGAATCTTCTTTTCTAATGAATGAGGGATTATTTTCAGATGGACCTCCAGAAAACTAATAAGAAGGAGTGACTTTAGCTAACAACACCGAGATAACTGATGGACACATTTTATTCACTTTGGATTTGATGAGAGAAGTTGAATGGGAGTCTATGGAGCCGGAGGCTTTTTGGAGCCGACCTCTAGTGGAACTCGATGGTATTGCAGCTTGCCTAGTTTTTCAGACCCGGAAGTTACGAACACTGAATAAAGGTATCAAGTCACAGCTCGGCTACTTTTAGTGGGAAAAAAACTTGTAAATCTATGAGAAGTAAAAAGGGAAAAAGAGTTTTATTTGTTTTTTCTCCAGATAATTTAAATTAATTTGAATTATTATGGTATTTGTTGCTATAACTCCTCTTAGTGGACTATTTTTACATCATTCTCAACCATCTCCTCTTTCTTTTTTAAATAACTAACCACAGCAGCTCTTCCTCTGAAGGGGATTTGTACACAATGAAACCTCGTGTGAAACCTCGCCAGAGGCAATAAAAAAAAAAAACAATCCACGGAGCAAAGAAACAGGCAGAGAATTTAAGAGGCTACGAAATCAAAAGCCCGTTTGATACGGAGCCATTATTTCGTATCAATTGTCCCAGCGGTCAGCAGGGAAAACACTCGACAACAGAAAGGACAAAAGGCGGTAAATTTAAAAAGGTGCGGCCCTGGAAATAAATAAAAACCTCGCCGATTCAAGAGCTCGAACTGAACACGGCGTTCAGTAGATAAATCAGCCACTCATTCGCAGCGTTTATTTCTTCAACGCCACGACGGAGGACGTACCGAAGTAGTCGAAGCGGCCCGGGGCAAGCCTCTCCGGGAGGTGGGCCGTGAACAGGAAGCAGGTGAGGAAGGCGAAGAGGAGGTGGTAACAGTGACTGGACAAGGCGTCGCTCGGGCTGCAGCTTCCCCCGCAGCACAGCAGCACCTAAACACAAAAGATTTCAGAATAATACAGATTATCACACTGATGGTTGCAGCGTCTCTGACCTCGTTAAAAGACCAAAAAAACAAAAAACAAAAAAACAAATGACTTGCGTAATGCAGAAAACTAATCATCACACTGATTACGGGGATTAGTTGATGGCAGCGGTACGTTTTTATTAGATTAAGGAGGGAAATCAGCTTCTGGGTTAGTGAGCTTAAAGTCCTGATCAGAAGTATTAAAGCCCGGCACTTCCAATCCTAGCGGCGGCTAGCTGGACCGGTTCGGTTTTAACACATGACACGGACCTATAATCTTAAAAATACATGAGTCCCTGCATATCTTTGTTCACCAAATATCTTTGTCCATTAGATATCTTTGTTCCAACCAGACTGAGGTAGCTAAGCAGTTTTTTTTTTTATTCAGTTGGAGACTAGAGATGCTCTGTTGCTAAGGTGGTTGCTAAGGGTCGGCCTACTTCCTGGAGTCCTAAACATTGCGTACCTTGCAAGAGTCTACCCCGTGTGTTGCCATGGAAACGGAGATCACGCTAACCAAAAAATGTTTTATATTTTGAGTGAATTGCACCACAATATGAACACATTTTATTTAGGTGGCAACTTTGTTGTATAATCGCAATATTATACATAAAATATGTTCGGTCTCATTTGTCTAATTGGTTTCTCTTTATCTACTTTCAGGACTTGTGCAAAAACCTGATTATGTTTTAGGTCGTATTTATGGAGAAATATAACAAAAATGCCACCTTTTGGAGAACCAGTCTGCAGTTAGTTTGACAGCGGACTCACCCTGTAAAACAGAGGGACGGTGTCGAAGATGAACGGGAGGATGAACGCTGCGGTCCGCAGGGCTTTACTCCTCTGAGGGAACTGCAGCTCCAGGAACCTGAGCAGACAAACGGAGGGCAGTAATCACCCACGTTAAGTCTGCAGCCTGCAGAGCAACTAATCTCATCACTGCTGCTACGCAAGCTCCAGAGCCGTTAATCATATTAATCTTTGGCCTTCATGTTTATGTAAACCATCAGCGGCTGCTCGGATTCTTATGAAACGATTTCCACACTTGTTTAACACATTTAAAAAAAAAATTTTTTTTACTGCTTTAAAAAGGACAAAAATTGAGAAATCTACTCAAAGATGCATTTTTAAATGGCACCGACAAGGTTGAATGTTGGCTTCATTTTGCAGGGAGTCCCCCGGGTCACTGCGAAGCTGCAGGAGGTCACAGAGACTCAAAGAACTTCATTAGTCCTGGTTTGAGTCTGAATCCTGTTTCAGGTGTTTGTTTTTTTTTATATTGTAGCAAGAAGGAAAAGCTGAAGAAAATACGAGCAGCTGAATTTATATGAATCAAACGCTTCTGCACGATCATTTTCTGGACGCAACACTTTTTCCTGCTGTCTTAATTAACTTCTCTCTTTTATTTATTTACCTTCACATTTAAATACAAAAAATTTAAAACTGAAATATTCAACTCAGTTTTGTCCCCTGAGACCAGAGGAGCAGCTCCTCACCTGGAGGAGCAGGACAGGCTGGTGCACAACACCGTGTTGCCGATGGCGATGGGAACAAAGTGCTGATGGAGCCACGTGTTCACCCAGCAGTCGGGCATGACGTAGTATCCGTAGCTTATGGCACATCCTGAACATAAACACGCAACGTTAAAATATGTCATTTCTAAAATTGTTAATTTTTGTTCTGCTGCTTCACTTCGAGTCATTTTAATCGGACGTTATTTAATCATGATATAAATTTCTTCCTCGAAAAAGTCGGGAGCAAAAAAGTTAAAAATTATTTAGATTGTCAATTCATCTCCAAACGTTCCTGCTTGTTTTCACCTCAACAAAAACTTACAAACCTAACAATATTTTGTTTTCTTGAGAATAAAACCAATGATTTGAGATTATTTCACACAATTACAGGATAAATGTTTAATCAAATATCAAAACAGTTGCAGATTATTTTTTCTCTTGACTGTCAATTCAACTAATCATTTAAATTTAAATGAAGGGACATTTTAATATACATTTAAAACACAGCAAAGTTAAAGAGAAGGATTAACATATCTTTAAAGTCTGTGTGATGACAGTCTGCTGCAGTGTGTTTCCTGAAACGACCACTGGGAGTCGCCAAAGTGAGAAAAATCTAAACTCTGCTCAAAGATAAGATAAAACTCTTAGTTCGTGCTCGAGAAAAGATAATGCTGCAAAACTGAGATATGATGTAATAAATCCTTGAAAAGCATTAATATCCCAAAAGACATTACATTTACACAACATAATATACACTAATAACATATAATACTAATGATGTGCACCGAAAACTGTCTGAAAGTAGATGCTGACCACCACCACAGATTTGGGACCATCCTATTAAATGTAAAAATGTCTGCTTATCACAGACTAAAATTCATCTTAAATTCTCATGAGCACCCTGATTTGTGTGGTATTAATTAAAAACAGAAGGTGAAACATGCATGTGGCGTGTATGAAGGGCAGCTGTTTTTTTCAGGGACCTCCTTCACCGAATCTCTTCTGACTTTCTGCATCGAACCGCATCGTTTGAAAGTGTTTTGGTCCTCACCGAGGCTGTAGAGGCTGAGAGCTCCGTAGTCGAAGAAGTAGCAGATGTGGCGCGACTCCGGCGACATGGTGCTGAAGGTGTGCGCACAGCTGGAGGTGAAGGGGTAGACGCAGATGAGCAGCATGTAGACCAGCAGCGGCCAGGTGTAGCTGTCGCTCAGGAAGTTCAGGGTGGAGCAGAGGACGCAGAAACGCCACAGGAAGTACCTGCAGAGCAGCGTTTTGATCTCAGTTACAGTTAAAGAGTCGCTTCCTTCACGTTGTGTGTTTTGACTGCTTATCTCAGATCCTGCCTCTGCTTTTTTTTTCTTTTTTTTCCCACCTATCCAACAAAAGCTTTTATTAGTACGTCCTGTCCAGCTGTTTCGTTTTTTTCCTGCAGCTTTGAGAAGAATTTAGGAGATTATATCTTCAACACAAACGTCCTCCAGCTTCCACTGATCCTGACAAACTCCGTCATGTTTCTACAGCTGCTGATCCAAGTCATGAAATTCAAATATAAACATTTATCGCCGCGTGCAAACCTGCAAAAGTGCACTGAAATAATTTGGATTAAACATATTAAATGAAAGCGTGACAGATGAAATCTTGAACTGGGGTTTAAAGCAGACTGTGAAGACGTTTGTGTTCGCACCACGTCGGCAGGAAGTGCGTCCAGATGTTGACGGTCTCGTTGTTCATCTGGAAGCTGCTGAGGACGCAGTCCAGCGCCGAGCTGCGAGGGTGACGGTACCCAGAGATGATGCTGTCCTCCCGGAACACCTGCGGAGTCGGGTTGTATTAGAAGATCTGTCATTAGTTTGTGGACAAACTACGTCACACACCCTTTAAATTATTCACCACGAGAGGCAAAACGTTCACAAATGACGATAAAGTTCAGTGAAAAGTGAACATTAAGATTTTAAATAATTGCATTCAGAAGGAAGATGAAGGTATTTCTTTCTCAGGATATCTTTTAAACCTTACTTCATGCAACATGATTGATTGGTCAAAAATTAAAGTTTTTGTTGTGATTGAAAAATGTTCGATTTTGGAGCAGCTTTTTAAAAAAGAAAAAGATTCTGATGTAATTTGCAGCATTTTATGTGATTTTTTTTTTTTGTGGTAAAATTGGATGAACTGAGAAATTGCAAGTTTAGAAATATTTTTTTAATCTATTTTCTGAATTTAAAAAACTATCAGGGGGTTTAAAGTTGCAAAAAAAACAAACCCTAAGAGATAAAAATGACACAGTTTTACAAAACAAGTCTGTGACTGAAACGCTGCTGTAAATATAAGAACTTTAAATGCTTCGTAAATATGAATTCAACACGTACTGGATTCACTAAAACAAAGTGCAGGATTAAACTGGAGCAGAGGAAGTGTGTCGATTGGGAACATTTCCCATCAACCCCTGTAACTTCCATGTGGTTTGTTTTGATGATGAAGGCTGAAGAGCCTCACTGACTGAAAATGAGGAGGTTGTTTTTTGTAAATAAAATAAGTTTTATTTTGAAAGGCTTACTTTTAGCCACTGAGCCTTCAGGAGTTTTAAATGAGGAAGTTCACTGCAGCAAAGATTGCAGGGAAATTTGCACAATTGCAGGCTCAGAAACTTTTTTTGCAGGAATTTGCATTAATTATTGCAACGGCAAGATCATATTTTCCTGGAGTGACCGCGCACTAAAATACTGCTGACGCATTACTGTAGCAACACACATTTTCTGAGCTACTCATTTGCATCAGGAAGGTCCACCTGCACTCCTTCAACAGGTGCGTCCTAAACCGAGAGTCGCTGCAGGAAGTTGAATATTTCCAGCCGGATGACAGACTGTCTGAAAACCTTCTCACCTTGGGGACCTGGTGGATGTCGAAGAGCTGCGGCAGCTTGATGCTCAGCATGTCTGCGGGCAGTTTAATGGCCCCCCTCCCTCTCTGGCAGACCTCCCTGAGCCTGGCGCGGCCCCCCCGGCAGAGCACCAACCACACCGGGTAGTTAAACACCGGGAGCCGGGCCCCTCGGTCCGGACCGGCCGGCTCCCATCTCAGGCAGCGGCCCCAGCCTTGGCTCCACCCACCTCCGACGCCGCTCCCGGCTCCGACCCCCCGCCACACTGGAAACACTGTACACACACACACACACACACACACACACACACACACACATAAAATTGTAAATAAAACCAGTATTTAATTGAAAATACACCAAAGACGACACATCAAATGTTGAAACCGAGAAATTTTGAATTTGGTTCCTGTAACACATTTAAAAAAAAAAAAAAAAGTTGGGTTTACATCATTTTGACATTTTTCTGATAGATGGTATTGAAGCAATTCGGTCGGTGCCATGGAAGCACCAAAGTTTGGTAACCAGCCACCAAACACATGCTGTGAATATTCAGCTTTCAGAAGCTGCATCAGTGAATTTGAGACATTTTTATGATCGTTTTTCACTGAAAATAGTCGTAGTTTTGTCCTAAAAGTAAAAAGAATTTACAGAAATTTTAAATGTTCTGAATGTGTAATTTTCAATGAAATTAATTCAAAAGCTGTGTGATTAAATTACTTTTACATCATTCAAAAATACCCAGTTTTCTTTTAAGGACACAGAATAAAGTTTGCACTCCTGAACTAAACACCATCCGTCTCACGTCGACGTAATTTCATGACGCACGTTGGATTTGTGGACATTTCGTGTCCGTCTGTAGGACGAATATCGTTCAGTGTTAAAGTCGACATGACGAGAGTCCTCGAGCGCGACATGTTGGTGGAGTGGCGGCGACACCGAGAACAATCTCTCATTGTGGCCGCTCTCGAGATGTCCACCGGAAGAAAGACGGACGTTGGACGAGGAACTGGGACCGAACGCAGTGAAGGCGTTACAAGACTATTATGTGGAGAAAAACATTTGCAAATAGTAAAATAAAGTGTTTTAATGAGAAATGAATTGTTTGATTCCGAGTGATTTTATCAACGTCGCTGTAACATTTGTCCACCAGGGGGCGCTGACAATTTTATCAATTGTAAAAATGACCTACATTCTTAATACAAAGTTATTCATATTACGCATTTTAAGGCACAACTTTGTGTTCATGTTCATGTGTTCATGTTAAAAACAAATATTGGCGATTTTTTTGTTTTATAGACTATAGTACAGAAAAAATATGTGTGGGGTGATTTTAATTCCATTTTTAATTATTTATAATTACATTCCCAGTGAAGGTCACCGTTTCAGTGCACTGATGTGATCAAAACTCCTGTACGGGTAAACAACACACACACACAGTTCTTTATGTCGTTAGCTCACCATAGCTTTGATAAATAAATTATAAATTGTTGGGACACGCCTTGTTTGGCTGTAATTTTATGGTTGTAACAGAAACTGGCCGACAAAACATAATTTCCTTTTAACGTGCATACTTTAAGTATAAAACGGGCCGACTGGATGTTTATCCGCTTTTTCTAACTTTCCAACAAAAGCTCCAATCAGAGGCCCTTTTACCGACCGGTCCGCGTGTTATCGAGAGTTTCGGGCGTCTTCTCCTCAGACCCCGACAGGATGAAACAGATCGCACGTCGCAGCTCCTCTCCGGCAGCGTGGGAGCAACAAGATGCTGACTGCACCCAGCTGCAGGCCCGACCCAACGCTGACAAAGTGAGCTTTGTGGAGAGGGAAGGGACCGAAGGACGACTGTTACACACTGCACGGAGTGGAAATGAGGCAACACACACACACACACACACACACGTGTGACCACAACATGTGTAAATAAAAACAACAACTAAAAGCTCATTTGAATTCAGATCATCAACGTCAATTATTTGAAAAGGTCACTTTTAAATGTGTTTTTTGCAAAATGAATTTGAATTGAATTCTGATTGAATCCAGGTTGAAGGAGACGGACAGGAAACAACACGAGGGAACTAAACGGTTTAATTAAGCAATATTACACCAGAGAATGTGCTTTAACATCATTATTAAATAATGTTGCATATACATAAAGACGGTTTGAATGACCATCTGCCACGTATCTGAATTTTGTTTCGGTGCCCATGAACAGACACAAACCTTCACCAACAGAAGTATTGGTCGTAATAAACAATCTAAATTCCCCTTCAAACACAGCAGAAGCACCGAGAGGATGAAAACAAAGTTCAGGACCGGAGTCGAACCAGCTCCACATGCTGATCGCTCACCAAACAAGAGGCGGCTGAAGAAACCGATGAGTCGTCAAATGAGTCGGTTTCTTTTTCTCTCAGCTCTGAACCAGAGGGAGCAAATAAATGAGAGGAAAAATACTCCGGCCTGAAAACTTCATTTACATCAACACTCGACAGTCACAAGATGTAACGAACTGATATGAGAGCATGAAAAACATCTTCCTCTTCAGCCTTCCCTCCTTTCTGAGGTCATCCTGCTCACTTGGTGGAATATCTGAGTCAGCCGACGAGACCTCGGCTCCATTTGTTCTCCGGAGACGTGTTCACGAGTAGAAAACATGTGGATCCACCCACTAAACATCTGCACCAACATCACCCACTAAACATCTGCACCTCCTTTCACCTCGTTACCTGCCATTGTTGCATCACATCAGAATTTACTCAAACAACACTTCCTTCCTATTTCTTTTGTCTGCTCCTCTCCTGACATCTGAAATTCCTCCGCTAGGCCGTGATGTCGTCATGTGAACTCTCGTCAATGGTGGCCATTATTGGCTGGGGGGCGACAATAAGACGGCTATGCGGAGAGCATGTTGTCCACAATAGACCCAAAGATGGGCGCTGCACTGCGCTGCATGTGCTGCTGCCTCGTCTCCGTCTGTGGGCTCAAGCTATAGAGCATTCCATTGTTCTGCTGGAACATGTCCACACATACACACATACATACACATACACATACATACACACATACATACACATACACACGTGTGTGTCATGCACTTTTTACGATGACAACCTCCCACCTGCAGCCGTTCTACGCTGCAGAAGAGGAACTGAGAGCCGGTTTTTCTGCTTCAGAAAATGAAACCTTTGATAAATGCTTACGAACTGTCTGCGGCACGTCGTCACTGATTCTGAGAAACTGAAATCCACAATGAATTTCTTCTTTATCTTAACTATCTCTTAGAGATACTTTTTTTCTTTAGAGTACCGCCTCAAACACACCATAGACCTTGTAGTATCGAGTAGTTCAATTGAAATTAAAAATCTATTTTGTCCATGCAGCAACAAATCACAACACGATAGGATATTTCAGGGTCCTTAAAACGAGTAATTTACAACATTACAAAGAGGAAAAACTCTAACAGGAAGAAACCTCCAACAGAAGGAAGGAAAAACTCTCTTTAACAGGAAGAAACCTCCAACAGAAGGAAGGAAAAACTCTCTTAACAGGAAGAAACCTCCAACAGGAGGAAGGAAAAACTCTCTTCAACAGAAGAAACCTCCAAAAGAAGGAAGGAAAAACTCTCTTAACAGGAAGAAACCTCCAAGAGAAGGAAGGAAAAACTCTCTTAACAGGAAGAAACCTCCAAGAGAAGGAAGGAAAAACTCTCTTTAACATGAAGAAACCTCCAAGAGAAGGAAGGAAAAACTCTCTTTAACATGAAGAAACCTCCAAGAGAAGGAAGGAAAAACTCTCTTTAACATGAAGAAACCTCCAAGAGAAGGAAGGAAAAACTCTCTTTAACATGAAGAAACCTCCAACAGAAGGAAAAACTCTTTTTTTAACAGAAGAAACCTCCAACAGAAGGAAAAACTCTCTTCAACATGAAGAAACCTCCAACAGAAGGAAAAACTCTCTTTAACAGAAGAAACCTCCAACAGAAGGAAAAACTCTTAACAGAAGAAACCTCCAACAGAAGGAAGGAAAAACTCTCTTCAACATGAAGAAACCTCCAACAGAAGGAAAAACTCTCTTTAACAGAAGAAACCTCCAACAGAAGGAAAAACTCTTTTTAACAGAAGAAACCTCCAACAGAAGGAAAAACTCTCTTTAACAGAAGAAACCTCCAACAGAAGGAAAAACTCTCTTCAACATGAAGAAACCTCCAACAGAAGGAAAAACTCTCTTTAACAGGAAGAAACCTCCAACAGAAGGAAAAACTCTCTTTAACATGAAGAAACCTCCAACAGAAGGAAAAACTCTCTTTAACATGAAGAAACCTCCAACAGAAGGAAAAACTCTCTTTAACATGAAGAAACCTCCAACAGAAGGAATAACTCTCTTTAACATGAAGAAACCTCCAACAGAAGGAATAACTCTCTTTAACAGGAAGAAACCTCCAACAGAAGGAATAACTCTCTTTAACAGGAAGAAACCTCCAACAGAAGGAAAAATTATTTTTTTAACAGAAGAAACCTCCAACAGAAGGAATAACTCTCTTTAACAGGAAGAAACCTCCAACAGAAGGAAAAATTATTTTTTTAACAGAAGAAACCTCCAACAGAAGGAAAAACTCTCTTTAACAGAAGAAACCTCCAACAGAAGGAAAAACTCTCCTTAACAGAAGAAACCTCCAACAGAAGGAAAAACTCTCTTTAACAGGAAGAAACCTCCAACAGAAGGAAAAATTATTTTTTTAACAGAAGAAACCTCCAACAGAAGGAAAAACTCTCTTTAACATGAAGAAACCTCCAACAGAAGGAAAAACTCTCTTTAACAGGAAGAAACCTCCAACAGAAGGAAAAACTCTCTTTAACACAAGAAACCTCCAACAGAAGGAAAAACTCTTTTTAACAGAAGAAACCTCCAACAGAAGGAAAAACTCTTTTTAACAGAAGAAACCTCCAACAGAAGGAAAAACTCTCTTTAACAGAAGAAACCTCCAACAGAAGGAATAACTCTCTTTAACAGGAAGAAACCTCCAACAGAAGGAAGGAAAAACTCTCTTCAACATGAAGAAACCTCCAACAGAAGGAAAAACTCTCTTTAACAGAAGAAACCTCCAACAGAAGGAATAACTCTCTTTAACAGGAAGAAACCGCCAACAGAAGGAAGGAAAAACTCTCTTTAACAGGAAGAAACCTCCAACAGAAGGAAAAACTCTCTTTAACATGAAGAAACCTCCAACAGAAGGAAGGACAAACTCTCTTTAACAGGAAGAAACCTCCAACAGAAGGAAAAACTCTCTTTAACAGAAGAAACCTCCAACAGAAGGAATAACTCTCTTTAACAGAAGAAACCTCCAACAGAAGGAAGGAAAAACTCTCTTTAACAGGAAGAAACCTCCAACAGAAGGTAAAACTCTCTTTAACATGAAGAAACCTCCAACAGAAGGAAAAACTCTTTTTAACAGAAGAAACCTCCAACAGAAGGAAAAACTCTCTTTAACATGAAGAAACCTCCAACAGAAGGTAAAACTCTCTTTAACATGAAGAAACCTCCAACAGAAGGAAAAACTCTCTTTAACATGAAGAAACCTCCAACAGAAGGAAAAACTCTCTTTAACAAAAGAAACCTCCAACAGAAGGAAAAACTCTCTTTAACATGAAGAAACCTCCAACAGAAGGAAAAACTCTCTTTAACATGAAGAAACCTCCAACAGAAGGTAAAACTCTCTTTAACATGAAGAAACCTCCAACAGAAGGAAAAACTCTCTTTAACAAAAGAAACCTCCAACAGAAGGAAAAACTCTCTTTAACAGGAAGAAACCTCCAACAGAAGGTAAAACTCTCTTTAACATGAAGAAACCTCCAACAGAAGGAAAAACTCTCTTTAACAAAAGAAACCTCCAACAGAAGGAAAAACTCTCTTTAACATGAAGAAACCTCCAACAGAAGGAAAAACTCTCTTTAACATGAAGAAACCTCCAACAGAAGGAAAAATTATTTTTTTAACAGAAGAAACCTCCAACAGAAGGAAAAACTCTCTTTAACAGAAGAAACCTCCAACAGAAGGAAAAACTCTCTTTAACAGGAAGAAAAAAACAAGTCATTTGAAGACGTTATTGGGGCATTTCTCACCATTTTATCGACAAAGTTGAATAAACCTTTCCACCTGCATCTTCACTGTTCCCTCTAACACACAAATGAAGGACGAACCCTTCACTTTGCTCTGTCGCAGGCCCGTTTTCATGACTTCTGTATTTTGTGCTTTCATTCTGAAGCTCTGCAGGAATGTTCCTCTGGAGGTATTCCTCCCCGTCGCCTCCTTCCCGTCTACATGTCTACATCTCTGCAGATGGAGGTTACGCAACACGGGCCATGCAGCTCTTACACATCACAACGGATAACCGACTTCTCCCGCAAGACAAAGAAACTCTTCACTGGTGTAGAATTTGTTTTATGGTTTTCTTTAACCGACCGCTTCCTCGAACATCTGGATCGGTTTCATGTTCGAAGTCAAATTAAGGACTCGGGACGACAAAACAAAATAAAACAAACAAAAAAAGGGAACTAGATGTCACACAGAAACCAGTTTTGACTCGATGGCCGTCTGGCGTGAGGTCATAAATGACCACATGAGACATCGGTCTGAGCTGGTGGTGCTGTTACACTTGTTACCCCCCCCTCCCCCCCCTCTCCCCCACATATCAACACAGCTCTCCCTTGTTCACTTCAGGCGCATATATATTCACTCTCTATCGCCTGCAGTGACCAAAACAGAAATGAAATATGACCCGTGTGGCTTTGAACTGAGGCAGGGCAGCCAGCAGACAATCATTATCATTGTTGACGATTAATCAGATGTTCGATTAATCAATTCATCTCTAACATGTCAGAAAATAGCCCACATGTTCAGATCAAAGCACGGGGGAAAAAAACCACACAATTCTTCACATTTGTAAAGCTTAAAGTTGTTGTTTTTTTATGACGAATTCGATTTTTTTTTTTTTAATTAATTTCTTTTTGCTGTTGTTGCTTTTAAAATTCGATTTTTAAAAAAAAAAAAAAATAATTAAAATAAGAAAATAACTATAAATGAGCTCTACAAGGTGGGAGAAATGAAAAGAAAACCTATAAAATTGATAAATAACATGGAAAAACCGAAGCTGGCTGAATTGGCCTGGACTCCACATCTCCAGAGGAACCGTGGAGGAAAACATGCTGGTCACATGCAGCTACTGTCTCGAGCTTTCCATTTTGTCCGATTTTTTTTTCTTTCCGTTTCCTTCAACGTGAAACTCATTGAACTCCAGTTTTCAGAGGAATTCCTGCATAAACACGCTGAAAAAATAAGGTCAACTGGTGAAGACCAACAAGGAGGGAAACTTCAGAATGGGAAAAGGGCGGCGAGGGAAAAAAAACCCCCAAAAAACAACCAAACATCATCTTCACGTCTTTGTGACAAAAACTCCTGGAAATGTTTGGACTCACCGCGACCCTCGGGCATGCGGAGCGCGTGGAGGTGTCCTCTCCGTCCGTCCCCTGTCCGCCGTGCTGTGTGACAGTCCGGGCTGCGAGACTTCTTCCACTTCTCTCCGTGTCTCCGTGTCTAATTGTGGAAGGTTTCCTTTTTACGCACGGCCTCCCCTTTTTCTTTTTCTCTTGTCCCGCGCGGGCCAGTAGGATGCGCTGCTCGGTGCTCACGTGGATCGCGGAAGCAACAACAACACGAGCCATGTGTGTACTCAATGAACGCACGCTCAAAACCGGTTAGTAAGAAATTCAAATAGGCAAGTACTCTTTGTTCTGGTTTTGTAATATCATTTGTGTTTAAAGAGGTTTGGTGATAGGGTGCTGAGGCTCCGCCCCTTTTCTGTCATCCAGAGAAAAAAAAAGATGTTCAACATAAATTAATCACACCTGGTAGGATAATTATAAATTAAAAATGGTTGAGCCACACGCTAGCTGTGCCACATAGAAATGTCAGCATTTATAAAACATTATTTTCAAATTGTCCTTAGTGTGAAATATGGATGTATTAAAGGTCCCATATTTAAATTTTTTATTTTATGTATTTATTTATTTGCTGGCTTGATCTCCTTAAAAAAACAAAACGATTTTTGTTGTTGTTTTTGTTTTTTGTTTTAAAAATCAAGAACCATCTAAATATAATTTTCCTTCTCTGCAGCTCAACCAACAACCGCCTGTTTTATGTCTGTCGTTGATATCAGTGATCCTCTCTTCTGATTGGCTGATACTCTTCTGAGTGACGCGCGCCCTGGCCAATCACAGGTCTTCCTCTTTCTTGTAGCTTGCTAGCTCCACGACAGACTGACCGCGGGGTGTTTTCTTCCACATAAAGGGTTAAACAGCGGACACGAGTTTGTGACATCACAATCTTACAGCTTACTAATTCGAAGTGGAGGACTGACCGACAGGACGGCGTTGGATTTCCAGGAACGATGATGTAATCATGGTCAAAACATCTGTATTACAACCCTCCCGTCTCGTGATGACCTCAGTCACTCCTGACGGAGAAATGCTGGAAGTTACTCCACATGGATTTAGTAGAAGCCTGATGAAACGTCCCAGAAGTGACAGGAAGCCTTTAACTCACTTCTTTTCACGAGATCACTTTATGGACGGGAGCCTGGACGTGGACCTATAGCGGAGACTTATTTGTCTCGGTGTTTTTGGACCAGAGAGGACGTCCAGGACAAACTTCCACTTTGTGTCAACACAACTTTCAGTCCATCGTATTTCTGCAAAGGTCGTGTGGAGTTCATCGGTGATATTTTGATCACAATCAACACAAACCGTGACGACAGCTCCACTTCTTTTTCATATTTAGTCATTTCATTGCCAATAAATCTTAAATTGTAGGATCAAAAATCGCTGCCTATGAATTATATTCTTGATCCAATAAGTCATTGATCGTTTCAAAAAGCGTCTTAAAACATTTAACCTTTAAACAAGTTTGTATTCGGTAGAACAAACTCTGTAATAGAAGTACAAATACTTCAGAGCTGATAAATGATAAAAGTACTGTTATTTTGCACAATTGTTCATAAAGAAAAGCTTCACAATGCCCATAATATCTTTGTTATTGTACTCAGATCTCTGGGAACACCAGCAGGATCCAGGACGCACCGTGCGTATAAATTGCGCCACACGGATGTCCCCCTCCCTCCCCCCCCTCCCTCCCTCCCCTTCAGTTCCCATGAATCGCTTCGACTTAAGAGTAAAAACCTCCAGGGTCTCTTCAGGAAAGAGGAAGTGAGTTTACTGAAACAGTAGAAAGTTCTTAGAAAGAGAAGCGGTCGGTCTTCGCTGCGACGACGGAAAAACTGCAGAGAAAGCAGGTCTGACCTTTCAGCTCCGGCGACCCGCCGCCGCCGCCGGAGGAGGAGGAGAGAGGAGAGAGGAGAGAGACAACTTTTACACTTCCATCCCAAGTCTGCAGCCTGGTCCGGGCCTACGGTACCAACCCCCCCTCCCCCCCTCTCTTCCTTTCCCTCGGCACATTCCTGCAGTAACCAAATCAAAACACTACTGGATCCACCGCTGTCGAAATCCCACCCTCAGGGCCTCGAGACGTGTTTCCATTGGACGTGGCAAAATAAGAAAGAAAGCTGTTTTTTTCACGATCACAGGAGATGGCATCGAAAACCTGCCGCCACGTCTGGAAGATTTTAACGCACGAAAATATGACGCCAAACAGAGAGAAGTTACTTACGTATGAACTCCAGGCAGGCGAGGCATTTCCCCACGGCGAGCACGGACCCCTGCATGGACATCTCTGACTTTTTTGCAGACGCTCGCTGCAAAAAAAAAAACCCAACTTCCGAATGCAGCTACTGGGATTTCTGCATGTTTAAGCCTCTCGTCGTGACCCCCCCCCCCCCCCACCCCGATCCGTCCACTCCAAAGTCCCCACAGCTCACAGAAAGAGGATTTCTTGGGTCAGTGAGGTTTTCCCCAACTCGCTTACCCAGCAAAAAGAGAAAAGAGACGGGCCAGGAGCAGTGCCAGCCGTCTGGTGTTGGGGTGGCACCGGTCCTGCTGCAGGGGATTGGCTGCTCTGGGTGGATGGTCAGTGGTGGGCACTGGGCCGGGGACAGACAGGGGGGACGGGAGGGGACACAAGAGAAAGAAGGGCACAAAGAGACCCAGTTTGAGGGACGGGGGGGGGGGGGGGGTGTCCAGAGTTCACAGGAGTTGAGAGGGTTCAGATCACTCAAAGTGACTGAATCAGAATTTATATTGGGGATTAGAATCAAGGTCACGTTTAGTTTTTGATGAGTCGTTTATTTCAGAGTCCAGAGTGACACCTCCTGATGCGTCCGACCACAAAGACGTTCTCACGTTCCCGTGACTTGAAGAGATTTGAAAATGTTCACTGAAGGAATCCTGTTTTGTTTTGGTCGTTTGAATGCGGCTCGTCGACGAGGAGTTTTAGTTTCATGAAGAGTTAATAGAAACTTATATTCTGTATTTGTTTATACTGTACACGCCTTATTTAATATTTTATTCTGTCGGTTCGATTGCTTTTAAAAAAAATTATTGCTCGTGGGACCAATAAAGTAAATCCATAGGATGTATATAGAAGACATTTCTCTTGTGAAAACGACATTTCTTTGGGGGAACTCTATTATGACTTTCTCAGTGCAGCCGGCGGTTG
The DNA here is from genome assembly GCF_022577435.1 of Embiotoca jacksoni. Classification (NCBI taxonomy): domain Eukaryota; kingdom Metazoa; phylum Chordata; class Actinopteri; family Embiotocidae; genus Embiotoca; species Embiotoca jacksoni. The sequence continues at coordinate 1,049,838 of NW_027185421.1, read as the reverse complement.
AGAAATCTCTAATATGGATAAAAAAAAATTAAAAAAAAAACAAGCTCCAAAAACACTGGGTCCTACATTTCCCATAATGCAGCAGCATCTTTTTGAAGTATTTGTGGCGTTTTGAAGGCTCATGTAGTGCAGCGGACCGATAGGAGGAGAGAAGTCATATGAGTTTGTCTTTATTGTTCAATGCATGGCCACACACACATATACTGGTTTTCTTTTTGCACTGTGCATGATGGGACAGTCACTATGGAGATGGTGATGGAGATGGGACACATTTTAGGAGTTCACAGGGGCCCAAACACAACCTACAATCCTCGGGGAGAATCCGGCGGAACCCCCTCCCCCCCGTTTTTTTTGTTTTTTTTCTTAACGACAGGAAGCCTCCGCCGTCCTCCTTCCCTCCAACGTGACGCCTCCATAAATAAATTTTTAGGCTTCTTCTTTTTTTTTCCTCTCCGAGGGACTCGTTCAGCGGATCAACGACGACCACCTTCCCTTTTCCCCCCTTAAACATTTTTGCATATATCATTCAGATTCAGCTTACAAAAAAGCAAAATAAACAACATTCGGGTACAAAAATAAAATCCAAATTGAAACCTTATTTTAACAGGGCGAAACCTGTCTAATGTTTTTTTTTTTTTTTTTTTTTTTTTCCTTTTCTCCTACAGATAGCACAATACAATAAGTCACTGGTCACAAAAAGTACACCGCAAAATAAAGAACCCCCCCCCCCCAAAAAAAAAAAAATAAAGCCACAGAGGAAAGTAAAAACCGATCCCGGAGACGTTTACACCTTTTTTTTTTTCGTCCTCGACTCTTTTCCCCCTCCGGAGGCCCCCGTGAGCTACGAGACGCCGGCTTTGTGAAACCGTGAGTGTCAGGTGGGACGGAGGGGGCGTGTCCTCCGTCCCCGAAAGATGTCGTCATACACTCCGGCAAAAAAACCCACGCAGCCCGGCCGGACTCGCAGCGTCCTCCGTCCTCAAGCACAGACTGAATGGAAAAGGGGGGGAGGAGGGAATCTAAACCGCTGCTCTAAACATCTACATGGACTCGTCTGAGCGAGTGTGTGTGTGTGTGTGTGTGTGTGTGTGTGTGTGTGTGTGTGTGTGTGTGGTTTCTCTCAACAAGTATGTACTCTGCTAACATATACAGTGTATTCCTGGTTAGGGAGTGAACCAGGGGCACTTCAAAATTTGCGTAGCGTCTTTTTCCGCAGCGTCTCCTCACCCCGACCACCAGGGGTCGCTCTTCACGTTTAGGATCAGGGAGGTGGGAGATCATCTGCCGTTTCTTATCGCGCCCCTCCCCCCCCTGCCGTTTCTCTTTTCTTTGTGTATTTGTTGTTGTTTTTTTGTTTGTGTTTTTTAAACCTTTTCCAGCCTCTCTGAGCTTCTTAACTCTCCGATTCGAGTTGTTTTTTCGGAGACGCGGATACACACAAGAGCAAAAGAGTGGGAGAGAGAGAGAGAGAGAGAGAGAGGGAGAGGGAGAGAGAGAGAGAGAGAGAGAGGGAGCGAGTGTTGTGATCGATCAGCTGTTCGCGGCGCCGACAGCCGGCCCCTCCCCCGTCGACCCCTCAGCCGATCTCCTTCCACTGACGGTAGAAGTCCACGATGTTCTTCAGCTCCATGCCCGCCGAGCTGGCCGCCTGGACCGCCGCCTGGGACCAGAAGAAAGAAAGAAAGACAAACAAACAAACAAATAAATAAAACAAACAGGAAGTACAAAGCTAACCCTGAACTTCTACACGAACATGTTACCGACCTTCATCGCTGCTGACTGAGCGCAGAGCTCCTCCACCTGGTGGCCCGTCAGGATGGTCACCATGCCGGCTGTGTCTTCGTCTCCGTTGCTCTGGGAGACCGTCAGCTGACGGCAGCTGTCCACCATCTTGTACAGATGCCTGGAAAACGGTTAAAAAAAACAAAAATGTGAAATTTGATGTAATATTCATCCCGAGAGCGTTTAAACAGAAGAAGGAGAAGCGGGGAGCTCACCAGGCTTCCACATCCTGACGTTTCAGTTTGTCTCTTTCGAAACTCCGACCCGACTCCTTCTGGCAGCGGATGTACCTACGGATGGAAGAAATCCTCGTTATAAAAAAGATAAAAGCGAGCTTTATTCTCCCAAAAAAAACAACAACAACAACACAGAAGCACCAAAGCACCACACGTCTGACTCCACCCACCTGTTGCCTTTGCGAAACTCAGACTCCAGGAAGCGGATGCCGTCCCTCGCACCGGCGTTCTCCTTCTTCAACCGGTCGAGTCCGTCAATCACTGCAACAGGAAAACAGTCACGTCAGCAAATCGTTTAATCACTATTAAAAACGTATCGGGAATATCGAGATTTGATGTCGATGAAAGCTCGTGAAAAATATCTATCGTGTGTTTGAAGAACTCGAGAAACAAATCTCGCTGCAAAAAGGACAACAAAAAAATCCTCATATTTGAGTGTCTGAAATTAACAGATATTAGTCATTTTGATTTGCTCGATAAACTATTTAAACAATTATTTAAACATTTTAATCACCGACAGTGAATTTGTGGGTCTGTCGTCGGTATGTCCTCTAAAGGTTTTACTCAATGTTACTCTAATGTTCTGCAGCAGACATGAAAAAGGTGACAAGGGAAGTCAAACTATTAATATATAATATATTTTCTGTCGAATGCAAGATGTTAAGTAACTTTATGAGTTTAATAAACAAAAAAAGTGTGTGTGTGTGCGTGTGACACAAACAGGGAGCGGTGCACCGACCTGTCCGCGGGATGATGATGATGAAGCAGCCGCTGCCAGCCAGCTGGCGGATGAGATTCAGGTGCTGGCAGAGAGCCGCTGCGTCCGGCACCAGGTAGGGCGACATGGACGACTGCGCTTTGGGCTGCTGAAGGCTGCCCTCTAGCTGCGACACCTCCAACTGCAGGCAGGAAACAAACATAAAACACTAACTCAAATCTCATCGATGAAACCATCGAATATTATTTCACATCTTAATTGTTGAGCTTGTATCATTAAATCTGGTATAAATGTTGAACAATAGTAGCAATCTTATTAAAATAACACAGGAACGTCCCTTTCTGTGTCCTGCTGTGTTACTATAAATGTGGATGAGCCCCACCTCCCCCCCCTAAAAAAAAGTCATGTTTGTACAGTAAGAAGTTGTAATTCGAACTGCAGAGCCAATTCCTTTGATGTTGTTTAATCCACACTCAACACTGCCCTCTAGCTGCCACAGCTCAAACTGCAGGGAGATTAAAAAAACAAAAAACACCTGATGGTTTGTGATTATTAGAGGATGCCAATTTGAGGATGAATTTTTAATGGTAACAGAAACATTATCGGACTATTACAGGATTTCGATGGACGTTGGCTGCCTCAAATATTCTTCATAACATTAAATAGATGCTCTGTAAATTTAAAAAAAAAAAAAAGGTCAACTTAGGTGTGGAGTGTCTATACTAATTTTTTTTTACGTCCCTTTAGACAGCGTGTTTGTTTTTTGTTTTTTTAAAAGGGGAAAGCACAAAGCGTGTAAACGGTCGGAGGGGTGATGAACACCTGCAGGCGAAGCTGAGCCATGTCCCTCATCAGGCGGTTCCTACGGGCCTCCTCTTCAGCCTGGACACAAAGATCAACGGACATCAGACTTTTCTCAGTTTCCAGGTCATTATTCAAACATTTTCAGTTACGTAACACCCCCCCCCCCCCCCTCCCTCCCCTCTCCCCTCCTCTGGTTCCTTTCGGTTCCCCCTGCTCCGTTCAGACGTCACTCACCATTCGGAACTGGGCCTTGGCCTGCTGCACCAGATTGTCCTGCTCCGACTGGCTGATGCTGGTGAAGATGCCCGCCTCCGGGTTGAAGTGCAGCACGTTGCCTTGGAGATTTGTGAGGAAGTGGCCAAAACTGCGAATGCAACACACTCGCACGGCACACTGCGAGAGGAAAAAAAACAAAACGTTTCAGTGCTTTAAAAAAAAGCTTTTTTATATCAGAGATGTTTAATTTTATAATATTTTATTGGACAAATCAACTTCATAGGTCTTTTTTATTTCTATGTTTCTACATAAATGAAGTACATAATAAACGGTGTAGAGAACGTCTTCCTTTTCTGAGTGGACCGTTTTCACACATCTTCACAGTGCAGATGGTGAAGAACATCGTGTTTCACAAACAGAGACGAGGACTCGCTCCGATTTAGTCATCTGCAGTTTTGTTTTCATTTGATTTATCTGCAGGTTGATTTTCTCAGTTCATTAGTTAATTGTTTGATTTGTAAAATACAAGGTGATCAAACCAACAGTTTAAAATCTAAAAATATTCACTTTACAAAGAAAAACAGCGTAAACAAGGAAACCATCAAATATGACTTCAGCTCAACTCTTATTGAGTTAATTTCATTAAATCTGTGATTAATGCTGTAAAATAGTAGAAATATCATTAAAATAACACACAAATGTCCATTTCTATGTGAATTCAGAGTAGCTGTGTGGACGAGGCCAAAAATTTTAAAAAAAGTCATGTTTGTACAGTAAAAAGTTGTAATTTGAACAGCAGACCTGTGTGTGTGTGTGTGTGTGTGTGTGTGTGTGTACCTCCTGCAGGGGGCTGAGGGAGGGGTTGCGGCGGGTGAAATCGAGGCGGCGGTGAGCCACGCTGAGAGCTGGCAGGTGTCTCAGAGCCAGATCCTCGGGCAGCAGCAGACTCTGGACCAGACCGGGCTGCTCGCACTCGTTTAACAGCTCCGTCACCTCCGCCGTCAGACCGAGCTCTGCAACACACACACACACACACACACACACACACACACACACACACACACACACACACACACACACACACACGGGTAAATTAATAAACCGACTGGAGTCATCGGAGTGAATCACACGACGATGAAGTGCGAGAGATGAGAGTTCGAACTGTTTGTGAAGTGAGTGTACGTCAATAATCATCGTCACATTAAATGCACGAAAACGGCCTCCAATTTCCTTCAGATCCTGTTTTTCTTTGGCGATTGAATGGATTTGTTTTCCCATTTAGTCGATCGGCTTCATGCAAGAACGCCACGAGGCTCATACGACCGATTGAAGAGAACGTGTCGCCTTCACTAAGATCTCTTTATATGTGAAATCTTGTTTTAGGTACGAAGGAAATGAATAAATGTTCCAGACGTGTCGTACGAGTCTCAGATTCAGTTTTCCTCCACGGGAACAAAAACACTTTTATCTCTTTGAACTTTGAATTTAAATCTGTAACTTTTCAAAATGAAAAATCAAACATACTACCAGAAAATGACATTTTCCGCTCGCTAGTGACGTACATGATGACCTGCCGACTTCAAGAGAAGTTTGTGATTCATTTATTTTCTTGTCTTTTACTAACTGTCAAAAAAACAAAAAACAATCCAGACTCTCAGAAATAAAGTAGTTTGAACCCAAGAGGCTCTTCTCAGAATATTTCACAACCTTCACTGTTAATCTCACATCTTGTTCATTATAGTTTCTAACCATTCATGCTAGATCCTGTTTTTTTCAGCACGGTCTCGGCTATCTCAATCTTTCATCATTTAACTTAATAACACTTAGAGATTTTGTATATTGGCTTTTATATCAAGAAAAAACAGTACTTTCGTCATATAAAATTTGTACATGTATCCAACCATAAAATATTGTCGGTACAGATATCTTGTTATTATGTGTGTGATAATAACTTGCTCTAAGGGTTAAGAGATATCAACGCTATGAATAAAATTGTTTTCTTGAATGAAGCTCGGTGAGAATTAAAACCCCGACTGCTGGTGTGAGAGAATAAACCGGTAACTCACCGGCCTCGAGCATCTTGCTGCCGTCTGGCAGCAGGTTGAGCAGCACGGACAGACGGTTCCACAGACTCTGAGAACTCTGCAGAGACAACCGGCGATCAGTTCGTTGAATAAACTCAACAAAAAGAAAGAAATAACCGTTTCATCAGCTGAGCAGGAAAATCTGTGATCTTACCTGCGCACACATGAGGATGATGTCGGTGTTTGTCCTCAGCCAATCCACAAAGACCTTCACCACCTGGATCAGCCCCTGATTGGTCAGGATCTCCAGCTTCTCCATGAGGGTCTTTTCACTGTGTACTGACTGAGTGCTGTGTTGACTGCCCTCCGACTCAGAGTCCACGTCTGGAGACGGAGGCGAGAGGAAGATTCAGACGAGAAAAACTACATTTTTACTCTCATTGTGAAATAAAATAAGAAAAAAAAAATATATATATATAAAAAAATAAAATTAAAAAAAAAAAGTACGTTACCATTTTCATTGGTTCCGTTGGCAGTACCAGGGTTGATGTCACAGGGAGAATCCTCGGGAGGAGGCGGAGTCTCTTGTGAGGGGGGAGCGGAGGTGTCGGTGGGGGTGGGGATCCCCGAGGAGGAAGAGGAGGCCTGAGGCCTCAGCAGCATGTTGCTGAAGGTGGGCGCCAGGCGGAAGCAGCGCTTGGCCTGGAAGAGCTGCGACGACATGGCCTGCAGGTTGCTGCTGATGCTGGCGTCGCTGGGCGTCAGCGGCCCGTTGGTGGTCGGAGGCGTGTCGCCGTCGCCGTCCCGCTCTCCTACTTCCTCCTTCGGCCGCTCTTCCTCTTCCTCCTCGTCCTGCTGCTCCCGGGCCTGGCCCTCCAGGTTGTCCGAGTTCTCCGCGTCGTCCATGTCTTCCAGGTCGGAGCGAGACTCCTGGCTGTTCATGTCCGAGTCGGTCTCCACGTCGAACGCCGTCCCTCCTTCTTCCTCCTCCTCCTCCTCCTCCTCGGAGCCGCTCTCCCAGCCGGCCTCCTCGCCCAGCGGGTCTCTCTTCGTCTCCTTGGTGACAGGCAAAGGATTAATGGGAGTCTCCGCCGCCGTCGTCGTCGTCGTCGTCCCACTTGTTGAGTCGGCACGCCTCCTCCTTTCTTCATCCTCCTCCTCCTCCTCCTCGCTCTCGAAGCCCTCGCTCAGGTCGCTCTCGTCCTCTCCTCGGCCGTCCTTGTGAGCGCAGCGCCGTCGGCGGAGTCGAGAGAGGCGGGCGTACTTCTTCTTCTGCCGCTGTTTCTCCTGCTGGTCTTCCGCGCTGCCGTGCTTGGTGGCTCCGCCCCTCTCGCAGCTGTCTTCGTCCTTGTCCTCCTCGTCCTCGCGCTCCAGGGAGCCGTTCTGAAGAGGCCTCTCGTTGGAGCGATCCGGCGGCGGAGCGGACGAATCCCTCGTCTCCGGGTCATCTGGAGGAGAGGAGGGAAATATTGGAACATATTTCACTAAAGAAATGAAATGTTGTCCAGCAGGTTAGTCCTGACAGAGTACGTGTGTTCATCTTTAAACTGTTCGTAGACAAAAGATCATTTTAAAAGCATGAAAACAGGCACTTTAATCCTAAAAGCTGTTGCAGATCAGGATGAAATCAGACACATTGCTTCATATCGATGATGTTGACTCGAGTCTGTTTTTGAGCCATGCAGTTTCATTTGTGAGGATTTCTTTCTCCTGACCTGCGGCGTCGGTGTGAAGCGGAGGCACCTGGCTCTCCGCCTCCTCCAGCTCCGCCTGCAGACGGATGTTGACGTGGTTGACGAGGTGGGAGAACAGCGCCAGCGTGAACGCTATGGACGCGCTGTACTGCTTCGACCCTGCAGACACAAAAAAACACGAGTGAAGGAAGTGTATTTTTCCTGGATGGAGTCCTTCCAGGTGCTTTTTGTGCATTTGTTGTGATCAAAAATACCCCCCCCCCCCCCCCAAAAAAAATCACAATTAAATTTGTCCAGCTTTAAGTAAGTTTTTTGCACCAATTAGAAGAAATTGCAAATCAAGGGGTACATTATTTTTCTTCTTTTCTTTTTAAGCAGGTATCACTTCCTTTCATTATAAGCATGCTGCACAAAGAAATATTTTAGTTCTAATCTAATCTGAAATTAATTTATGTTACAAAGACTTTCTAAAAGCTTCTCTCGACCACATTTTTTGCAGAAAAATTGCAGGAATTTTACAAACTTGCAAGCTTCTGCAAATATTGATTTCCTGGAAGGACTGATTACACCACTAAAAAGTTTTAAAAACATTTCTAATGGCCCCTCCAAAAAAAAAAATCAATAATTAAAAACAAGTGTGCCATTAATCGACCTGAAGATGTACTTAAAAAAAAAAAAAAAAAACTGCATACTAGTACAATTTCAAGCTAGTGTCCAAATTTCAGTTTGGGAGTGAATCCATTACATTTCCTCTTATGATGGTGAGAAACATGGACAGTTTTAGTGTGGACATTAATTAGTTATCTGCACAGCAGCCCGAAAACAGAATCCATTCTGACTATTGTTGTTCTTCTTCTTCTGTCAATAATCTCAAAACTACAGTTGTTCACATCACACCAACACCAACCTCCTCTCTTAAGGCTGTGCACCACCATCAGACACGTGACCACCATCTTGAAGACGAGGGTGTCGGGCAGTACGGGACAGGAGCTGTCGGCGTGCTGCAGCTGCTGCTGCTCCTCCTCCTCCTCGCTGGGGGGGGTGGTGAGCGCCACCTTGTGTCGGTGCCGGCAGGTAGAAGAGCACCAGGTTGAAGTCCTCCAGCACCGACTGGCACAGCGACGTCAGCTCCGTCTCCATCAGGCTGCACTCAGACAGACGGGGGAGGGGGGAGGGGAATTTATTAAATAAACATATGAAATACTTTTTTCTGGTGTAAACAGTAGTTGAATGAGGAAAAAAAATTAAAATAGAGACAACATAGTGTTGTGATATTTTGCACAATATCTCATCGATGTCACAGATACCGAGTATCAGTATTTTATTGTATAAATGAATTTGTCAGCTGCATATACGTTTTATGACCGTGCTGCTCAGTCTACAATAAATATGATTGGACTGAGATGAACGCAGAAAACATTATTTTATTAGATAAACCCTTGTTAGGTAAAGTCACTCCTTCTTATTAGTTTTCTGGAGGTCCATCTGAAAATAATCCCTCATTCATTAGAAAAGAAGATTCAAGAAGACCTGTTTTTGGGGGCGTGTCTGTTTGATTGACAGGCCTGTGGTTAAAACAGAAGTTAACTCAGTTTGTCTTCGGGGGGATAATTTGCAGTTGAAAAAAAAGGTATGAAATCACAACATATGGCTCCGTATCGAGGCGCCTCTGGTGATTCTCACCCCTATAAACTCATAAAATGGGTCAAATACAGTAAAACAAAAGGATTAATTCCACTGTGGACGTTACATTTAAAATGCTGGCGGCAGCACTGACCTGTTCTTGGGCTGCAGGAGGCTCTGCAGGTACATGAAGCTCACCAGGAGACGCTTCATGTCTTTGGATCTGCAGAAAAAAAAAAAGAATTTTACAGCAATAATTAGAATATTTACGGTGTTTTCATGTTAGAGGCAAAATGAGGTAAAACAGAAACACCTCAGGAAAACATTTACCAGTTTCCAACATCAAAAACTGAACATCAGAGGAGATCATTTTAATTTGCAGGAAATCGAACAAAATAAACAAGGACCAGAAGAACAAAAGCAAAAATAAAACACACGAACAGTAATAAACCTGAATTGGCCCGTAAGTGTGTCGTAACACTCAACAGGAAGTCGGAGTGATTTGTCCTCCTCACCTTTGCCGAGACGGCGACAGCTTCTTCATCTCCTGCTTCTTCACCTGGTGGTACATCTTGGCTGCTTTGTCGAACAGCCGCTTCAGGTTGCCGTAGGCGCCCTCAAAGGGAGCCTCTGATTGGATGCTGAGGATAAACGACACGTCTGTTAAAAGACTTTGAAAACCCGAACTGGTTGAACTTCTAAACCCACACACTGGCGCTCTGTTTTACCAGCGTAGGTAGTAGTAGGTGGCTTCAACGTTGTAGAACTTGCTCCCGGCCAGCGTACCCAGTTGGTTAAAAGGCATTCCTGCAAACGTAGAGAAAGAAAACTTTTATTTTTGGAGTCAAGTAAAAGTGGACTGAGGCGAAGGTTCATTGATAAATCTGTAAAAAAATAAAAATAAAGATCACGTGTCAAAATATTGCAGTGATATGAGGCAAAGCTTTTAAGACACAAATAAATTATTTGTATCAATATTTAGGAATACTTTGCACACAGCTGATTGATTTCAGGTGTATTTATCGCTCCTTAAATGTTCAGAGTTATTATAAGGAGGTATCAGGAGACGATGTTCTGGTATTTAGAGATCACAAACAGACTTCCTCACTCTTTGGACGCGTCATTTATTGGCACTGATTTAATACCAGAAACATCAAGTGAAGCCTGAAATGATGTCAGATATTTGAGAAGACACCGCAGCTCCATCTGGAAACAGAAACAGGAAGGAACGATACCGCTGACTCATTTTTAAACATGAACTTAACTACAAACACGACTATGATTCATGGATAACAACAAGCAACCAGCTACCTCAGTTTAACTCTTTAGAAATTGAAAAATCTTACAGATTTTCCATATCACGCTACAGACTCGCTCTTAAAACTGCCAACTGACTGATGTCATGGTCTAAAAACACAGCTGCAGTAACCGCTTATCACCACAAGAGGCGCCGAAGAGAACGAAACAGATATTTTGGAGAGAAACAGTTGGATAGTCTGCTGACTTCAGACGCTCCTCTCGGTGTTTCCCCACGTTTAGTTGTTAAAACTATAAACTAAGCTTCCATTATTTACCGTATGGATCTTCTGAAACAAGGCGCATTTCCCAAAATGTTATTTTGCAACGTAAACATCACTTTCTCTCACAAAATGAAACAACTGGATTTTAACATTTTGTTGTTGCTGTCGCTATAAAAAAACTAAAAAAACGAAAGCATTTAAAACATTTTTAGAAACAAAACACGTCTGTTGTTTTTCATCATGCGTCCTGTGCGACCGCAGTAAGCAGCAGCGCGGCCAGCTGCTGGGAAACGTTCCCCTGCAGTCACTCACCTACGTGGGGCATAACGGACAGGGCCTGGTGGTAGAAGCGCTCGGCCAGCTGCTCGGCCTCCACGCCGGCCAGCTCGTTCTGGTAGCGCGCTGAGGAGGAAGCCACGTGAAAAATAACGGTAAACATACGAGTAAACACGAGCATGAAAATATGATGAATATAGATTTAGACTTTATTAATCCCACGGTGGGGAAATTTAGTCGTCACAGCAGCATAGAAAAACTAAAAGGTGCAAACAATATGAACAAAATGTACAAATACGTACAAGAAATAACACGGATAAGAAATTATTAGTTTAGACAAAAATAAGAGCAATGAATAAATACACAAAAACAAATCAATATTTCAGAATCAAACTTTCTTCCGTCTTTCAAATGCTAAATCTTCTAGTTTTTATAAACTAAATAATGCGCCGATCGAACGTGTTAACCGACCGAACAGCCTCCTGCCAGTTCAACACACACACACACACACACACACACACACACACACACACACACACACACACACACACACACACACACTCAGTGTCACACCTCTACAGGCTGAGATGAATTAATGACTTATTTGACGAGGATGTCTTCATTACCCAGATCTCCGAGGTACACCAGACAGCGATGACAGGCCATCTGTGCCCACTCCATCTCCTTGGTGGTGGCCGACACCGGTTTCTTTCGGCCTGTTGGGAACAATTACACAATGCTTTTTTTTTTTTTAGCATTTCAAGCATTTAAGCCGACTCACTTCCTCCCCCAAAAAAAAAAAAAAAAAAAAAAGACTTAGAGTTTACGTAACAACGGAGAACAAGAGAGCTTTGCGTCTGACCGATGAGCGGGTCGGTGACGTGGGTCCAGTCGATGCAGTCCTGCAGCTCCAGCTGGTAGTGGGACTGGATGTAGAGCAGCAGGTGTTGGTAGAAACCCACGCCGGCGATCAGGTGCGTGCGGTAGGCGCACTCCAGAGCGCTGCGGCTGTGGATGTGCTGGAGAAGAGACAGTGAAGCCCGGACATCAGAAAAATGACCAGAAGAACCACATAGGGGGAAAAAAAAAGGCTCTAAATAAAAAAAAAAAAAAAATGTTTTAATGACCGTTTTAATCACTTGTTCTTAATTGTTTTTCCTTTTGCCTTGTGTTTTGAGGGTTTTAATGGTTTTATGTAAAGCACTTTGAATTAATTGCCTTGTTGCTGAAATGTTCTCTACAAATAAACTTGCCTCAACAAAACGTAGGACAACTTTTGCACATGATGATGTGCAGCAGCACAATCAATGACAAGCAACTCAGAAACACCGAAGACAAAAAGAAATACAAACACTCGAAAAATACACAAGATTAAAAATGACAAATATGTTAAAATGTTATGAGCAAAAAGTTGTTTTTAAAAGATGACATTTCTTACATTTTACAAAACGATTAGGACGAGAATTATAAAAAAAAAACCTGTTCAAGCTGCTATAACAGATTTTTGCTGAAGCTCGCCGACAACACAACGCTGATATCATCACCACAACTTGCTGTCACACAAACGTCCATTTATAGTTGTGTTTCTGGCCACTTAATGAATTGAGGTCCAAGTTTTACAGTCTTTCAGCTCTGATTTTGGTCTCTTTAGCTACTAAATAAGCTGCGTTCACCAGCGAGTCACTATCTGAGCCGGTTGAGCAGAAACAACCAAATAGTAAAGTTGTGTCTGAACATTTGAGCTGAAACTCGCTGCAAATCTCTAAAAGCCAAAAGATTCAACTGACAAATATCTCTAAGTTTATCAATGAGTCATTGGATAAATTGTGGATCTAATTATATTGATTATTGCAGCTTTAAGTTCCAAAACATCTGAATAACACTTCGTGTTTGTGTCAATGTTATTTTGGCCAAAGCTGATTAAAATGAGATTTTCAGCCTCGAATTAAAGGGCAGTGATGCTCGTTTCCTGGTGTTGATCGAACAGCAGAGCAAAGGGCTATTTTTAAAGGGTTTGACTTCCAATGAGACCAGCCATGCATCATATTTGCCATTTTACATGGTCACTGGCGTAAAATGTCACGGCGGAGTCGACCTTTAAGTGGAGGCGACGGTGTCGAGCCAGCTAACGAGAGAAAATAAAAAAAAACAAGCAGAGAAGAGTTTTTTTTTTGTTTTTTTTTCCACAGCTGAGGGGTCATTTACCTTCTTGTTGGTCTTGATGACCTGGATGACCTCGTAGTAAACCTTCCTCCACAGCAGCTCCTCGGCCTTGCGGCCGTAGTCGACGGGGTGGAGGAACATCAGCTTCACACAGAGCTCCCGCAGCCTGAAGACACAGAAAGAGAAGAAGATGTAGACGATGCATGAACACATTCAGGAGGAGGTCGGGTCACCTTGTCTGAGACCTTGTCTCCTCTCTCCTCTGAGCTCAGAGGGGGTGGAGGGACGGCGCTGATGAAATATAGAGAAAAATCTGATTTGAGATTTTATCTACAATAACAGGTGTTTATAGAATCGTTTTTGGATCCCGAGCAAAAATTACACGGCTGGTTTCTATGTTTATGATGAAGTGGATCTATATAACACAATATGAAGGCATTATTATTTGTATAATCACCAGTCTCACATTTAACAGACAGATTTTCACACACACACGTAAACATACGAGTAAACACGAGCATGAAAATGTGATGAATATAGATTTAGACTTTATTAATCCCACGGTGGGGAAATTCAGTCGTCACAGCAGCATAGAAAAACTAAAAGGTGCAAACAATATGAACAAAATGGACAAATACGTATAAGAAATAAGATGGATAAGAAATTATTATTTTAGACAAAAAATAAGAGCAATGAATAAAACAAAATACAAAAACAAATCAATATTTCAGAATCAAACTTTCTTCCGTCTCTCAAATGCTAAATCTTCTAGTTTTTATAAACTAAATAATGCGCTAATCGAACGTAACAGCCTCCTGCCAGTTCAACACACACACACACACACACACACACACACACACACACACACACACACACGAGACAGCTGGACGTACTTGTTGCGAAGGCTGATGTTCTCCGGCTTGAAGACTTCCCTGTAGGACGATTTGCCGCCAATGATGACGTCCAGCTTGTGCACCGACTCCACCACGGCCCTGGGTTAGCGACGAGGAGGAGGAGGAGGGGGGGGTAAAGTATGTAAAGTTAAAAACATAATCAAGGCAAAAACAAAAGAAGCTGCCAAACGCAGGAAGGACGGCCAAGTGTGTGAGTTAAGAGGCGTCTAATTTTTTTATTGTACTCTATTAATCCCCGAGGGGAAATTCTTTCGCTACAGCAGCATCCCGCAACAGGCTGCCACGAGCACGGCGCCAACTAACCTGAGGTGCATGTTTTGGATGATGGGAGGAAGCCGGAGAACCCGGAGAGAACCCACGCAAGCACAGGGAGAACATGCAAACTCCGCACAGAAAGGCCCAGGACCGGATTCGAACCCAGAACCTTTTTGCTGTGAGGCGACAATGCCAACCACTGCACCACCGTGCCCCCCTTAATAATCACCGCTCCAACATTAGAGCACATCCAACTATGAATATTAAATGTGTTCTATAGATGTGATGAGTTTACAGATGTATAAAGTCAGGTTATAGATTTTGATGTCTTTTCTTATGGTGCAATATGACGATTTTAAACTTCTTTTTTTTTTTTCAGGCTTTAGTGCATCAGTCGGGTGTCGACGACGCGATGTTTGGAGAGAGCCGATGAATCAGTGAGGTGCCGCTTTCGATGCGTTTCTGATCCGTGATCTCGACGAGGTGAGGTCTGCAGAAGCGCCAGTTACCATGGCGATATATGTATCCCGGTGCCGTGGTGGGAACGTGCATTTGAAGAGAGGGCGATGCACCTCCTGTTATTTCCTACCAGGAAAGCGTCCCGTCCATGAAACTTAACCCCGGGTGATCAGCATCAGACCGACAACTACACTCTTAAAAAGGTTTTTAAAGCTGGAATAAACCGGAGGGGGGGGGGGGGGGGGGGGGTGGGGGGGCAATATAGTGGTATTTTATTGTATCGTGATATGAGACTAGATTTTTGTCTTAGACTTTGGATATCATTATATTATAATGTGGCATAAGTGTTGTCATCTCCTGGTTTTAAAAGTCTCTTCTAGATCATCTATTATTTGCCTTTTGCCCATTTAAATCAATAACATGGATAATAATGACTATTATTCAAAGAGTAGTGTGTAAATATTTGGTGAAAACGTTACTAGTCATCCCCACGATATTGTTGCGGTCAAAGATTATTACGATGATGTTTGATTTAATCCATAATCACACAAAAAAAATTGGATTCTGTTCCTCTCATCATTAAATCCTACTAAATGTATAGAAGTTTAGAGACGGGAAATAAACATAGTAGATACAGAGGAATATAAATCGAAGTGTATTTTTTTTTTTTTTATATGGCAAAGTAGTGAAGCAGTTAAACCTGAAGTTACCTCGGTAACGAATAAATAAAATCCTGCCTGGTAGTGAAAGCCTCCGTCTGCAGCAGTTACACCAGCAGACAAAAAACAACCGTTTCAGTTTCACTTCTCTGAAACAGACTTGACTGACAGCCTGCAGCCGCCTCGTTGTGTCTCTATTCACTCATATCTCACCGTTACGTCTCATTAACTTCATGCTTTACCCCACCTCCACCCCCCACCCCCCACCTCCACCCCCATAGTTTTTTTTTGCTGTATCGTTTCCATTCAGTTCCCCTCGCTCACCTAGTTTCTGTTCTTTCTTTTTTTTTTTTTTTTTTTTGCAGATGTCCTCCGGCCGTGCAGCCGTTTTGGATCTCTATGCTTTCCTTTTCTCTCTCTGCTCACCTCCAACCCGGTGGAAGCTCCGCCCACCTCTAACCTCGGAGGTTTTCCTTCCCGTTAAGAGTTTTTCCCTCCGATAGCTTATGTGTGAATTGTTGGGTTTTCTCTGTATAATGCTGTAAAAGTTCTGCTGTGAGGACTTTAATGTGTTAAAGTGCCATAAAACACCCCCCCCCCCCTCCTCCCCCCTAGACCTGTCAGATGTAGCTGATGTCACGCGGACAGGTGTTGCGGGGGATGTTTAGGGATCCTGACCGTCGTGATAAACAGCTGACCGACACATCCACCCTTCACCGAGCCCTCCGGTTCGTGGAGCTGAAACAGAAACTGTCCGCGTCAACTCGCCTGTACAGCCGCTTGATGAGAAGCACCTTCGCCTCTGGCTCGCTGTCCTGCCCCGGTCCGCTCATAGTTAGCAACAGGCCAGATGTTTTGTTCACACGCTCCGGTCTCCTTCAGCCCTCCCCGCCGGACGGTTCCTTGTCCCGGTTACTCGGGTTCGTCCCCCCCCCCCCCCCCCCCGGTCCCTCCCTCCCCCCCCGCCGGCAGTGACAGACCTGTGCTGGTAGCCAAAGCTAAGCGCTTAGCGTTAGCTTCCCCCCCCCTCTTCCCTTTCGAGTCGCTTCCGTTTCTTTGTGTCCTTTGGCGAAAACCCCCTCTACCCATCCGTTCCGAACACCGGGTAGGAATGGGGGGGCGCCCGGTAATTTACGGTTGCTCCCGGTCAGCTAAAACGCTCTGATATGCCTCTTGTGTTGTTCCCCGTTCCAACCATTGCTACGAAGGCGGCCATTATTCCTATCAAAAGCAGTGACCGCCTTTATATCGCGAGATTACAGGGCATACTCACGATATTTACGTTGGGTGGGTTGCCAGATATCCTATAATCCCCCGTTGCCAAAAAAAACCTGCGGGAAAAAAAAGCCGTGTCATAATCCTGCAATTTAGAAATTCAAACAAATTTCAATACAAAAAGCAAAACATTTAAAAACACACTGATTTTTCTACCAGCATATATTTGATGAGAGGGACAAATCTTCACTTTTTGTGTGGGTTTGTTTCTCTATAATAATAATAATAATAATAATAAACTTTATATGTATATCACCTTTCATACAAGAAATGCAGCTCAAAGTGCTTCACAGCAAGAGAATTACATACAGTGTTTGACATAAAAACAGATATAAAGGAACATTTAAAGATGTAGAAAAGAACAGATGTGATAATCCTGTATGCAAATTGTGTCCCTTGTCTTTATTATATTTTCCATGTAGCTGGTTTTGCATGTGAATATGTTTTTGTTGTTGTCTTCCAGTCTCCTATTAATCAAGTCGTGGACTGAGAACATTATGACATCACTTAATAATGTACAAATCTCTTAATGTCACTACACACACCGGTATTTTGAAACTTATTCGATCAGACTGGAACTGTTCCCTGAACTTTCATGTGTAGATGTATTTTGTTTACTTAATCATTCTCATTAGAATATGTCGGTGACCTAAAAAAATATTCAAGGTCGAACCAGCATCAACCTCCGCAGAGACCTGAACAGCCTGAAAATATGAAAACATGCACAGCAGGCCCCTTTTAATAATTCTTCGCTGGCTTCAGGCATCTTAACCAGACACAAAGCAAGAATTCATGAAATATTTTTTCCCCTGCAATGACTCCCCAGGTCATACTTGTGTATTATGCAAATGACCTCAGAGTTATGCCACAAACAACACTTCCTTCCAGTTCCCAATTTGGCATTCACACAAACATAATTTGCATGCCTCCCGTTGTCTTTTGTTCCTTTCAAAGGGCACCGGGTTAATCAGAAACTGCTAATGAAGGCAAGAAATTTGTTTATTAATAGAATAGAATGCAACTGTGTTGTTGTACTTCTGCCTTTCTGCCAGTAGAGGTCTACAAAGATCAGATTATTTTACATCCCCTGTTAATGCAGAAAGAAATTCACAGAAAAAAGGGCATTTTTTTTTTAGAAATGCTTGCTTTGATAATTGTATATTTTTTATGCATCTCGTGACGTGATGTCTGTGTGACAGATTATAAAGGAGGTGACCAACGTTGCCTGAGGAGAGAAAACCAGCTTTTATTTGATGAGGAGGTTCATTCTATTAAATGTTTTATATGTCTGGAATTAAAAATGCACACAAACTTGATTGTGTAACCAGGCAGAAGGATTTGATGACCGTATCTGAAGTAAAACTGAGGTGGGTCCTTTCTCTGCTCTTGTTCCGTCTATTGCATCTTCCATTATGTGCTATTTTTTTTTTTCTTCTGCTCTGTCCAAAGTCAGAAGGAACTGCAGGCGATTAATTGTAGGAGGATGAAGATAATTAAAAAGCTTGCTACATTCAGTTGAGTCCCTACAGCTCCCCCCCAAAACAATCCGGTCTGCTGTCCTCCCTCAGCTCCTCGGCGGGAGGAGGGAGGAGGGAGAGGAAACGACCTGCTCTGCTCTCCAGGAGGAGAATCACCGTCCCACAGTGACGCAACCTCAGAGTGAAAATACTTAAAGGTGAGGAGACGCAGGAGTGGATGAGCTTTTATGTGGAAAAACTTTGAAATAAATTACTCACTGTACTTTATGTTAAATTTATATTGTACGAAAGCTTAATTATCAAAGCGGATAAATTACCAAAGTTTGATACATTTGTTTATATAAATTAATCTGTTTAGTTTCTTTACAGGCCACGATGCATGTACTGACATAGTCAACAAATAAGTAATTATTAATCGATTAGTTCATCAACTTGACATCAATTTTTGTTAAGAGCAGTTTGGCTGTACCCACTTCTCAAATGTGGGAATTTTAAACTTCCTTTTTTGTTTTATGTGATTTTTAACAAAATATTTAAAGAAAACTAATAAAATGGAGTGACTTTAGCTAACAACATTGAAATAAGTTGTGTAAAAAAATGTATTGACTTTGTATTTGATGAGAGAAGTTGAATGGGAGTCTATGGAGCCGGAGGCTTTTTGGAGCCGACCTCTAGTGGCACTCGCTGGTATTGCAGCTGAAGGCACTTCAGAATCGGACTCATTTTTCAGACAAAGAAGCTCCATCCACCCTTATTTGCATCTTTTGGTTTGGGGGCGTGTCTGTTTGATTGACAGGCCTGGAGTGCAGTCAGGTTTCCGGCAAAGGTGGGCGGGGCATAGCATCCTTCAGGTGTTTTTAAAGCAGCTGGAGTTTGCACACTAAGAAAGAAATCACAGGTTTTCACACAAAGTTAAGAATTTAATTATTTGTTTATTTATTAATTTATTTACGTATTTCTATCTCCAGATTCACCCACCCGAAAAATATAAATTCCGGTGTATTCCAAAAAAAAAAAGAAAAAAACAATACAAAAAGAGAGAAAAAGAAAACGAAAAAGGAAACAATGGCATCTTCATCAACCGCATCAACAAAATCAAAGTGGCAATAATTATTATCATTATTACAATAATAATTCAGAATATCCACATTCATAACAAATCCATATACAACTGCAATACACTCTTCAACACCACTCTTCCATTAATATACACAAAATCCCCAAATGTCTGTCCTGTCAAAACAACAATAGAGGAGCTTTGGGGGGGAGGTGGAGGTAAGGGGGCGGGGCTATGGCTTGTCAAGGGTGGTTATGGAGATGTTAGACCAGCGGAGGTAATGGAGCTAAGGTTAGTAAGAGTATAAGAGGGGTGGGGGGAGGCACACTCATTTAGTAAGGACCTGTACAAAAACAAGCAGTGTTAAGTAATGACGGTATACTTTCATGGAAGGATTCGCCGGTTTGACCGCGGGAGAATAAAAACCAAAAAAAAGGTCAGATGGCTTCCACGAGAGGCAGAATTTGGGGAACAAATTTTCAAGAAATATCTACGGGTTGTCGGAATAAATATATAACTCTGAATGACAACCGCTGCAAACATACAACCATAGGAACCTAAAGTGAAAGTCAGATAAGCAAAAATTCAAAAGCAGGTCGAGAATTTTTTTATATATTTTTTTTAAAAGAAATTCAAAATGGAGGTTTCTGGAAACAAAACAAAAAAAAAAGAAATTGTCTTAGTCTATATATGTACAAACATTGCTTGGTCACCCAAATCTACTTAGAAAAAAAGCTTTTTCAGTTGGTCAAGAAAATGAGTGCAAGCTTTTTAAGATTACGTAAGTTGCTTGTTCGTATCGAGAGCTTCGAGAATAAGTGACAGACGCGGAGTCTGCGCACGCAAAGTGCCTCCGATAGCTGTCAGTACATGTAAAAACCTCTCCATGCCTCGGTATTGGTAACTTGAGAAAGATCCTATTCATAGAAAGAGAGAGAAACATTAGAGGAAAAAATAACTGTACACTCTGCATGTACAAACGAACCGTATATACACATAGACATACCATATATACACATGTATCCAGTATATACACAAAGATTTAGCCAGTACACACACTTATATACAAACACATTCACTCGTTTTTAAATTTTTATTTTTTATTTTAGCGGGACCTCTAACATGTCTCTCTCTGTCCTGGAAAATATACAGCAGGGATTGTAACTCAGTTTGGCGTCAGCGGAGTCTGTCCGTACAAATAAACGGGGGGGGAGGGGAGTTTGTTTGTTTGTTTGTTTGTTTGTTTGTTTGTTTACGGCAAAATGTGACTGCAGAAAACCCGCACTGAAACCAAAAGAGTTCATCCTCTGCTCGGTTAAAACTACAGACAGATAGTCGAAGTGGCGTACAAAAAAAACAAACACAAAATGTCCTTGTCCAACGACAGTTCACATCGTCCGTATAAATGGAGAGCTCCATGGCGACCGTCGGATGAGGAAAAACATCACTTTTTCTGTTTTTTTGTTGTTGTTGTTTGTTGTTGTTGCTTTTGAACGGTTAAAAGAGGAAGGAGGGATCAGGTCACAGCAACGTGCAAAACTCTGGTAAAGGGGAAGTAGGTAAAACCGCCCAAGTTTGTCCCTTTTTTTTTGTTTCGTCACAGTCCAGCAGGGGGCGGGGGGATGGGGGTGGGGGGCAACGCTTTTTACTGCGCCAAGATTGTCTCGGTAAGAAAAACTCGGTTCATATAAAATGGATTTTACTCATGAACTTCCATTAGATAGAGGCGTCTATCTATATCAAGAAATAAACATCTGCTCCGGAAGATTTCTGATGAAGAGGTCTTTTTTTTTTTTAAATACTATATCGTAAGAATAAGCAAGTGTCCTCATAGAAATATAAATAATAAACATTCTGTCCGGTTTTCTCAAAGTTCTTCACTGAAGCAGTTTCTCTCTTCTTCTTTTTTTTTTTTTGAATTAGGCTGTGCATATTATTAGTTTCCTTTTCAAATCAAAAGTCTAAACGAGATTCGAAACGGAAGAGCGAAAAAAAAAAAACTAGAGAAAGAGATCGAGTGAGAGCGAAGTGGTTAAATAAGGCTTTGAAGGAGCCTAAGATGAAGAAAAGAGTCGATGGAGAGGAATCAAAAGGGTAATTTGAAAAGACTACAAGAGAGATAGAGAAAGAGGGAGAGAGGGAAATAAATGCTTTTGAAAGTAAAATCAGCTTTGACTGAAGTTTGAAGAGAAGTCGAGCACCTTTGAAATAACGTCTCGGCCACACCTCTCTCTCTCTCGGTTTGTGAGCGTCGTGCCTTCCTTGGCCTTTGTGTTCCTCCGTTCTGCTGATTGATCAGACTGCATAGCTGTTCTCTGCAGGCTCGGCAGGCTATAACCACAAAAAAAAAAGCCAATATATGTCCAGCCCGCCTATTTTTTAGTTTTTTGTGTTAAAGAAGTGAAGTTCAACAAACGAGGCGTCCAAAAAAAAAAAAAAAAAAAATTGCTTTTCATTTATCAAATCAGAGAGAGAGGGCCCCAAGTAAAGTTGGAAAAAAAACAACAAAAAACACAACCCCAGCTTTTCCTTACATGGTCCGCTGGGGCTCTGCACCGTCCTTTGAGCCAAGAGAGTCGGACCAACAGCCCAAGTTCTCCCTTTGTCAGCCAATCGCGTCACGAGAGAGGGCTCTGGACATTTGGCTATGCCACCCCGTGGACTGCCGATGGTGCATCAGCCAATTAGGTCCCACATTGTCCTCCATGAAGCTTTGAGAGTGGCTACAGGGGAGGGGAGGGAAGGGGGGGGGACAGGGAGACAGAGAGAGAGAAGAAACGGGGGAGGAGTGGGGGGAGGGTGCTTGATCAGGAGCTATCGAAGCATAGCTATCGACTGAGTCTTTTAGTTTTTCTGTAGTTTCAGCTCTGAGGCAACGGCTTTGTTTACCTGAGTCACTGAGGTATTTTTTTCACAGCAATGTTAATCTGTCAATCACGGATCATCTCACATCAGCCCCGCTTTCGAAATCCAACATTCATCACACAAGTTAAGTTTCACAAAAAGGAAGTAGCCCTACGTGACGTCTGGAGAGAGACGATCTTTCCCTGCGTTAAGACTGCCAGCAATTATTAACATTTGGTGGTTTTCGACATTCACTGGAATCAATGAGTCTCGTCTGAGCTGATCTACGACTGGGCCGTTGCGACCTTTGACCCTGCAAAATTTAAGCGATGACACAGAGTTGGCTCTTCGAAAACTCCTCTCGGTTTCAACCTGCACAGTTTAAACAAGCCGAGTTGTTTCTGCAGAGCGACGCCGGAGCGTGAGGCTACGAAAAAAAAAAGACGACAACAAAGTTCACATCCAGACAAACCTTAACAGCAGACAGTTCGTACACAGAATGAAGGATTATGGGTACACGTTACACACATTTTCAAAGACTTGTGTTTTTTTTGTTTTTTTTTAAAGCACTTGACACACAAGAAACAGAAGACTTTCTCTCAACAACAAAAACAGGCAACAAAATTTCAAACATATACTGGAAATTAAATCTTTTTTGGGGAGGGTTTCTTGGAGAAATTTTCAAATTATGCAAACAACTCAAACAAATGAATGAGTTTTCAACGATAAAATATGTTCTTATTGTCTTAAGCGAGACTTTATAAAGTGCATTTGGCCAAAGGATACTCAATATATTTAATCCCAGGCACTTAATGGTAAGCAAACCAAACCTAAATACTCAAAATGGTGTTTAAAATGGAACCAAATGACTTCTGTTATGTTCCAGTGGTAGTTTTAACTGTAAAAAAAACATAAAGTAAAAACATAAGGGGGACAATTACTAACCGGTCATTGGTATTTATTTGAATTTAAAAACAGTTTTTGGTGAAAATCTTAAGAGAAAAATGATTAAAAATAGACCAACACTTTTTTAATTAAAAACCAAAAACACTTGAAATAACTTCATTCATTCATTTCATTCGAAGAGAATTTCTTATAATTCTTTGGAGGTTTGATTTGAAGTAACCTGTGCGTTAGCTGCTTTTTTTCTTAACTGTGAATAAACCCAGAGATTGGAGGAGTGCACTTCTAAAGAGAAATAAATAATAAAATATAAAACAGACACGGAAGCCCCGACGACCCCATCAGACACAAGGACACAACGAGATGCACAAAGAACAAAGACAGACACCAACAAAACCAACAAACGTCCTGTCAGAGACACATTAGCAGGAGAGAACAGACAGTGAGTGAGTCATGGCGAGAGGCAGTGCGATGGCAGACACACACAGTTGACTTGGAGAAAAAAATGGCACCATTTGTTTGTTTGTTTTCTGTTTAGCACCAATTTATCACATATCGGTTCTGAGATTGAGAAGAGAAAAATTGCACGAGCTCAGTCCAAAAAAACAACAACAACAGCAACAACAACAAGAAGTCCCTTAGATTTGAAAAAAAAAGGACAAACAATAATAATAATAATAATAAAAAAAAAAGATTCTCAAAAAAATGTCTCCCAAAACCTCTAACGTGTGTCTTTGAATCTGTTTTTTTTTGTTTTTGTTTGTTTTTTTAAGCCCATGTAGCGTTTCTCTCGAAGCTAACTCGTCTCTAGAGTTGAAAACCCTGTTGAAAATCACTCAAAGGCACTAAGAAAGCCAGACCACGTCGCCGGGTCCTCTAAACTACCTGCAGCCTGGCGTGTTCGGGATATTTACTGCATCTACATCCATGGGAGTCAAAAGGGGGTTGGGGGGGGGGGGCGGGCGGGGGGGGGGGGGGTTAGGAAGGGGTGAGGGGGGGCGAAGGGGGGGTTAAGGTGTCTACCAGCTAGCGTGTAGCACTTCTCCGCTAATGGCTACTATGACGTCTTTGGGCGAGAATTGCAAGACATTCGATAGCGCTTTAAAAAAAAAAAATCCTTGCGTGGATTTTTTTCGGAGTCAAAGACGAGAGCGGCGGATGCTGATAAAGGAATCGTTATCTTGTCCTGCAAGAGCGATACCGTCTGAGGCTCCGCGTGAGAACAAGTTGTCCGTTGAAGAGCCCTTTTGTGTGGTGTGAGTGTGCGATGCGCTGAACGGTAGCCGCGTGATCACTACTTCAAGTTTTCTTCTCTCTCTTGCCCGGGCGATAAGGATCTTGTTGTTTGTTTTTGAAGAGCTGTGTTGCGAAATAGAACAAAATAAATAAATAAACATAAAAAAAAAAAAAAAAAAAAGGACAGGTTTGGGTGGAGGGGTGGGTGGGAGGTGGGGTGGGGGGCGGGGGGAGAGGCAGTGTGTTTATTTTTATTTTTTTTCCTTTTCGTGGCGTCTCTCTCTGATTTGGATCAGTGTTGTGTTTGACCTACTCCCCCTTCCTCTGCTATGCCTGTAGTTGCTGTTGCCGTGGTTCCGGTTGCCTGTGAGGTTGTTGTCATGGGGGAGGATGTTTGGTTGCCACGGAGCTCTCCGTTCTGACTAGGATGCTGATGAGGAGCGGGCAGAGAGGGAGGGTGTGCGGTTTGGGGGAGGACTCCATTGTGGGGTGAGCTGTCGGAGGAAGAGACTCTGAGGCCTTGATCGTTGGTTACCGCTCCTCCTCCTCCTCCTCCTCCTCCTCCTCCTCCTCCTCCTCCTCCTTGTCCTTCTCCTCCTCCCCCTCCACCTTCATGTTTCACACCGGGGTCTGCTGAACCCAGGGAGGAAAGCTGGTCCTCCTAGCGAGATAGAGAGAGGGGGGGAGGAGGGGGGAAGGGAAGGGGGAGGGGGAAAGAGGAGTGGGAGCAGAGGGAGATGGTCGTAGGGAGAGAGGCCGTTCAATGAGCGATGGGAGGGATGCGAGGAGGCGTCCAATCAAGGCAGATAACATGACATGTAGAGGAAATAAAAATAAAAAAAAAATCATGTGTTTGGCGAGGTGTGAGGAGAGCGTGGGACGGGAAAACAAAAAAACATCACCAGAAAAAGGATGCGATTGATCGGAAAACATCAACATTGAAAAATAGAAAAAGAATGTGTAAAAAGACAAACAATGGAGGAGGAGGTAGAAAAATGAAAAAAAAAAACAAAAAAGAGGTGTGAGGAGGGATTGGAAGAACAACACAGACAGGAGGAGAGACAGAAACAGAGAGTTACGAGGTTGATGCGTGATGTCACACCAATAGAAATGGGAGCACAGGAAATAAAAAAGGGCACAACGGGGGGTCGGGGGGAGGACAGGAGATGAAGGGGAATTAAAACTCCTGACGGTCAAAAGGATCCTCATCCTCCTCCGATAGCGAGGGGGGGGGTGTGTGTTTGTGTTTGGGGAGGGGGGGGCAAAGGGGCAAAGTCAGGAAGTGAGTCATTCTTATTCAAATCACGTCAGAAATAACGACTAAATTTCAAAATAAAAGTGCGTGCTTTAACTATCTTAAAGACTAAAAGAAGAACTCTATGATTACGTTTTTTTAAAACACATCTTAACAGCACTTTTAACGTGTTACTTTAAAAACATGCAAAGTAAACATAGAAAGTCAGCGCCTGCAGGCCGGCGTGGAATCCAAACCGCTCGTCCAACCAAAAAATTAAACGTCCAACCCAAAGCCGTCGATCGCCGATTAATGAGCGGCTCCATGGCGGTGCATCTTGGGTTGGAGCTTTTGATTGGCAATTAAAAGTTTGGTTCTGCCATTTTTTTTTCTTTTTTACTTACACAAAGAAACAGCAATGCACTACTGAGTTTCATTATGAGTTTAAAGTCGGCCGTCTCGTTCCCTGACGTCTGTGTAAGGAGCAGTGGGAAGAGAAAAAAACAATGGGGTTATTGTGCCAATAGACAATCTATGAGGACTCTATTCATAACGGTGCTCCATGTCGCCGAGACGATTTTGAATGTAGAAGCGTTTTGAAAAGCTGGAAGTTGGACGGTTTCACCATCAGACCTGAGTAGAAACCTCTCGGAAAATAATTGCACTTGCTTCGCCGTGCATGGGCGGTGTCTAGACGTAATTACAGAGACGCACCGAGACTGTAAACTCCAGTAGAAGAGCTGGAGAACATGTGCAGTAATTATACTCAGGTTTGCTCCTCATTGAAACAAAGGAGAAAAAAAAAATGTGCACGTGTGACATTAAATACCTACAATACAGGAAGTATGAAGTAAGTGTAATATGAATGGGATGAAGGCGCTGTAGAGGGGGGGAGAAGACAGGAAGGAGGAGAGATAGTTTGGTCTGCATCCCCAAAAAAAAAAAAAATGGATCAAAAGCAAATTATCAGTGTATCTGATGGGTGTGTCCACTGTGTTTCCATTTCAGAAGAAAGACACCAAAAAAAAAAAAAAAAGAAATTACCCCAAAATTGTGATGTGAATTAGCAGGCCTTTTTTTCTCTTCTCAATCAGAACCAAAATGAATGAAAAAAAAAAACCAACAACAACAACAACAAAAAAAAAACCACTTCTCGGACGCTAACTTGGTGCTCTGCGAACAGCGTTCAGGATGCCAGTAACATGACTCCAATGACAACTTGTTTTAATTCCTCTCAAAGCACAACCAACAGTGGTGTTTAATATCCATGTGTAGACCAATACACATGTCCATTAAACTCAGGAAGTCAAGCAGCTGAACAAAGACATGGCAAAATGTTGACTGACATCCTTTTCTTTTTTTGTTTGTTGTTTTCTTAAACTTACCGAGCTCGCTTCACTCTTTGTTGGGGCTGAAGTGTTTGATTACTCAGTGCATTCAATTACAGCTTGGTTGTAAGTGGGTTTTTAGTTTTTTTGTGCTAATGAAAGTTGCAGTATTTGGAGACAGAAACACAAAACACTTAGTGGAGTACTGAAATGTTCGGTGTCGAGTAAATAAATGATGCAGGGAAGAATATATATATAAATATATATATATATATATCGTATATACACACAAAACTCTTACCCATCTCCTCCAATCTCCAATCGTGGATGTCTAAAAAAACAAACTTTAAAAAAACAAATCTTTCTTACCTCCATGTTTGAAATAGAAAAAAAAAAACCTGCTGGAAGCCTTAACAGCGTTAAAGAAAACTAAAAGCAACCGCTGACTATAGCTCGCAGGTGAAGAGCGCTAAATTTGACGCAAAATTGAAAACAAAAAAACAACCAACAAACAAACAGCATGTCACACATCATCAGACGCACAACAACAACAACAACGAGAACAACAAACTGGCCACCATTCAACCAAATAAATATGCCCGGTGTGCCAAACACAAACACGTAAAAACATCAGAAACACAGACTCACTGGAAAAAAACAAAAACACCAAAAAAAAACCATGTGCACAGTAATCAGTGTTCTTCGGGGAAGGATTGGGTCAGATACGGAGATTTCACATAATTCCTGTTGTCTTTTTTTTTTTTTTTCTTTTTTTCAGAGGGCGTGCCGGGAGGGATGAAAAAGTCTGAATGGAGATGTGCGCTGATGCATTTAAGGAAAGCATGGCGGTAAAAAGAGATGTGCAGTATCGGAGGCACATTCAAAGAGATTCAACACAAATAGTTCAGCGACTTTCATCAGTAAGAATGTTTTCAAGGTTGCTGCAAATACGTCCAATAATATTGACATTTAACGTCTAATTTCTCACAAACTACTCTAAGATAAAGTCTATGGAATTACCAAGCACTTGATTTATCTTTTAATTTGTATTTTCTTTTCTCTTTTTTTGGACAATTTTGCATTCAAAAGTGATTAAAAATATCTTCAATTTTTTTAATTCCTGACTTTCCACCAATAGAAAATAAAGTTAGAAAAAATGTGATCCTGTTTGTAATCAGCATTCATGTTACAGTAACAGTGTTTAATACATTTTTTTTAAGGATTTTCTTTGGTGTATTCGAAGCTGAAGGCTAAAATAATGAGGTGACCGCTGAATGTGATGGAAAGCAGAATTCTTTTCAAATGCCAACATCTGGAAACGGAGGAGCGTGAAAATCAATGGTGTCATTAATCAGTTTGTATTTCTCTGCATTTCAACAGTTTACTCAATGAAAAGAGTCACAGAGTTCATGACAAATAGGAAAGAACTTTTACAACCCCCCATACTTTTCCTTTTGTTACTTCAACATTATTTAGCCTCGTTACTTCCTCTTCCTTTTGAGAAAAAAACTTTAGAAAAGAGAAAGTTACAGTTAAAGAAGCTCGGTGGCAAATAAAGCGAATGAAGAAATACAGCCGACTCCACATTTCTGTGAAGCTCTCTCTTTGGAAAACATTGTTTAAATTAGCAAACCAGCACTTTTTCTAACCTGTTTGTTTTGTAATCTATGAATCAAGGTTCATATAATGATTTCTTTTATATAATACAGAAGAGGAATCCCAGAATCTGGTTTTCTGCACTCTGTCCCCCCCCCCCCCCCCCATTTAAGACCTAATTAATAGCTTTGTTCTGCATGTTATATAGATTAACATACAGTATAAGTCGTATGTTTGACCTGCAGTTAATAACTTTTTTCCTGTAAAATTGGCCCAGTGGACGTGTCTAAATACTGCAGTGCCCATGAGCCTGGCATCGCAGCCTTGCAGTGTAAAATGAGCCAAACAGAGGAGCAAATCTGAACATTTTTCAAGTGAATTTGTGAATTCTGACCCTCAATCTAAAAAAAAACCCACCAAAAAACAATAGCTTTTTCAGTTTCCTCAAAATTTCTAGATTCAGCACAGAAATCATCTGACTGGAAGTTTTTCTGCCAAAAATGCATCTTGGGAGTCGTAGTTAACTTTAGTTTAATGCCGATCCAACTGTGAGCCGCGAATCACTCCTGAACTAAAGGAGGTCAAATGTAGGAACCACGAAGCAGAATTCTCCTCAAGACACAACCAGCTTTAACTGCGACCACTCGGGAGGTGACTCGGTGAAGCAGCAGACATCAGGTGTCCTCACGGGGCGCAACGTGATCAGCATTGTTTACTCCTCATGATTAAAAGCTTCCACAGTTCACAGATGAACACCTCCTGCTGTCGAGCTGCTTTAAATATTTGAAATGTTTGGTGATCGCTGCCGTCGGTAACCTCTGTCCGATCATCCTGCGACAGGCCTGGTTTTTAATTATGTATTTACTTTGTGAGAGGACAGATGTGAGAGTGAGGTGCGTCCTGCCGGTGTGTCGGCCTGCGGTGGGTTCAACATGGTGCTGCGTGTTGGACAGGGACGCACATAGAGAACAGCAGAGGTGGAACAGGTGGCAGCAGGTAGATGGATGGAGAGTGAGAGAGATTTTGCCGGTTGGTTTATTACCTGGTTACTCGGGGTGGGACGGGCGCGAGACGGGGCTG
The DNA here is from genome assembly GCF_022577435.1 of Embiotoca jacksoni. NCBI lineage: Eukaryota > Metazoa > Chordata > Actinopteri > Embiotocidae > Embiotoca > Embiotoca jacksoni. Next base: position 1,020,464 of record NW_027185421.1, on the reverse strand, counting down.
CACTAGGATGGACTGACGCCTCCCCTAAGAGAAATCACCGTATCTCATCAAACATAGGAGGAGAGGAAGAGGAAGAGGAGATGAGAGGAAAAGGAGGAAAACGGACAGCAAGAGGAAGGAAGGCTTTTTGTGTGCAGGTGGGGAGGATTCAAGGAGGGCGGTGAAGGTTCGGGGGGGAAACAACAGCCACCCGAACGGAACGATGCACGACACACAAAAAAAGAAGGACATGAATATACACATACAAAAAAAATAAAAAGGCCTCCTAACGCACGTTTACATACAAACATAAAACCTGCACGGTGAGACACCCATCAGCCGTGAAGCATCAGAGCAGCGTGCCGTGCAGCGTGTTGTCAACACGAGTCATGCTTATAGGATAAGAAAAAAGAAAGAAGAAAGAAGAAGTCGTGCACTTCCGACAACGACATCTGCAGCTGATTGAACCGCTCTAACAGCTGATCGACGCCCGGTTCAGAGACAACATGCTTCCATCCAACATGCAATCATCAACTCTATGAAGATAAATATAAATAAACAGCAAGAAAAACCCAGAATCATATTTACATGAACACGATATAAAAAACGACACAGAAACAATAGAGAAAAGGATTTTTTTCCTGCATTTTGCACACACACACACGCACGCACACGCACGCACGCACACGCTCACACACACACACACACACACACACACACACACACACACACACACACACGCACGCACACGCACACACTCACACACACACACACACGCACACACACACGCTTCACACAAGCACAAAAAGGTCAAACCACAACGAGTTGCAACGATGAGAACAGATAAAAGAATTAAACCTTAAATAAATGTGATTAATGTAACTCAGGAAGCGTTTTCCTCATTACAAACTGGTAAAGAAACATTTCACAAAACCTAAAAACAAACAGTCCAGCACTGAAATGGTAAAAAAAACCCCACAAAAAACGCACATATCAGTGTTGATATATCATAACTTATTAACTCCATTATTATGTTCATTCATCCTCATATAAAATGTGTTTTTGATGTATTAATTTAAGTTACTTTATTGTATTGTTTTATTAAATTTGGAACCCATTTTGCGCAACATTTTGACTTCCAGATATTTTTCACCGGGTTTCTGCTGCGTTCAACAGATTAAATTAAAGGTTTTTTAAAGGCACATGATTTAATTTAAATTTTGTACTCTTATAACCAAAAGCTTATTATTTACACCAATTTGTTGACATCCATATTAGTTTTGTTCTTCTCACGTTACAATATTTTCTAGAAATAGAAAATGATCAGTTGACGTCACCTCAATCCAGATAAACAAAATATAATTGAGTATATATATATATATAAAATATAGTGGGTGAACAAATGAATAAATAATAATTTGATTTCCCTTTTTGCTGAAACTGACTGTAGCTGAGTTTTTAATTTTTTTTAATCAAATAACAATAACAACAGTATTACAGAAAATCCAAATAAATTTCACGAGCAAAAAAAAAAAAGAAAAGAAAAAGTGATTGTGCACATGTGAAACGTGGCTTTGGAACATTTCCATGCTGTAATTTTCACTTATTTCTACCATGTTACCATGTATTACAACATGTGGTAAACATGTCAACACACGTGATCACATGTGGGAAACTCATGATTGTTTCTGTAAAGGAATCACAAAAAAACTGAATTTGTAATGACTCTTTTTAGCAGGAAAATTTGTTTTAAATGAAATTTAAGACATTTTAAAACGATGTAACATTTCTTTTTGGAGCGAGACATGAAGATCTGAAATGTGTTCTTATTTCCCAACGGAGCGACACTTCTGATCGCAGGTGTGACACCTCCACATGCACGCTCGTCTTCCTGTGTTTATTTGGTCGACATCCTGTCGTGGGGAGGATTACGGCTTCCTGCACCTGCGCTGCTCACGGAGGGCTAATTAAGTGTTGTTGGAGTCGTTAGCAGCAGTGGCCCGAGGAAACGGCGCCATCATCCCCTCTCATCCCCTGTTAATTCACTCCCTCCTCTCAGCTGCTGCGCAAGCTCCGGTTTAACCCGTTAAAAGCTGAGTGACGTCACGAACCGTCAGCCGGTCTCAGAAACTTCTGATCTAAACTGGCTTCGCTGTTTCAGCTTCAAGCAACTCGAGATTAAAGGAGCATTTCAGAATAAAAGTAACTTCCTTTTTTGTCTTTTGTGAGAACGGCTCATTACGTCAACAAATCTACGTTTTAAAAAGCTAAGTGACCTCTGGTGGTCGTATAGATAATGACAACGTGTTGGTCTCGTCATCAAATGACCTTTAACCCTTACGAGAAAGCCGACATCAACCCAATTGGGATCTTTTTGTCAAGTCGCCCGGTTCTCTAAAGCCGCCTTTACTGTTGCCGTGACAACGAAGTTCGAATCCCCTCGAAGGAGGCGGTAGCAACACGATTCATTTTTGTCATTTTTCCAATTTTGTGCAATTTTTTCATTATTAAATTGTGTTTTAACATGTTTTTATGTTCCTTTATCTGTTTTTATGTGAAACGCTGTAAAAATTCACTTTTTCTTGCTTTAGAGCACTTTGAGCTGAATTTCTTGTATGAACGGTGCAATACAAATAGTTCATTATTATTCTTATTATTATCACTAATAACCCAAACCATTATCTCTCCCGTAACCAAAGTGGATTTTGTGCCTAAATGTAACCGTGGCGATAATTTTGGAAACACTCCCGTGGGTCGTATCTTTATTTTCATGATCGAAGGGTTTGGAGGATGAAACCTACTCGCGTTGGTAGCACGCTGACTTTATCTCTGGCGCCACCATGAGGTCATCTCATATTTGTGGTTTTGCGTAAAAACTATTTTCTTTCCAGACCAAACACCTGAATTATTAACTTTCTTTACATGTTTAGTTTGATTTAGAAAATTCATACGCTAACATATCAACCTAGGACGGTAAACTTCTTAGTTAGCATCATAAATCATTATGTTGATGTAAAGACGTGTCCTGAATAAGCTTAAAGCATGAATGAATGTTGGGAAGATGCTTAATAAATGTTTATATATGAGCATCAATCAAGAAAAAAGCATAACACGAATTAGGAATTTAAAATCTGAAGACGAGCACCTTGTTTCACTTTATTTTCTTTATGAGCACAGATTTTTGCAGCGTGATTTTGAATTCTTAATATGAATATGAGCCAGAAGAAAACTTTTTCTTGTGATTGCAAGATATATATTTTCATATTTTCAGCCAGAGAGAAAAGGTGCAACACCTTTTTTAGCTGACAAAGAACATGACTCACCATGATTCACTTTCTAAAAGTCCTGAATCCTCCCTGTAAATGTGACTTTCGCTTCTATTTATTTTCATAATAATCAAATCCCACATTGTTTTTTTCCCCCCGATTGCCGACACGTCACTTCATCGTCCCACGCTGCAAACGTTATCCATCTGGCGCCCAGCTAGGTTTATATCTGCAAATACTATTAAAAAGAAAAGGACCTCCAACTACGACATAGAACAGAGGTTATATTAGTAACCAAAACAGAAACCTGCAGACTTCATGCCGTAGAGATGCATTGTATTAATATACTCCACCGTAGGGGTTCTGCTGAAGACATATACTGTTTTAAATGTATAGTTTTGTGGATTTAAAGACACAAATTAACGCAGCAATAATTGTGATCCAATAATTTAAATTGAATTTTGGTAGTTTATAGTTTGATGAAGTTAATATTTTGAATTTAAACTTGTATTTCTACACCACGTGTTGCTACTTTAGAAACATAAAAGACGTTTGAATCGTTTGACCACGACTGGTGATAATCATCAACACAAAGAAATATACGGTTATTCCAGTCTGAATGTGTGAGAGAGTGTTGTACTTAAAATGAACTGATGTCCAGGTCGCTGTGCATGAGTGAGCAGCTGCCCTCATTACCTCCTCCATATATATGTATACATATATTTATATATATATATATATATATATATGTATATTTATATACAAAATATTGACACGCACACACTGTGTTCACAGCGTGACTCACGTGTCTGAAGGAGGGCGAGTTCAGTTAGAAATCTGACAGGAACATCAGGAGGAGCATGAAATGAAAAGCAGCGAGTAGAAGAAGCTCCTGGAGACGACAGAAGCAGCAAACTGCACAGTCAGACTCAGTCTGCTTCGACGTCACGTGGTCCGAGGACACATGCTCGGCAGAAAAAACAAACAACTACAGAACCGGCAACATCATCACGGACGACCCCCCCCCCCCCCCCCCCCCCCCCCCCCAAAAAAAAAAAAGAAAAGAAAAAGGCTCGACCCGGAGCCTGGACAGCCCGAGGAATGCAAACAGCAACACTCTGAGATCGTCACACAGCTCCTTGGGATGCTGGCAGACGGATGGCAGTCAAACCCAAAAAACACAGGGACAGGGGGGGTCAGGGGTCGGGGGTCAGGGGTCAGGCCAAGACAAATCAGAGAGGGACCACACGCACGCACACGCGCACACACACACACAGCAGACAGAAACCATAACAATAGCAAGGGGAGGAAGGGGGGTGGGGAGGGATAAAAAGAGAGGTAGAAGAGTGGGGGGGGGAGGAAGATAGCACGGGCCACCGAGTCGACGAGAGAAGAAGAAGCAGTCTCACAGACCTGATCAGCGAAAATCCTGGTTTTTGGCTCAATAATGGCTCCGCCCCTTATCTCATCCTCCACAGCCATGAGTCTTGGAAGCAGAGAGAGAGAGAGAGAGAAAGGAGGGGTAAGAGGGGGGGAGGGGGGCAGAAAGAGAGGGAGTATTATGAATTCAGGATGATACTTCACAAGATGTTGAGCAGGTGCATCTCCAAACATCTGGCTCAACATCAGCACAGAGATCAGATGCGGCGGAAAATCTGAAATCCACTAAGCAACCAAAAAAAAAAAAAGCTTTAAGGAGGCACTGCCAATATTTGTTTTTATTTTCTTTTACTGGTGGAGCCTTTTCTGTCCCACCTTCCCCCCCTCCCCCTCTTCCCCATGGGACTTATCAAAGCCCTTCGTTGCCCAATTGAAGGTGTTTTTTTTTTTTAAGTGACCGCATCCCGATCATCCCCCAGGGAATTTACCCCGTCTTACGCAACACTGACTGACCAAGGCCAAAAAACAAAAAACAAAAAAAAAGTGTGTGTGTGTGTGTGTGTGTGTGTGTGGGGGGGGGGGGGGGGGTGGTGGTGGTGGTGGAAAATCCTTTGACTTTAATCATTTTCAAAGAGTTTTTCCTGAGAGCAGCGGGGCGGCGGGAGGTTTTCCCGTGCTCTCGTTGATTATCCGAGCGCCAGGGATTCACTCCAGATCGGGTCGTTGTCTTACAGTCACGCAGCCAGCTGGCCTAAAACTCTGTTCATTTGAACAATACATGCCAAATAGAAGTTTTTCAAAGAAAAAAAAAAAAAAAAAAGTGCTCTTTTTCTGTTTTACAAGGTTTTCGGGCGACACCAAATAAGACGGTTGCGGCGTTGAACCTTTATAACCGAACATAAAAGAGAAACTTTGCAAATTCGTGTCATATTTGTTTGAGCAAAACGAGCCGTGTGTGCGCTCATTAAGACGCTAATCCAATCCAATCGTTGACAGGAACATTTAATTGCCACCATGCTTCAAGGCAGAATAAATTCACCACCAATCAAACAGCACTGTGTCACCCCCCCCCCCCACCCCCAACCCCCCTCAGCACATTCATGTCATGTTTTATTAAGAAGACAGAGAGGCACATATTTGACAATAAAGAACGAAAATCCACAGGTGAAGTTTCAAACAGAAGTGTTTGGATGTTTTATTCCATAAATAATGTACAGTGGTCGAGTTATTATTATTTTTTTCTTTACAAAAAGAAGAGAAATAGGAAAAAAGAAAAAGAGTCAATCAATAAAGCACAGACAGAAATATTAGCACTGTCCCAGAAAACAATGGGATGTAACATGGGTATACAGCATTAAGATTCTGACATGACTTCAAGAAGGCAGACAATGATTCATGTGGGTGATATGAAAAGAAAAAAAGAAAAGAAAAATAAAATTAAGCTTCATATATCCAGTTGTACTTCAAGTAGTGTGCTTCTGAGGTCGAGTCGTACATTTAGTCCAAAACAATGTGTGTAACTACCGACATGAGGTCACAATGTCTGCATGTTCTGCTACAGAGAAAAAAGGCAAAGAGACAAAGGTGTCAGAGAGGATGTGAAGTCAACGGAGAGACGTGGACGGAGCGTCAGGGCCTCGCGGAGAAGACAAATACCAGAGGACGGAGGTTTTTATTTCATTTTGCCTTTCGGTAATAAATCGGAAAATGTCACGAACGAAAGTCGAAATCTCGAGAAGCTCCGCACCTTCGGGATCAAACGACTCCATCAATTGTCTCATTGTTTCTTGTGACAACAACACGTCCTCTTTGTATTGCACGCAGGCGTTACCATGGATACCGTTACATCCGTCCGGCTACGGCTAATTCTGTTTGTGCGAACGCGGCCGCTTCCTCCACGTTCGTGAGGCTTCTCCTTGTGAACGCAAAGAACTTTTGGCACAATGTCTTCAAAGTCCTGAAACGTTATTACCAAACTGTGTTCACGCTGTTCTGGAAATATTATTTCAACTTTATTATCAACATTTCCGCTTTATTCTCAAAATTGTATTTCAACTTTATTCTCGCCTTTTTTGGTGACATTTTGACCTTTTCTTGAGATTCCACCTTTTGTGTGACTTTTCCATTTTCTTTTCTAAACTTTTTTCTTGACATTTCAACTGTTTTCTTGACAATCCCACACTTGTTTTTCGTAACATTTAGACTTTTGTTGACATTCTGACATTTTTCTTGAACTTTTTACTATTTTTACGAAAGCACCATTTTTGAAAAACCTCGTCCTCTGGTTTGTTCCTCCTCGCTGCGGCCCTAGCACTCTGTCCTGGAGAGACAGACCTGGATCAAAACAGACGCTGCAAATACTTTCTGCTTTCTGTGTGCCAACGAGTGCGACATACGGGATATAGTGCGAGTCTTCGATTGAAAACTTACCTGCCAGCGTCTGATTGGCGTTGAAGCCGCAGAGGCAAAGACCCATCTGGTCAAAACAAACTAAGAATTATTTGCAACTATTTTGAAGCAGGTCTGTGCAGGAGGGAATATAAAACCCTTGGCTGTTGCTACAAGCCATGTCAGTCACACACACATCGAGCCATCACCACTATGAATTCATTTTGCAAGATTTAAACAGAAGTGTTGCCGTAGTACAATCTATACAGCCTACCAATATGTTCTTGCTACGAAAGAGAGGCAGATATACCGACACCAGAATATTATCTAGATCTCTGGAGAGGGAAAAACTGAAAATAATACGGTTTCCCTTTTTATATAAGAATATTGAAATCACACTGGAACTGCATAAGTTAAAAGACAGTACGGTCTAACTCTCTTTAACAACTATTCTCATCACCAGGTCACCACCAATGACGGACTGCAGGTCAAAAAAAGTCATACCAAGCATATACAGCAAAATCATACAGAGATAAACAAAAATAAAAGAAGAAGAAGAAAGAATCGCTTTAATTAATTAATGAATAAATAATATCCAGAGCAGTCTTTCATTTTAAAAATGCAGGTAAGAATCACAAACACCATACAGACAAGCCCCCCAAAAAAACAAGTCAAGAACTGAAGGAACACACGGTTGTCTGAAAGAGTCACGTCATTGTTGTCATGTTGTCTCTGTGGTACTTTTGCACTTTACAGTATTTCCAGGTCTTTTTATTTTCCTGTTTCCGTACTGCCAGATGGCACCTGGTCAAAGATTTTGGCAGGAAGTCACTGTTGTTGTTGTTTTTTAAAACTTTATGTACACAAAATGCATACAATACACCTCATCGGGAACCTGCGTGTGGACATATTGTATTGATTATTGCGCTTCTTCTTCGCTATTGCAAGTTAAAATAATCATAATCTCACTCTCAATAGAATTCATATATATACATATATATATATATATATATGTATATATATATCTCATATAATATTATTGTTATGGCTCTTGCGTCACTGAATTTAATACGCTATGGATTATAGTTAAAAATAGATTATTACTATGACAGGTGCAATTAAGAGCGTTGATTTTTTTTCTTTTTTATTATTTCTTCTCCGCTCTCAGCTGCATCCCTCGACATAATAAATCAGTTCACAGCGCCGGGAAGATAAATAGTTCCATTCGTATTGATAATTAAAATATTTTTGACAAAAAAATAGGAGAGCCTGTAGCCAACTAATGGGATGAGAAGAAAAATATATAGATACGCGTGCTACAGGTAAAGTGGATTCAGTGTTTAAACCTAAAAACTCAAACATGTGGCTTTGGTTTTAAAAATTAGATCGTTGAGAAGAAAAAAAAACAAAGAAGTGAACGCGGTCCGACGACGGATATTCGACTTGCTCCGAACGCACAGAACGTTAAGGCTTCTCTTAAAAAAAAAAAAAGAAGAAGAAAAATCTCTGAAACTCCAAAACGCGACGCTGGAGGAGCGTTTTCACGTCTGCACGTGAGCGGAGAGAGATCCTGTTTTTTTTCAAGCCTACACGGGAGCAGCGGATCCAACGTGACGCGCGCTTCCCCGATTTGCAGAACCTGAGCTCGCATTTGCATCTATTTTGAATGTGTGAAAATTATAAAGTAAAAGGTCAATTTAAAAGATTCAAACGTAACGTAAGGCCGCGGTCGCACTTCGCTGAGACGTGCGGCGGCCCGGCTCAGTGAACTGTGAGGACTTTGGAAGCATCCAGATCTGCTACGTAGTTCATCCTCGTGGTCAGATGATTAAAAAAATCAAATAAAAAGGTCACAAGCCTTTTGAAAAAAGACGCTCAGCTTGGTGTGTGCAGCAGGTCGGTTGTTGGATGCACCTTTTAGCTTTTACTCCCCGTGGAGTAAATGATTTGAAGTGCTGCCGCTAGCGTAGCTCCTCGACGCTCGAACCTTCGTTCACGTTTAGTCTGCGACGTTCTTCCCTCTTCGTGTTACATCGTGTGTGTAAAAAAGTTCCCTCGGTAGAAAGCAGTCCTTCAGTGAACCGCGGGTCACCTCCAGTTAAAATGGAAGAGCTAATATTAAACCACCGTCTTCCGTCGAGGGTCCAAAAAAAGGATTCTTTGAGTTGCTTTTAAAAAGTGCGCACACGTTTCTTAAGTGAGCAAATTTGTTCCACTCCTCCTGCTTTTGTTTTTTTTTACTACGCTGAAGCAGGATCCTCACGCACACACGATCCCAGAGAATCCAGAGGACGGCACAAAAACAGTGCTCAAAAAAAAAAAAAAAAAGAAGTCTGATAAAAGGAGGGATGCTTTAATTTAATGGTGGTTTTTTTTATATACAAAGTTTTTAAGATGTTTTCTCCGTTAAGAAGACGAGCAGGACTCTGTCGTCTTCATTCCACGTCTTCTTCCCTGGAGTGGATTAAGAAGTGATTCTCGGTCACAGACATCCACCCTTCAGCTGCAGACCAACACGCTAGCATACCAAGGGAGAATATTTCTACCGGTGTCCTCTTTACACAGTTAAAAAAAAAACACGTCAAGGAATCCTTGAAACACAGCAAACATTTGCTGTTTTTTCCTTTTTTCCCCACAAACTACCTAAATTAGTGAGTGGTCGATGAAAAAAAAACAACTAAAGACTGCACTCAAAAACCCACAAGTTCACACCCGATAAATCAGGCTGGACTCGTCCTGCTCGGGAATAACAAGTGAAACCACGTTGTGAGGTTGCCGCGGCAACAAGAGGACAAGCAAAGACTCTTTTAGTCCAAACCACCGAGGCCACGCCCCCCGAATCCGTCTTACAGTCTCTCGTTTAATTGGTCACTCATTACAAATCTCCAGCTCCCTGAAAACAACCTCCTTCTCTGCGATATTTCCCCCCGCAAGAAAACAAGCCTCCGGTAGATAAGAGTCCAATAAGAGTCCAATAAGAGTCCAATAAGAGTCCAATAAGAGTCCAATATGCAATATATGTATTTTGAGAAAAAAATCTCAGAGTTCGTGTTTCATCTGGTTAAATCCAATAAAGCTAAAAAATGTCAATCAAACGCTTCCAACTCGCTCCTCAGACGTACGATGAGTCATTTTAATTACTGCTAGCAATCACAATCTCGAGAGACTCTTTTCTCCACGACTACCGGAAGAAGAAATATTCTTTTTTTTTTTTTCAACCAAAGGAGCCGTAAATAAACAGTAAAATGAAATGAACACCACGTGATGTCTGAGCTGTCTTTTTCCGCCCTCCATCCCAACAACAGACTCCATTTACCTGCTAATTATCCCTTTAATTTGGGAGTCTTTCTCCACTTGCTGTTGCCGTAGCCGCCGCTCGCTGTCGTCCAGCCGGTTCTGGTACTGCAGCAGGATCTTGTTGGTCTGCTGCTCCTGCGTGAGGAGCCGCCGCTCGTAGTCCTCCAGCTTTTTGTGGGACATCACCAGGCGCTCCTTCAGGGAGTTGATCTCCTCCTCGTACTCCCGGACCTGTGGCGGAGATGGAGAGGATCAAATCAGACGTGATGCTATTTTGCGGCGGGTGTTGATGTGGCGGCTGGATGTGAAAGGAAACTCCAAATATTCAACCTGAGGTGCAGTGAAACACACCAAACTAAAGAAAAGGGCAACAGATGCGCGAACAGTCAGCCCTCGTGTCTGTCTCATTTCACTTCCTGCCATTTGTTTGATTGTCTGCCCCGCTCTGATTAGTTTCACCTGTCCCTCGTTGTCCTTCCCTCCCTGATGCATTTAGTTGCAGTGCATTCCTTCCCTCTTTGTCCACTTCTTTTCAAATCTTCTCAAAGTCCTCTATTTTTTTTTCTAAGCGGCAACCAAAAGTGAACTCTGGAGCAGGACGTGACCATATTTGGACAAGCTGGGGGAGGAGCCAGCGGTGGTTCTGACTGATCTGATCGGAAACCTGACGATACTATGTCCCACCCACCGATAGCTGTAACCTGACTGTACCACAGGCCTGTCAATCAAACAGACACGCCCCCAAAAACAGGTCTTCTTGAATCTTCTTTTCTAATGAATGAGGGATTATTCCACCCCCCCCCCCCCCACCCCCCCCAAAAAAACCCAGGTATTTTTGAATCTCATTTTTCAGACTTGGCAGCTTCGAACATGTTTAAATACACTCAAATATAGTCTGGACTTCTGTGTTAAGACCGGATCTGCTCAGCAGTGATTGACGTGACTCAACGCTACATTTCGCTGATTTAAGCGGCAGTACCTACCCGGTCCATGCGAGACTCATCCATGCTCTTTGAGTACTCCTTCAGTTTGAATTCTTCACGGTCGATCCGCGAGCTTTCGATGTCGGCCGACAGGTGGGGCATGTTGGAGACCCAGGCCACGGTGCGCTCGTTGGCCGGGGTCGGGGGGTTGAGGGTGGACGGAGTCTGGGAGCCCTGGGGAGCAAGAAACAAGGCCGGCACGCTGCATATGAGAATATGAGTTCTTCAGAGGAGGAAAGTTTCACAACAAGAAGCTCCGTGCCTCCGAGGGGCGGAGACTCCCGGTGGGACTCGCGCTGGATTAGAAACGCCCATACAGGAAGTGACATCTTACACGTGATGAAGAGGACACGGAGGAAGAGTGGAGAGACGTTACCTGTTTGCTCATGGTGGGTTTGAGCAGGTGCTGCTGCTGAGACTGTTGCTGCGGCGACTGCTGCGTGCTCTGCCCGGCGGTGCCCTGCGGACTCTGGTTCTCCCTGACCGAGCTCTGCTGGTGGGGCAGCCCCGGGGCCGTGTTGTCCTTGACGGACAGCTGCCGCGGCCCGTGCTGCCGGCCGCCGTAGTTGGACTCGGGCGACTGGAGGAGGTTCCCGCTCTGCGGCCGCGTCTTGGCGGGAGCGGTGGGCGCGGAGGCGGCGCTGACCGACAGCTGGTGGGAGGTCTGGGACTTGACGCGCTGCGTGGGGGGCGGGGCTACAGAGCTCTGCCGCATGGGCTGGACTGTGGAGGGGGGCGTGGTCGCCAGGGAGGAGTGGGAGGTTCCTGTCTGGGAGGTCATACCCATCATTTGTTGGTGTGGGAGATTATCCTTCAAAAGAAAACAGGTGAATAATGATTTAACATCTTTATTCTTTGTTTCATTTGTTTTTCCTTCAGATACTCTCAGGCTGAAAAGGTCCCGTGGGAGAGTTGGGGAGGAGGGGGAGGCAGCGATGGGTCTGTCGCTTCAGGAGCTGAAGGAAGAATGAAGTACAATATGATCCAGGAAGTTTAGTTTGAGTGACAGCTTTCAGAGGATTCAGTTTATGATGTTTTATGCTGGGATGTGACGAACGGTGGAAATACGGCATTCCCATGACATTCAAAGATATTTGAAATATTTTGCATGTCATCTCTCTCATTTTCCTCCCATGTCTGCTAACTGTTTATTATGGGCTGCAATTCAATCCATCAGTTTAAAGTGCAGGATCAACAAGCACTTTACACTTTACAATTGCAAATAAATACATGAAGCAGAACATCAAAAAAATAACAACTAACTATAATTTCTTAAGGTTAAGAAATATAGAATTATATAGCTTAATTATCTTCTAAATTAATTGATTCATCATAAAATGATATGAAAAAAATAGCAATACTTTCTTCTCAGTGCTTGTTTTTGCATGAACAGTCCAAACCTCAAATTTGACAACATTAGACAAAGTTGGAGTTCTTTTTGTTTTTTTTGCTGTGTCAGCTCTATTGTCCAATAAAAATGGAAAACAGAAATCTTGACTCTGCCACCACCTCCGCCCCCACCTCCACCTCCACCTCCACCTCCGCCACCACCTCCATCTCCATCTCCACCTCCACCTCCACCTCTACCTCCGCCCCCACCTCCACCTCTGCCCCCACCTCCGCCACCACCTCCACCTCTGCCCCCACTCACGGCCTGGAGACACTGAGATAAATGAACGTATTCTCTGCACCAGTTTTCTACAAACTCATTAGAGTTGAAACCAATAACCAACAATGACAACAAGTTTGAAACTCAATTAATCGTGCAACTCATTTATAAAGAAAAAACTGTTTCCAGACTGACTGATTGCTCCTTTTGTTTGATTCATGTCATGTAAATTTGAGTTCTCTGACAACATGTCGGACAAAACGAGCACATTTCTCATCATTTTATGCACTAAAATAATCAGCAGCTGCATTAAAAATGTATGAAAACGAACGGCGTCAGGAAGGACGAGGAGGAGCGCGGCGGACATACCTGCATGTGCGTGGACATCTGCCTGCGTCCATAGTCGGCCCTGCTGTAGTCGTCACTGTAGCTGTGAGAGTGGATGATGCTGGGTTGGCCCAGGTGACCGTCCCGGGTCCTGAGGGTGGACAGGTCCTCACTGCGAGAGAACCCCCCGTGGGCGAACTGTGGGATGTAGGACTGGTGAGAGGGCTCGGGCTCGGGGGCCAGGAGGAGGGGCGCCGGGGGCTGAGCCCGGCTGTGCTGGTGATGGAGCTGTTGCTGTTGGGGCCCATCAGCAGTCGCCAGATGAAACAGGGGATTCTGGAAGGAAAGCGGGTAGCGCATGGCGGCGGCCTGCTGTTGCTGCTGCTGGGACAGCGAGTCGGTGGTGGTGCCCATCTGGCTCAGCTGGCTCAGCCGGAGGCCGCCGGACATGCTGGAGCCGCCAGAGCCAGCTGACAACCTCCCACCGGCCCGCAGCTGGCTGCTCAGGCCCGACCCCAGGCCGCCACCCGCCTCCGCTGCTCAGCCCTCCGAAGCTGCCCATGCCGGCGATGGAGGCCTGGGAGGAGTTGAGCATGTCCACCGACTGCAGGTTAGACACGCTGTTCATTCGGGAATCCTGGAGGTCCATCATAGATACGCTTTTATTGACACTGAGCACCTAGATAATCAGGGATATGAGGGGCTAGTGCGCCCCCTGTTATTTTGATGTGTTAGGTGGCCACGGATGATATGGGTGAGGGTGGTGCGGGTGTTTTTACCGCGAGGCCTGCCTGGATATCGGAATGCCTCAAAGTATTTCCCAGGAAATACCGCTAGGATGAGTTGCGTGGTGAATCAGTGGAAAAAAAGCAGATGTCATGATACACTAGAGCCTCGATCACACGATGGCAGATTCTATCAAGTATGACCGGCATGCACGTCATACTAACCGCAACGTTGAGAGAAGGTAAAACCTAGTGGATGGGATGATGGTTCCCCTTCGATATCGTCGGTAGAGTACAAACTCACCTTAGGGTCTGGCTCCGTGATGTCCGAGCTGCTCGTGCAGTAGGCCGGGCTGGACCGGGCCAAGGGCGGGCGCGATACGTAGAACATGTCTTTGGAGTTGGCTCGGTGAGGGTGGTCGCGGTCCTGAAAGCTCATCTGGGAGTGCGGTGGCATGACCCCTCCGGTGGAGGTGGGGGAAGGCAAACGAGTGATATCTATAGAGCTGGAGGCCAACAACAGACTGTCAGGTCATGTGGTTTGATACTACTGCATCAAAGAGGAGTTTAATAATAATAGTTCATAATAAATAAATGTTAGATTGAGCTTCAACTACGATCTGAGGGGTCCTGAGATGATTTATAAAGGTGGGAAAGAAGAAGAAATCTGTATTTTGTTGCTCTAATATTTGATTTTTGGCGACATGTTGGATAATTTTGCCTCTTAAACGATATGAGAAGTTCAAGTCAAAGTTTCTGTTTCTGACAATGAAGTGATAACATCATCCAACTTGAAAGGTCCGTACTTGTTTAGATCCCTCATCATGATATTCTGGAACTCTGATGAGATGCCCCGGTTGAAGCTCGGCCGCGACAGCAGCCGGTCCGTCTGTCTCTCCGGCACCCGGTCCGTCTGGTGGCTCGGCTGCCTCTGCAGGTGAGGGTTACGCAGGGCCATGCTGATGTCGTTCAGGAGGCGGGGCAACGGACCCAGTTTGATGATGGCGTCCTGCAGTTAAAGAAAAAAAGAAAAAAAAAGAAAAGCATTTCACTGCAGACTTTTTATTAAAATATTTCATTTCAGTGCTTCATTAAAATGTCACATTTCCACCTCCACTCACCTGGTGCTTGTAACTTAATGACAGCTCAGGTCTGATTGATGACTTACAGCCGGATTTAGCACAACGTTGGATGTGAGAGAAAAGTGACACATTTTTTAGACACATATGTTGAAACTCAGCTTTTAAAAATGACACATCCAGCCTCAGTTTGGTTTAGTTTGGCTGAGGTGAGGTCACACAACTCCGTTAATTTACTTTAATTCAAGCCACAATTAGTTGTGTTTTGTGCTTTATTGCATGATGTGATCAAGTGTAGTTATTATATGTATATATGAGAAGGTATAATACTGGTGTCCCCTGTAAGTCAAAATGTATTATAACATATGTAACATTAATAACATTAAAGGTATCATGAGGGGAAAAAAAAGATAACAACAAAACAATAAGATACAAAAAAAATGTGAATGTTATGTAAATAATATCCCAAAAATATACAATATAGCGGTATTGTCATGTTAGAATTTCATGCAGTACATGTAATGGGATACTTATAGATTAAAAATTGCAGATTATATTGAGCATACGATAAAGATGCTGCATTAATGTACAGCAGTATTATTGACAAATAACAAGAGTGTCTTTGGTAGTTTCATACGACAGTTGTCGCATCATTAAAATAACAAATGTACTTGTGCCCATCTTGGTCTTAAAATGAGGAGCATTGATATCTTGATGCAGCCTTAAACCAGTGCTGTAGTATTTTATTGTTATTCATTCAGGGCACATTTTTAAGACTGTAAAATGCGCCTACATGTGGAGATTCTGCCTGTTACACGCACATTCAAGCACGATGCACATAAACATGCAAAAGATTAAAATTTTAAAAAAACGATGTGAATTGTGTGTAATTTTTTTTTTTATTGTGCGAATCGATCTGCAAACGAGCCGTTTCTTCTGCAGAGAAGAACTTCTTTCGCACTACTTGGGAAATCTGCCGATATAAAAAAAGGCGTAAGCTCACCTGGCTCTTCAAGGGAGATGATAGTTCATTTTTATTTTTTCATATTACACCCAAACAACACCTCTGATTGATTAAGAGGCTAAAGTACAACCTCTTGAATTGCACTCGGGCTCAAAATGGACTTTATTTTGACGGTCCGGACCACATTATCATTGAAGAAAACGTGTCCCACGTCAGTTTAGAGTCAAACCAATTTTCTTCCCGTTTAAACTACATCTAATAGTATGTTGTACGATACGGTTGCAGTTTTTAAAATGGATCTGATGCTGCTGTTCGGTGCTCACCTTGCTGAGCTGAGCCATGACCTCCCACAGGAGGCTGTGCAGTATCGACAGCTCCCTGCCCAGGTCGATGTAGCCCTCGAAGCCGCCCGCGTTGCTCACGCTGTCCAGGTTGGAGATCTCGTACAGGAACTGCTGCATGGAGCCCCACTCCATCTCAAGGAACTCGTTCATGAAACACATGTACTCCTCTTTAGTGCCAAACCTTCAGGCCGGACGGGAAGGAAGACGTACAAAGACAGAAAAAAAAGGAGGGAATAATCAGCAACGAGTCACGATATTTGGTTTTGATATAAAGAGGTTTTGTTTCTTTCCCATAAATGCCAGCGCCTCAAAGACCGGACGCTACAATAAACTAAAAAAAATTACCTTTTACACATCATTTTTTTTACTGCGTGGTTTTGAGTCGGAATTAAATAAACACAATAAACAAACTTGTGTCCAGCATAGTATGAGGGAAGATTTGGGAACACTGTCAATCACTGTCAAAGTTGTGTCATAAATATATAAATGTTTTATGTGCAGTCTGTGAGTAAAAAAATAAAACTACATTTCCATATGTTGAGAATGAAAGTTCAACGCTGTCTGGAGGTTATTGGCCCATCAAATCAACACGAGTTCAAAATATTGAACTCTCCCTATATGCAGACGACACTGTGGTTTTCTATTGTCGCAGTTAAGCTTGTGTACATTTTTAAACAGGTTTGCTACATTTCTTATTGTAATTTAATGATTATAATAAGAAAGGTAAATGATTCCCAGATGGTTTGTTATTATAATCCACTGCAGGGAAGAGGGTCCGGCTTTTCTATCTTCACAATAAATAAACATTTTAGTTTGGAAATGGAGCCTGTTCTCTTGTGAATCCAAGACGAGACTGTTCGTTAACGTGTTTTAGATTAAAAACCAAAATCATACTGACTTGGAGAAGTTGGCCAGGTTTTGCACCACTTTCGCGATGAGGGTGAGCGTGCGCGACGTCTGCTCGTCGGGATACTCCTGGGTGAGGTTGAACAGCGACGGGGACATGATGGCGGGACACAGGAAGCGCAGGAAGAGCGAGCCGCTGATGAGGCGGTCGGAGATGTCTTCCCGACCCCTCTCGGCGCAGCGCACTCTCCAGGAGGCGAACACCTCCTTCAGCTCTCGAGGGAACACGCTGCGAAGGGACGTAACGCAGATCATAAAACAGTTTTCTTGGTTTCGCTCTGCAGGAGATCTGAAGCCATCGAGTTTCTTTACTAAAGCGAAGAGGAACAAACTCACCAATGGGAATTAACGATCTTGCAGAGTGCCAGCTCGCAGCACATTCGGAGATTGGCTTGGTGGTCCGGCAGTACGGAGGGAGGCGTTCTCATGGGGTCCACTTCGCAGTTTTCCTCCGACTCATACAAGGCCCTTATGAACTCCCCTGCAAGAGTCGTTTCATTAGCAGCAAATTCAGTGCAATCAAAGCAGAAAAACAGCATCCTGTCACCGAATAAATCCACGATGGAAGAATGACGATTCATCAGTCGACAGAAAAATTGTAGCGTTGCCGCCGGAGACGCTGCCGTTTGAGTAAAGACGCACAATAGTCCACTGTAGCGAGAAAGTAAACCTTCAGGCAGCTGCAGTTCATCTTTATTCAAAAGCCAAAACACCCACTTCAAAAAAAAAAAATCATATCACAATTTGTAAGTAATTCTCATAAATAGAAACATATTAAAGATGTGTAACTACTATTATTTTAAATTAAACAAGAACAAAAAAAGATTGTAAAAGAGACAAAGAGACAAATGTTTTTCCACCTGAGAAAAGTTGTAAAAGTCGTTCAGTATCTTCTTTCAAAGGAATTGACTCTCATTTCTTTTTCGATCTTTTGCTAAGCAGTTTTTTTTACCAGAAGTGGTTTTCATTCGTGTCTCTTTTAGAGCCAATCCCAAAGTTTCATGACTAGTTTCCAAGGCTCAGACGGGTTTATCCTCTTCACACATTCTACCGTTTCTCCTTCTGAACACCTGACTGCTACTTTTGTGTCATCAAACCAACATTCGGGACAAAGATGGACGGAGCTTTCTGTTATATAAAATATGGAGTGAATTTATATTTAAATGATCTCACTCATGCCGCAAATGACATTTTCTTCCTGTTCACTTCCTGTTTACAAGAATACTCTTAAACAGATGTTATAAACAGGATTTTGTATGAAATCCTGAAATTAGCAAGTAAAACACATCAAGTCCTTCGCTGCATTTCTTTTTGCTTCTACGTGATTATCAGCTACAAAAAACATTTAATTCGATACATCATCAAACTCCACACAGCTGTGAGTAAGGTGGAAAATAATAAAACTGCCCGACCAAACCAAACGATGTCTTCAAGCTGGTAACAGCTTCTTCGTTGGGATTTTTCCTTTCATTCAAACTTTCTAAAGCTCGTCTGCTGAAGTTGAAATGACTTGTCAAACACGACTGTGACTCACCTATAGCATCCTTGAGGTACTTATGTCCGATCAGTTTGAGGTACTCTTCTATGGCTTTGGTGGCCAGAGTGTTCTCTCTGAAGATAAGGTGTTCTCGGTCGATGAATCTGTCCACCTCGCACATCGCCATGTCCGACAGGAAATCCTGCACGCAAGGAGACGTTACACTTCAGACGTTTTTCCTGACCTTCGTTTCGGGGTGGGTTTCACCAGTCCTAAGCCCCGCCCCCTTCACCCACCTTCGCCTTCCCCGTGCTCTGCAGTATGTGCACCAGAGCGCAGGCCACCTCCTCTTTGCTCTTGACGCTCAGCACGGGCTCCAGCACGGCGCACAGCGTGCGGTAGTTGTTGGTGACGTACTCGGCGAACTCCTTGTACAGCTCCATGGGCAGGATGTTCATGGTCTGGAAGCGGGATTTGAGGCGTAGGGATGCGTTGATGATCTTCCCCCCTCCGACGCCGGCCCCCTTGGTGAGGACGCTGGGCTGGATGACCGGGTACCACTGCTCCACGAACTGACGTCCGGTGATGCTGGAGATGGGGATGCTGACCAGTCCTAAATATGTGCTCTTTTCCTGAGAGGCAACAGGTCAGAGAAACCTTTTATCTTTCAAGGTGTGTGCAAGAAAATCAAACGGTTCATTTTAAGCTTTAGAAACAAATTGATAATGAGCGACCGACGCTGGATCTTCGCAGCATTGTTGTCGCTGAAGCTCTCGTACTAAACTCAGAACAAAAAAACTTGTCGAGTTCGTGTCTCAGTTTTATAATCTTCTAAAACTTTTTTTTTTTTTTCCCACTGACGAAACCTAAAGAGGCAGAAAGTAGCAGAAAATGGCCAAAACGCTGAGCCTCCTCGGGGGGCTGATGGGAGCAGTTGATCCGTGGCGATGACTCAGCGATTATTCCAACAATAATTACAATTATTTTATTGTTTTCTGCTTCTGAACAGACTCGCTGCATCACTTCCCTCCAACACGAACAACACCGCAACGACTGGGACGCTAAAAAGACAAATGCAGCGTCTCCGCGGACGCGCCCGTGTTTTTGCGTAATGTTACCTTCTCCCAGAGTCCTACCTCCTCATCTCTTTGTGTGCTTTCAATGAATTGAGGCTCTAATTAGTCAAAAAAATGTTCATTTCTGTTGTAAAATTTCCTCTCAGGAATATTTCAGTTATTCTACAATAGAATCACAGCATGATGCTAAAATAATCCGTACAGCAGGGGTCTCCAACCTTTATTCATCGAGAGACACTTTGACAATTTTTTTGTCTTATTTTAGTTTAGTTTGCTTTAGTAACATTAATTCAAACAGCTGACCTCCACCCAAACCAGCTGAATAAGCTTCTTTTATGTGAAAAATAACAAATTAATACTGTTGGTTTAAATCGAACATCATGTGCCTCCTGCAGTGCACGCAACCTATGTGAGGTCGAATTGGTTTGAAACGTGTCAAATAAAGTGTTTTAATATCAGATTTAACTAATAAAATCCAGAGTTTCCCTTCGATTGGGACCGATCCCTTCCTACTAGTCAAAACCTGGTATATAGCTGGACCCTGTGTGAAACTGGAGGGCTTTTATTTTGAAAGGTCGCGGCATTTAGCCGACCTGCAGTGCAACTATTTCACCTAATTCATGAGCAGCCGCTTTGTTTCCAGCTCAGTGTGAGAGTCTGCTGCATTTCTGTCCTCTGGTCTTTGTGTCCCAATGTGGGCGGAGCTAAACCTCTGCTGCCTTTCTGTCCTCTGGTCTCTGTGTCCCAATGTGGGCGGAGCTAAACCTCTGCTGCCTTTCTGTCCTCTGGTCTTTGTGTCCCAATGTGGGCGGAGCTAAACCTCTGCTGCGTTTCTGTGGAGGTGGAGGGAGAGATTGTCCACTCGTTAATCGATCGCCAAACTTACCTGGACGGCTCACCGACGCAAGTTTGCGTGTTGTTGGAAGCTTCTACGATCTACTCACAGCTACGCGTCGGAGACCCCTGCTTCACAGATTGTGACAAACCTTCTGCCTGAGAACAAACCAGCCATCCTCTACAGATCTGTCCGTCACCTTGCGTCTCTTCTTGTCCGTCTCCTTGTACAGATGAAGGCGTAGGTTGCGGACGGCGGGCAGGTTGTTGAACTCGAAGTGCTCGCCCCAGAACACGGTGTCGGTGCGGGGCTTGCTGGTGGTGCGTGCGTACAGCATGTCGTCCAGACACAGTTCGCAGTAGTAGCGCTTCTTGGCCGGAAGCTCGCGGGCCTCGATGATCCACAGCTTGAGCACATTGTCCACCCTCCGGCTGTTGTCCTGCGTCAAACAAGGTCGGGTCAGACGAGGTCGAGCGCTATCTAACGACAGTCATTAAAAAGAGGCTTCACAGAGAGCAGATGTAAAGGGGGAAGAAGATGACGAACAGCGGAGGAAACGTGGAAGCGGACACAGCGTGTGAGTGTGAGTGTGTGTGAGTGTGTGTGTGTGTGTGTGTGTGTGTGTGTGTGTGTGAGAGTGTGTGTGTGAGAGTGTGTGTGTGAGAGTGTGTGTGTGTGAGAGTGTGTGTGTGAGAGAGTAAAGCGTGACAGCAGGTCAGCCTGCAGGAGAGCGGAGGGAAATGACAAGAAAGAAATGTTTTGAGACGCGGCCGTTTGGCTTCTGGTGGACGGCGGGCTCTCGACTTGAAGACAGACGACGGCATGACGACGGACGCACGACAGCAGGAGAAATGTGAGGAGGGATTCTTAGTGGCTGCAAAAAAATAAATACAAAATAATCCACTGAAACACAGAAAAAAAACACAAATGACACAATGCACATGTGCCGCCAAGACAATGGTGGTGATGTCCCTGCAGACGGCTACACTTCCTAATCATGATCACAAAAAGCTATTTTTGAATCTGAGCTGAGAGAGCGCCGTGTTGATTGCAGTGATGCACGCGCACTGAGGCACTTCAATCGGGTCTCAGATGCCATTGAGTCCGCTTCAGACTATTTAAGTCCTAATTTAGACGGCTCGATAAGTGAGCGCCAATCGAGACGCGCCGTGTTCTCGAGCCGCTCTTTGATAGGAAACAACACAAAAGGCACAATTAATTCCAAGTTTGGGGCATCTGCCGGCTCAGTTTGCCGTTTTTTGCAGCGCCAGCATGAAGCTCGAGTCCTCCGCCTGCGCATCATCTCACATCTTCCACTTTGTTTTTTTTTCTGTCTGGCAATCAAAAGGCAAATCAAAGCGTGGAATCGGGGTAGAACCGAGTCGATGAGGACTCTTGCTTTTCCAATAGTGAAAGTACAAACAAATCAAAGCAGGGAATAAAAAATAAAAAAAAACAACAGAAGAATGATCCTCGTCTCTCGCGGCAGAGTCTTATCTCTGTCAGTGCATCTGCTCTGAGATGTTCCCGTTGTTTCAGGGGAGAGATGGAGGAGAGTGGAGATGGGGGGGGGGGCGCGCTACCATGTGGAGTCTTTGGAGCTCCATGATTCAGCCCGGGCCCCCCGCGGCCCGAGCATCTGGACGAGGTGTTCGGCTCGGGTGATGTTTCATCTCAGTGTGGCGTAATAACGACGCTGTCCCCCGGTCACCATCAAAAGCTGCACAATCTCGCCTGCCTGTTTCAACTTCTAATAACGATGGCGGGGGGGAGGGGGGGGAGTGTGTGTGTGTGGTTGGGGGGGGGGGGGGGGGTTCACAAAGCTATCAAAATCTGAGGGAAAATTAAGATTGAAATTTGCTGAGGATGAAAATATTATCTGATCGTGTTTTTTTTTTTTATCGTACCTCGTCTGCACATAAAAGAGGACGGATATCGAATATTTGTACCCTCTTATTCTGAAATACTCTTTTTCTTTGAGGTTTTGGTCTTCAAAACTCCATCAGCTGCACAAAGTTGCTGTAAATTGCTCATTTTAGCCTGATGAACTTCGTCCAGGTGCACCTTTACTGGATCTGATCATTACTGTAATCAGCAGCCTGAAAATCTCCTCCTACTGTACACGTCCACCTGTTCCGCTCACAGCGGGTGAAATGAGGCCAGAAAAGGAAACTGTGCTGGTGAACACGCACGTCTAGGACGAGTCCTGGTGCCGGACAGCTAAGATCCTGGGAGATCTTTTGCACCACATTAACCCATTAACAAAATGTCATCCAAGGATGAGGATATTTTGAAGTCAGTTTTAGTTTTGCATCATATTTACTCCAAAACCACCCAAGTTAAAAAGCTAGAAAACGCCAGGAGCGCTTCTGAAAACGGCCGGCAGGGGGAGCTCGTGAGCGGAAACCGACAGTGATGTCACCCGTTGGTTTGA
Organism: Embiotoca jacksoni; assembly: GCF_022577435.1. Classification (NCBI taxonomy): domain Eukaryota; kingdom Metazoa; phylum Chordata; class Actinopteri; family Embiotocidae; genus Embiotoca; species Embiotoca jacksoni. The sequence continues at coordinate 997,395 of NW_027185421.1, read as the reverse complement.
CAATGTCTGTTATGTAGACTCGAGTTTGGATTTTTGTCAGTCACCATGTTAGCTAGTTTGGAGCAGGAAGTGACCATATTTGGATGAGCTGGGGGGAGGAGCCAGCGGTGGTTCTGACCGATCTGATTGGAAACCTGACGATACTACGTCCCGCCCACCGATAGCTGTAACCTGACTGCACCACAGGCCTGTCAATCAAACAGACACGCCCCCAAAAACAGGTCTTCTTGAATCTTCTTTTCTAATGAATGAGGGATTATTTTCAGATGGACCGGTTGAGCGTTTTAGTTTTTTACCGTACTGGTACTCGACTATGACATTTCAGTCCCTAAAAAAGAAAAAAAAAAGCTCTGTGGTCTCATCGTGTATAAAAAACCCACAGAGACACGTTGACGAGGGTAAAATCTTAACTTTAAATGAAGGCTTCTCTAAAAGCATCATCATTTCAGGTCGAGCCGCGTTTTTGGACCATTTTACATTCGTGGGATGTTGAAGGATCGTCGAACGCCACAAACTGCGCCTTCCTCAAGCTGCTCCAGAACAGATCCGATCGTACGCGTCAGGTCGACCGACCTGGACTTCACCCGTTTGGTTTGATCTCTAATCTCTTCAGCATCCTTCAGCCTCCCCGGACACGCTGGGCCGGTAAACATCTGCCTGCTGTGTGCAATTTACTGATATCACGTTACCTGATTTTTTTTTTTTTGAAACATTCAGGAGATTCAATACAAACACACACAGACACGAGGATGGAGTTCACAGAGGAATGAAGCGGTGCGCTCTTATTGAACACAGACAACAACAACAACGGGAGACGGGGAGGAGAGAGAGAGACACACAGACAGAGGGATCATCCTTTTTTTTTTTTTTTTTTTTTTTTCAGTTTTTTTTTACTTCCTCTCTACCGCATCCCTTTCTCTCCCCTCACCTTGTTGGGCTTGACAGCTCTCTGCAGGTTCTCGATCCATTTGTCTCTCTCTGCAGCTGAGCGACACGCAAAGCACTTGGTTCCCGATGCCGTAGTCACCTGAGGTTATAGCCAATGGTATAAATTCAACAACCACAGCCATTAGTCACCATGGAGACTGCAGCTAAGGCGCCAAAACAATGTCTTGCATTCACTCTCAGCCTCTTGTCATGTTCC
>NW_027185421.1:953751-991251 GCF_022577435.1 Embiotoca jacksoni | reverse complement strand
AAGAGTGAAAAATGTAAAGGGGTCTGAATACTTTCCGTACCCACTGTATATGCACCAGTTTTTCAATGTCTTTCTATCTGACTGTTTTTTAATTGTTTCACTGAGAACCAGAAGGTGGCGCTATAGAGGAAAAAAGTCAGAGTGTATATAATAAAGCATTTAAGAACCGTGGAAATCAACAGCTTCTGGGATTTCTTTTTTCATTTCTGATGTCATGTTGCCTTGAAAGGCCGGTGCTAGTCTGGATCAGCGGGAGGTACGCTCTTGCTTGTGATTGGCTGTTGTGTTGGAGTGTGTGTGTGTGTGTGTGGGGGGGGGGGGGGGGCGGTTGGGATTTCGGATCGGGTTAGCGACCAGTGAATCAATCAATCACAGCAAAGAACAGTTTAGAGTGTGCGTCCTTCTAGCTGATCCGATCTAGGGCCAACCTTAGTAGAAAAAAATCTCAATGTTTGCAGAGTTTAGCTTCTCAAAAGTGACAATTTACCACTGGACAAAAACAATGACTCTGAAGACGTCATCTCGGGTTGAGGGGAACTATGATGGGTTAATCAGATCAGACAGTTAATCAGATGAATTAATAGACAGATTAACTGATAACGAAAACGTGCGTAATGTTGTATGAGGATAGAAACCGCTCTGAAGTTGCATTTAAGGTCTTCTAAGGATATGAAAGAGCTTTTGCAGGACGGACTACCTGCTGACATGGCATTCGTAGTTATATATATTCAAATATTAGTCTGCAGCTCGATGACACGGTGGCCTACTGTATTATTTGTGCAGACAAACCAATGGACCCGTTGTTTTTTATTTTTGCTTGTTAAGAGGAATTACTGGAAAAATGATGTGCCAAAAAAAAAAAAAAAAAGTGTATCACTGCAGGTTTTTCGAGCCTGTCTGGGAGCTCTGAGGCACGTTTATGCCTCCATGAATTTCAATCTCAGCTGAAAAGGCAAAGCCTCCCTGGATAAATAAAGATTAAAAAAAACCAAATACAAATGAACAAAGCTGCAGATGTTCACCAGCATCTCTGTTAGAAAACATTCAGAGTAAACTGGGAGCTGTGAAAATGAATATGAGCCGCGAGGGCCTTGGCAAACAACCTCGACTTCACAAGGCTCTTGACTTTTTTTTTTTTTTTTTTTTTTTTTTTTTTTGTCCTTCCTGTCTCCTCAAAACCGGGCGTAGATAATAGACACCCACAACCTTCCCCAAATGAATAAATCATGTGGAAACACTCCTCGGCAGACACCTGGCTCTGAACATGTTTTTTTTTTTTTTTTTATAGAGCGATCTGCTGAGTGAACTTTTGACCTCCGCTCAGATTCTCCAGACGACCTTCACGCCTGAAGTTGAACTTTGTTCTGGCGACAAAACGAAGCAAAAACTAAACAAGCGAAGCAGATTCTCTGGACAATTAATAGATGAAGAGAATAGATGATGCATTTTTATAAAATAATTGGAGAATAAAACAATAATAAAAATACTGAAATTGTATTGCAGCCTTGGGCAAAACACGGGTGACACACTCTTTAAGAACTGGGTGAATTTAGGGAAAAAAAACACAATTATTAATTTATTTCTCTCATATTTCAGACTGAAGTGGGACCTCCCGCGCTGCTGCCTCTACGATACAGAGGAGGTATAATTAATGAAAATCTCCCACTGACTCATTACGGTCGCTACGGCCGCCATATGGCTGTCTGCTGGTTGCCATGGTGAGAGAGGGGATGTGTTTTTTTGTTTGTTTTTTTTCTCCCAGTAGAGAGAAAACGGTGAGTGTTTTTTTTTTTATTGTAAGTGACAGCGCGGTGGGACGTGAGAGTGTAAAATAAACAATATATATTAATGGTGGAGGGATGCAGATATTATAGAGACAGAAACAGATGCAGTAGAGAGATGGAGGTACTGATGATGAGGCGATAGGAAGGCAGATGGACAGGAGGAGGCGGTTATAGAGACGGACAGATGGATAAAGATGAGTTTGTAGAGAAGAGATGTTGGTGGAGAGATGATTAAGACAGAAAAACAGCAGAGAGAAAGATGCTCATCTCACACACACTCACAACAACGCTGTTCTCCGAACACCAATCAGAGAGAAGCAAATTATAACACCATCTAAAGTTATCTATCCCTATGACGAGCTCATTGGCAGAATATCTTTGTACTGTCAGATTCTCAACGCATCGTGTCAACCAAAAGAAAACAACAACGACAAAACAGCTGCTTAATTTGTGAGACACCTGCAAAGGAAATATATTTATGTTGCAGAATAGCCGACCGGATTTCCTTAAAATAAACAGCCTTTTCATATTAAACCTCACGACTACCGTCACATTATTTTACAAAACCATCTTATGGATGTTTACGAGACAGGATTTTACCGAAAATCTGACTGCACCCCAAGCCTGTCAATCAAACTAGGCACAACCCCCAAACACATCCCTTGTTTGAGGCCTAATATCCAAATAATGCTGGAGTTATTTCCAGAAGGAGCACCAGAGCTTTTATCTAACGACACCGTGACGACTCGTGGAAAACATTTTACCGACTTTGTACTTCAGGAAAGGACTTGATGCTTTTTGAATGGGAGTCAGTTGGAGCCAGAGAGTTGTTAAAAGCCGGCCCCTAGTGGCCATCGGTGGTATTGCACTTTAAGACACTTCTGCATTTTGCTTCAACATCCCATTTAAATCATAACGTAGATACAAAAATTTAAACTGCACATTGCCAGACAGTCGACAGGATCGCACGACTTCACTCACACACACAACACACACTCTCACACACACACACACACACACACACACACACACACACACACACACACACACACACACACACACTGACCTGTCTTGGTCGGCACTGCGGAAGCGGGGGAGGATCATGTGGCGGAAGCTGCTCGTTCGGTCCAGTTTGGGCTGACTCTTGGCCCTCTTGATTGAGCCCTTCAACCTTCTACTGAGGAAACTCTGGAGCGTGGAGGAGGAGGAGGAGGAGGAGGAGGAAGAGGAGGAGGGGAGCGACGACGAAGGGCAAACAGATGGTGGAGAAGGAGGGCGAGCATGGAGCGGAGTTACAGAGACGACGAGGTGGTCGGCATGGGAACGGAAACGATGGGTGATTGATTGGACGACGTGAGAGCCAGGTGAAGGGTTTTGAGATGATTGACAGGTGGGATGGAGTGAGGTGCGGTTTGTTGTCAGATGTATGGAAGGAACACCGAAATCAAATGGAGACACACAGAAAAGTGAAACATGTTGAGATGTGTGACGGGGAGAGCAGAAGGTACATTTATTACCAACAGGGAAGTCTGACTCCTGAAACATGTGCACCTGCCACAGGGAGCTGCAGTGCTCAGCAGCTCCTGCAGGGGGCAGCGGTGAGCCACAGTCCAGCATGAGCAGCAGGGATGCAGTTTGTCCTGTGTGAGCTTCCTTACATGATTAAATCACATATGTTCACTTAAATCCAAACTACACAGTGTGTGCTATATATTAATAGTTGTAGTTTTGGCTGTTAGTTCACAAAAAAAACATAATTAATAATTTCATACTAACAGGAGATGATCAAATATGGACGAAAGAGCATCAATCAGACTTTTACAATCAATTCAGTTTCAGGGGAAAAAAAAAAAAAAAAATCATCATTTTCTATGTATTTCTTTGTTTGCCTTTGTTTTGCTGGAGCTGTCAGTTTTTCTTTTCCTTTCTGTGCCTAGTTGATGTAGAATAATTGTTAATCAACAGCATACACACACATGTATATTATATATATGCTGTCAAGTTTTCATGTATGAACTCAGCAAAAACCTGATTGGATTTAGTTTTGACTCGGTTTCCAGGCCTGGTCTGAACCGTGTTTTTAAAACCTGACGCAGCTCTCAGATGTGGCGTGAAAGTCATAATTAGGATAATTAACACTTCTTTTGTTATTTCACCTGTTTAAAAAAAAAAACTTTCTGTCACAATCACTAAGATGTCAATATACGCTAAGTCAGACTAAAAAGAAAGTGACTTTTTTTTCAGTTAAACTGTTAAGCTCTTAATTTTTTATTCAAAAAAAAGTATATTTTTGGGTTGTTTTAATATAAATATATTATAAATGAAAACATTTTTATGTTTTAGATTTTATCCAAAGAGAACTGGACTTGCTTGAAACAACCTGGTGTGGGGGTTGTTGAGGTCACATGTTAAACCCACCTGTGTGAAGTGAAACGTCTTTTCACAAAGTCCAGCTCCATTTGGACTTTTTAAAATATTTATTTTATTGTTTAATTGTTGGTCATGCAAAAAAAAAAAAGATTATGACTGGCATCTTAAATTTTTTTTTTTTCATTTTGCAGAATAGTTAATTGGCTCAGCCCGCTAATAGCATTAAAAAAAAAAAACTCCTGTTATCAAACCACAAATATCAAATTTCAAACCTCTTTTCAAAGTGGAAACCATGAAACATCTGCTGTGAAAGCAGCTGTCTTCCTCCCCCTGAGGAAGCATCGCCCATTCAGCTTTTTAGGTGCGAGGACTGGCAGTGATATCATTTCTATACCTGCAGGATGGCAGCTTTATTCAGCGGGAGAATGACACCTTGTCATCCGGCATGAGTCAAATGGCTTTGAAGGCTGTCTGGAGGATATGACTAAAGACTTGGCTCCATCTGCTGGTTCCAAGCTAATAGCCTGCATGACTAAATCTGATTTGATTAGTCGCTCCGTCTGACACGTCTCACAAAGTAAAAAGTACTCAATGCAAAGAGAGACAGAAAAAAGCCCAAACCTCAATAATAAAGCACAATAAGGTGGGGAGGTGATAAGGAGCGGGAGGGGGAGCGGGTGGAGGGGGTGGGGGGGCTTTTTGGATGCACAGTCACTCTAACTTCGGGGTTCATCTCAGGTTACGGTGTGTCATTTATTTTTTTCGGCTCATTTGCTGCCGTCCACGTTTTAATAGCTTGTATGTAATTAGATATTAATTTTTAAAACACTAATTGTCAAACATGAAATGAAATTCTGTCTCGGCTTGGAAAAAAAAAAAAAAAAGGTTCTCAAAATGGCCAGAGGTGGAGTGGTGCCTGAAGTAGGAGGGCAAACCAAAAAAATTGTATTTACTCTATTTCACTCTGTTTTATAATTTTACTTCACTAAAAATTTCAAGGAACATGTGCTTTTTACTCAACTACATTTTATGTTAAATTATCCAAAAATATCAAATATTAAAACTAGCTTGAGCCTGTACACCTATAGCAGTAAAATGCTCCATCCAACAATCCATCATTAATAATAATCAAATAATATCGTATAGAAGAACTGAAAGGTTAGAAAATCATCTGCACATATTTTTGAAAGTAAAAACAATTGTTGTAGTCATTTTATTAAACAAAAACGCCCCAAAAATGTGCTGTTTCAATATGTGTAAGTATCATATTTATTTGAAAAGCTGCAGGAGATGTTTGCAGCTTGTCTCATCTATGAATTCTCCTTTTCCTGCATCTCCAGGACGGAGGTGGCAAGTGAAATGTCAGGATGACCCACAGAGCATGAACCGAAATCATCGTTTAAGACGGGCAACGTTTTGCCTGGGCCACCCGGTATCACCCCGACCATGTGCTGTTCCTGAAAGTTTCATCTTCCTGTAAACCACAGGGCTGCGTGCATGTGCAGGTTTCATTTTCCTTCGCTACAGAAAAATGTGAAACTGTCACGCCTCGAGAGGCCAAAGCGTGTCTATTTCACATTTTACCTGGGAGAAGGCAGCACCTTCAAAGAGTAAATTCAGGGTTTAGTAGTCTCCTTTAGCACACACGTATTACATGATTGACTAGTGAAGCTCATAACTACTGTAGTTATGGCTATTTGGTTTTAAGGACGTACACAGGAAGATGTAGGTTAACGCCGGTGCGATTACCTCTGTGGGATTTACTTCCAGTATCTTTTATTTCTGTCTGTGATCGTCAAGTGATTTACAATAAATAAAACGTGTGTTCAGTGATCACAGAGGCAGCCTGTGTTTACACTGCGACACTCCTCCTGCCCTTCAGGGTGGCTTATTCAATCAGAGAACCTAAAATATGGATATGAAAACACTCCTCTCAGCCGCTGTGAAATTATGAGGAAAATCAAAACAAAAAAAAACTCAGACCAAAACCCAGCCGAGGCTTCACATACTGGATTATCTGATTTCCACAGTTTCCACTCCGTATGAGCAATTTAAAAAATTGTGTTGTTGTTGTTGTTGTTTATACCGCAGCAGTGAACGGGCGGCGGATAGTTTCCTCTGAAGGGAAGAAGAAAAAAAACAAGAAGTCTCCCTGTTTCCAGCATCCAGTAACTGTGTGCAAACACCAGCGGAAATAATGAAAAGGAGACGGGCACCGCTGGCACAAACCTAATAAGACACCAATCTATCCTTTAAGCTCCTTCATGTTCACGTTTGATACCTTGTGACTGAGTTTCTGTTTCCATGAATAAAACAATAAACAGATTATTTCTGTCCACAGACAGTCGAGCTGCCAGCCCTCTCTCTTCTCTCCTCTCTCTGACTGAGGTTGTATTTAGTATGAAAAGAGACGTGACGGTCCCAGAAGTAACACATTACACCGCTCGTCTTTGTTGACATTAAAGAATCATATCAGACGTGTTCGCTGTGTTTTTAGCCCGTTTTTACTACGAGTCACATTCGCTTCACATCAGACTGAAAACCCCGCTGCTGTTTGGAAAAAAAAACAAAAAAACATTGTTTTTTCATTCATTTCTGTTTCAGATGAAACCGCATCAGACTCTTGATGTCGTAGATGTGAGTTGTGTTTTTTTTTTATCTTACATCACGTAATAATTATTAACTTAATTCATGTGGGACATTTTAAAACTCAGGTGCAAAGTGTTTTACAATAATAACATGCAAACACAGAAGTGATCGATCTAAAACCTCTGAGAGTTTTCCCTTCATGCACGAACAGAGTGCAGCGCAGTGATGCAGCAGGAAGCAACAACTATGAGGAAGTACTCCGAGTTATGTCGCTTGATCAACATCAGAACATCAGACCTGAAACTGGAGCAGAGAAATGTTGGATTTTGGGGTCAAACTCTGGAAATGGTCAACAGAGATCCTTGAAATGCTTCAAAGGTCTTTTTCGGTCTTGGACAGTGAAGCTCCGCCCCCTCTTGAAACGTGAACATCACTCAGAACACCTCGCCGGCTCTTCGCTTCTGACTTTCTGAAGCATTTCAAGGGTCTCTGTTGACCGTTTCCAGAGTTTGAACCCAAAATGTGATCCAAAAGGCCGAGGCCAGCACCGCATCAAAAACAGCCAGGATTCTGTAGCGGAAATCACTGCATGGGCTCAGGAACACTCGGCTGTATGTGGGCGGGTTGAAGATTTTTCTGTTCCCCCAAAAATTTGACCCAAAAAATTCTGATGTGTCTCTGCTCCAGTTTCAGGTCCGTTACCAGCGGTCACGTTAACGTGAGGAACTCAGTGATGATGATGATGAAGAGACGACACTCTGAATACTTCCTCGTGAAGGTTGTTGCTTCCTCACTGTACTATATTCATGTTCATGTTTAGAAACCGGCTCTGAACTTTTTGATCAACTCTTGTAAAGGTTAAAACTATATTAAAACATGTAAAAAAAAATTAAATAAAAAGAAATTAATGGAAAAAACGTTTAAAGTGGGATTTTAGCATAATAAGACAAAAAAACTTTGCTAAACATTAATGCAAATTTATGCGTCTGTTACACAATTAAGTATGTTTCAAGAGTCTGCTACTGATTTTCACACTGTTGTAAAATGAATGGACAACAATGGCTGATTGGAACGGTAAAAAAACAAGCAAACATTATTTAAATATATATAAAGAGAGCTTGACAAAACTTGCACACCCTCTGGTATGAATCTTTCAGATGCACTAATACAATAATATGTTCCCATGTCTCAGTACTGGAGTACAGACTGTGTATGTGTGTCTGTGTCTGTGTGTGTGTGTGTGTGTGTGTGTATGTGTGTGTCTGTGTCTGTGTGTGTGTGTGTGTGTGTGTGTGTGTGTGTGTGTGTGTGAACATGTCCCGTGTCTCTGCATTCGGCCATGTTTGTCTCACATACCTCGACAGGGGGCAGTGGTGCAATAAAGGCTCCTCCCACCACGGGACTCGAACCAGCAGCCCTCCAGTCTCCACCCCAGTACAAGAAGGGGGAGGAGGAGGAGGAGGCGGCAGGTGAGTGAGGCAGGGTGAAGGACAGGGAGGGGGAGAGGGGTAGCGAGCGGGGAAAGGAGGGCGTGCCGGGCCCTTTCTTGGAGGCCTTTTGCTGCTGCTGCTGCTGGCAAAAGGCGAGGGAGGGGGACACGACCAGGGAGAGGGGGTAAGGGTGAGGCGGGGTGCCGCTGGCCCGACGGCCACAGGTGTGCGGTGGGCCCAGGGCGGGAGGAGGGAGGAGGGACAGCGAGAGGGATGGAGGCAGCGAGCGAGGCCGCGGATAGGGGGGGTTACTCACGGATTGTCGGAAAGGTTGAAGGGGGGCAGTGGGAGGGACCTCCATGCTGGGCTGCTTCCCGGTGGCTATGCTTTTCCGCCGGGCTCGAGGATCTGAGAGAGAGAGGAAGAGGAGGTCGACAGGTAAGACACTGTTACACATCAGAGGAAGGGAAACTTTCAAATGTAACACGAGGGCGGCAATGTGGAAATAAAAAGTGCTGCAGGAGACAGTCTGCCTGAAGAAATGAAAGAATATGAGCGCTCGATGGAGGTCAAAGGTGGGAGACAAATAAAACCAATGCCCGCTCTGTGGGGATGGGATGGATGGGGGGGGGGGGGGGGGGGGGGGTTGATGGAGTGGATGTGAGAGATGGATTTTCTGTCTGGATGTCAGATGAGCCAAATGTTAAGAGTGAATGTTGAGGGGAGGAACAGAGGGGGTTCTCTAAGCGGAAGATGATAGATGGATGGATGCCTTCAAGATTCCTGCACATGCACTTCATGGTGACTTTAAGGAGAAAACATACTTTTAAAAAAAAACAGTTTTTGTTTCACAAAATAGAATAAATCAATGCAAGATACATGTCTGACTTGCTTGTACAATACAATATAAAAAAAACTCTTAAAACTCTTATTGTTACATCACCTGAGCAGTTTTGTGGTTGTAAATGTCAATACAACTATCGTAAGTTTTATCGATATATACAAGCTTGATATAACAACCAAAGCTTGTAATACACCTATTAGTCCACTAGAGGGCACAGTCAGTGTCATGTTGACTGAAAAAGACGATGCCTTAGATTCAGACATCAAAACCCACCTGGTTAGGTTTTGGAAAAGATTTAAATAATATATAATAATTGTTTAAGTAACATGCACATTAAATATGTTACGTAGCTAATTTACGTATCGTAAAGTTAACTTCAGCACCGGTCTCACGGGTGAAAGTCTTGTTTGTCCCATCCAACCACCACAACGTCCTCTCTGCACAGACTTTATCACTACTTACACTTTGTCACATGACCTCTTCCTTCAACCCGGTCACACACGCATTTTCCCACCTTAACATAGCAAAACACTCTCACGGTACCCTCTAGTGGGCTGACGGGTGTACTACAGGCTCTGAAGAGATGGCAGGTTAACTCGTTAAAGATGTATTTTTATATTTATGTTAACCGCCACAGTGCTGCACAGTTTGGAGTGGGTTGATATCGCTTTGCTTTAAAAAAACGAGGAGGACGACGTACATTTTTCGACTGTCTATCCAGAAAACCTTGAACAGTGTTGCATCCTGTTGTTTACAATTTCAAAGAAACCTCATATAGTTGAGTAAGTCGGTTCAGACGAAACCTTCTCAACCCTTAACATCTTTTTCTAGTTTCTAATGTTTGTCTAAAACAAAATTCATCATTGTGTCTCTTTTAAATCCTTCAAGACTAATTTTAGTACCACTTTTGGGAAATTTACTGTATATTTTCTAAATCAAATAGTGTCTCCTATCTACCCGTAGAGCTCACTTTAGTGTAAAAATAACGGACCTCGGCCATATGTAAACACAAACCTGTAATTAAGTTAGTAAAATCCTGCAATTAAATCGTATACACAGGTTTTATTTGCGAGTTTAATTCCCTCAACAACAATTTCCATATTTACCAGCAGCAAGCCGCCGAATGAGGACAACAGGAGCAGAGTGGGTTCAAACTAAAGCGACTGTGTGGGTTTAATTACACAAAGGTCCAAATTCTGTTTCTGATTGTAGTTCTGAGAAAACACAGAAAAATTGTGACGTCTAATTAAACAAACAGCCGCGTATAAATGTTTATTATTAGGCAAAAAGGTTGGTTACGGGCAACTTCTCATAAGCGAGAGTAAGTATTGTACAAGTGGCATCCCGCCGTGACGTCACCTATTGGTTTGTAAATTTCGGCGTCCCCATTTTGGTTTTCGGAGCCAGATGTGACCATATTTGGATGAGCTGGGGAGGAGCAAGGGCTGGGAGTATACCCAGGACACTATGCCCCGCCCACCTGACTGAACTTCAGACATGTCAATCAAACCAGACACACCCCCAAAAACCTCTATTGAGTCCTAATATCGAATTAATGATGGAGATACTTTCAGAAGGACCACCAGAACACAAGCCAGAAGTCTTTTGGAGCCAGCCCCTAGTGGCCCTCGGTGGTATTGCACAAGACGTGGAGACGTTCATCCAATTTTACATACAGTCCTAGTTGTTGCTAATTAAGATTAGCATGCTAACATAGAGATGAAAGCAGTAAACACAAAGAACAGGTGAGGCTGCGGAGGTGGGGGGCGGGGGGGGGGTTGATGTCATTAGTTTTACAAATATTAAAAATCCAGTGTTTAGTATTCACTGCCAGGGAGCCATCGGTTAGATTTCACTGAGACAAGTGAAATCCTTGACATCACGATGGAGCTCGATTAAAGAAGTCATTTGGATTCATCCTTTGGGGAACGTGAATATCTGGACAAAATTTTAATGGCAACTCATCCAGAAGTTGTTAAAAAGATATTTCCCGACAGATTGATGCTGAATTCCCTCAAGCCAAACCACAACCCCCCAAACAAAACCTCACCCACAGTGAATATGTAAAGTTCTGACAAACCAACAGCATGTCGCACCAGAAAAGAACAAAATATTCCCTTGTCTAATAAACCGAGGTGACCGTCCCTGCTTAGATAACCAGTTTTCTACCGTCTCAGAAATACAGCAGGAGGATATCAAAGCCTACTTTACATCCTGTTTTCCTCTCATGTATTTCCCTTTTTTTTTCTTTTTTTTTTTTTGCATGGGCCTCTCAAAGATCAATCTACGGTGCATTAAACCGGAATATAAACGGACGAGTTGGTCACATTTCCTCGTTCAAAATGCCTTTTTTTTTTTTTTTTTTACTGCATTTCAGCTGATCTCACTCTGACTTTTTTTTTTTCATATTGCTCATGCTGTCTATCTCGGCTCCATCCTCCCTCTCTCTCTCAGTCACACAGTCACTCTAATACTCACACACACACACACACACACACACACACACACACACACACACACACACACACACACACACACACACACACACACGCTCCCACGCAGCTATTTTACATAATTCAAATAGTGCATTTATCCCTCTACCTCTCCTCAGCCCTTGATCTCCCTCTCTCTCATTTTCTCCCTCCTCCTTGCGCCCTCTTCTTGTTTTCCATCCTCTTGTTTTCTCCCCTCTTCACATTCACGCATCTACAAACCCCTCCATTTTCTGCATACTTACCTTTATCAGTATTCCTCTTTTCATCCTCTCCTCTCCCTCTCTATCATTTACCTGTCCGAACGGCAAAATCTTTTTCACTGCGAGAGCTGCCCGCTTTTCTGTCTGCAGTCGTAACATTTTTTTTTTCCAACCCACGCAAGAAGAAAAAAAAAAAAAAAAAAAAAAAAAAAAATGACCATGACGGAGTTTGTCACAAACTATGCCAATGTGTGTTTGCTCAAACCCACAGTTTAAAAAAAAAGAAAAAAGGACCACCTGTAGGCTGGATGACTGAGTCGTCTGCATTACATCACATGCAGCGAGGATCTTTAACACGGAAAAAGGCTGCTGACTAATCACAGCCCAGAAAAACCGACGTCTCGCTCCATTAAAATGTGCAGAGAGCTCTTTTGACAGCTGATCGTAACGATATGAAAAGTTAATTTGGATCTCCTCCAAGCTGTTTTTTTTTTTTTTTAAATGAGGGTTACATAAGTGGGAAGAAAAAAAAAGCAACCTTCGCTTTCATGGAGATTGACATGAAATTAAGGACGATGACGCAGGTTTGGTTCCTGGTACATCTTTCAATAATTTGAAGACACTGACCGGCTGAATGAGGTCATGACCTCTTAGAAAGATTTCTCTAAGTGCTTTTGATTCACGAGTTTCACTTGCAGGACTGAGCTCAAAAGAAAAGAGTTTTTTGGTTTTTTTTCAGTTTTACGACAAAAAAAACTATGTTTGGACCGTTTCTGTGATTTTAACTGAAAACAGTGAGATGAGAAACACGAGCAGCCTGTGAGTTGGTGTTGGTGTACCATCCTAAACTTTAGGGTGGTTTTAAAAACAAAAGACTTTTGATGGAGAGTTCTATTTAAATGCTTTAAGCACTCAGTCTGAGGTGCTTTCAAGGTCCAAATCTGTGTTTGCTAATTTAACGACTTTTGCTGCATTCAAATGGGACTTGTGAGTTCGTGGTTCCAACACAGGAACTCATATGCTTGGCGTTCAAGTGATAAAGTTGAAAAAACACCGTTGCCAGGCAACATGGATGGTGTCTAGAAGTCACAGAGGCTAACAACTTATCAAGCTAACGGGGAGGGTGACGTAATGCAGGAAATATAAAGTCACAGAGAGAAAAGATGAGGCTGTTAGAGAGATCAACATTTTCCTCAGACGTCGGCTGTTATCTAAGTTACGAAGACAAACTTTACGTGACTAAAATTACAACATATCAGCTCAACATCCAACCAAACATGAACTTCCACGACCTCTGACCTTTCTGTAAATGTCAGCAAACACGTCACAACTCGTGACCTCGAGGTTTATAGAAAATTTCAGAGCTGAATACCACAAGAGGGCGCCGTTCATACGGACTCTTCTCGTGCACGCGGTAAATACGACGACATTTGAACGCAGCGATTGTCAGGTGGACGGTTCAAAAGGGTAATCAGCCTCTTCATTCATCACAGGTGTGTTTCGGAGGATGTTTGTGGAGCTACTTATGGAGGTGCATGTTACTTTTGATGGTCAGTCGCACCAACAACGCTCACCGACCGCCCCTCTAGTTAAAACCAACACACCCACTCATACGGGTGTCGGAATATTTACTATTTAAAAAAATGTAAGCGCTGGATCGGAAAACGACACCTGAAACCAGCGGAGACGCTTTCGATGCACGTTGCGATGAAGTCTGTGTCTGTTTGTTGCAGCTGTCATGTTACACCACAAGTCTGCACTATGGAAAACACCCACTGTTTCCATGTTGAACAGTTGATGTGTTGCGTGCCCACCAAAATGTCACAGAAATGAATCATCATCTGAAAAAGTCTCCCTTTGTCATTGGAATTATTGCATTTTTTTTTTTTTTTGCCGTCTCGTTGTGCAAATAACAAACTTACAAACCCGGTCGTAAAAAACAAAATCCACCAACAACAAAGCGAGAGGACAGAGTGACCCAGAAAAGACTCTCCTGGTTTCTCTTCGCTGCTCCGAACTCTCGGCTGAACGTTAGCAAAACGCCAAACTGCTTGTGCGGCAGGTAGCTGCACGGCTTCCCTCCGCCGTCCGGTGCCTTCGGCGCTTCAGCCGGCGGAGCTGTCACGCTCTGCGGAGGGCTGCCACTTCATCTCCCAATAGGATACGACGCGTCCGTATCACAGGTGATCAGCAAACAAAAAAGGCTGCAGCGGACTGCAGTGTGAGAAATATATTTCATAATCGTAGAAAAACATCAGCAATAATGAGGAGGAAGAAGGAGCCAGAGTCGTGTGTCAAAGCAGGTGATAAGTTCACATTCAGGTTTCATGTAAGCGTTTACTTTTTACCGCCGACGAGACTCGGAAGAAGTGTCAGGATTCAAATGCAGTTTGACCTCCAGAAACATCTCCAGCACACACACACACACACACACACACACACACACACACACACACACACACACACACACACACACACACTAAGAAAGCCACCTGAATGTACTAATCTCCTTCTTGTAATATGTGGAATTGGCCACAGAGGGCAGATTAGCGTTGACTTACTGTATACAGTCTATAAATCATGAGTGCAGTTTAAAAGCCTCTCGGAGGGGTGGGGCTCCTTCTCGCATGCAGCCATGCATCCTGCACTAATGGCCGCAGGCGACCACGGCAGCTCTCGAAAACACCGTTTACTGCGACATTTAGGTTAGGAGCCGAGCGACCGCCGCCGCCGATCCATCTGTTGCTGCAGGGTGACGATGGACAAACCTGAGACAGAGATGGTGTACGCAAGTTCAACATTGAGCAAATGTTCAGCCGAAAGCGACGGGGTGGGAGGACTCTGCAGAGGAGAGCGCTCAATACATATATGAGACATCAGATTCGATATTCACATCAGGAATAATGGATGTTTTTTGTGTAACACTCTGGTTGTTTCCACCAAACGAAACGTGGCTGTGGAAAGAATCTCAGATACACTAAGTGTATTCTTTATTCATATTTTCAAGGTAATTTTACCATCTTATGTGAAAAACCCGCAACGCCTACAGGGAGTTTTGCAGCACCCACAGCAACCTGTACTTTCCAGTTATGGTTCTAAAAAAAAAAAAATTCCCCAATTTCTTCTTTATAGGATCGCTGGTAGCTTTTTCAACAAGAAGTTCTCTTACTCTGAATATTTCACCAAAAACGATATTTAATTTGTAGGTTTTGTGAGTGAAAAAAAAAAGGCCTTTTTGAGAAGATTACTCTGCTGCCACCGAGTGGCCACACACTGACGTCATCCAGTTTGCTGTTTTGAATCCTCCAGTCTGGCATTTCGACCATCGGCAACTTTTTTTTTTTTTTTTTTTGAGCCAGAAGTGACCATATTTGGATGAGCTGGGGGAGGAGCCAGTGGTGAATCTGACTGAGAACTTAAAGACGCTATGCCCCGCCCACCTATACCTAATGACTTGTTGGAAAAATGTATAGACTTTTGTGAGAGATGTTGAAACTTTCTGAATGGGAGTCTATTGGAGCCAGCCTCTGGTGGCCCTCAGTGGTATTGCACTTTAAGGTACTTCTGCGTTGGTGGAACCTTCAGACCCAAAAACTGCATCCAGTTTTATATACAGTCTATTAACTGCCAGAAATGCTGCCGGGTCACCATCTTGTCAATGCAAAAAAAAACAAACATGAAAATGAGATACGCCTGTACGCTCGGTTTTGGATCAAAAATGAATGCAGATGACAGAAACAGCTGTGTCGGCACAAAGAACTCGGTGTTTTAAAACAGTTTAAACTGTTTGAGCGATGAGGTTTTGTGCTTTTAAAGAATGCACTTTGTCAAATGGGGCGATGACAGTCCAAATACAGCAGCAGAATTTGAATTCAGTCTCATATTGTCACTTTATGCCCTTATTAGGTAGTCACAAGCAGCTATCTTGCAATATAACCGAAATAGCAGAAATTACACACTCGCACGCCTCCTATATCCTTAAAACGCCTCTGGGTTTACTCCACACGCTGCGTTGAGTAGGTGCCCATAGCACATTTCTCTTTTTTTGGGGGGGAAAATTGCACTCTTCAACTTGAATGCAGACCAAATATTCCCTTTTCAAACATAATACACCGTAACTGCCCCTTTCTTTACACTTAACATGCACTGAGTGGAGAAATGTAGGCGGCAAAAAAAGAGTCATTCAGAATCGGCGTATTAAATCATCCGATCCGCAGTCTTTATGCAAATACCGTGGAGGGATGTGAGGATGGGTGGGGTTCAGCTGCCGGATCAAAAAGATGTGGCCCGGCTTGGTCGCTGTGCTTTTCTGTCTCATCTGACCCCGTGCAGTCTCATCTCATATTAATTGAAGCCATTAAGCTTTTTTTTTTTTTTTTTTTTTTTTTTTTTTGAGTCTTAACAAAAGCTATCAGTCTGAAAAAAAAAAAAAAAAAGTCTTGATATGTCCATTTAAATCCATTTCTCCGTCACTCTCTTTCTGATCCCAACCTCGGCTCCGTGTTCCGTTTCCATGGCAACGCTGGGATTTTCTTTTATTTTTTTTTTATTCCCCTCCCATCCTGAAGTACCTAACATTTTAGT
The DNA here is from genome assembly GCF_022577435.1 of Embiotoca jacksoni. Classification (NCBI taxonomy): domain Eukaryota; kingdom Metazoa; phylum Chordata; class Actinopteri; family Embiotocidae; genus Embiotoca; species Embiotoca jacksoni. The sequence continues at coordinate 974,955 of NW_027185421.1, read as the reverse complement.
TTCAGACGTACAGTACAATACTACACAGAAAAAAACTCAGAGCGGAGAGTGTTTGGACACTTTGGGCTCACACACACACACACACACACACACACACACACACACACACACACACACACACACACACACACACACACACACACACATTAATCGATACACTATGAGCGAGGGGACTGTGTGTAGCAGCAGCTCGACAGATCACAGTAAATCATTTAAAAGCTTCATTAGTTCCTGCGATCGCAGCTGATGACCAACACAACGCGCTAACGACTTTGATGATGAGCAGAGTTGAAAATGGAAAGTGTGAAGACATCTGGAGAACTGTTTGTTGCACCTATTGTTAAAAGATGCTGTTGTGTAACTGCAGTATTTGTTTGGAGATGATGTAAAGGCCTGAAAAAGCAGCCGTGGATAATGAAAATTTAAAAATTTTAAAAAAGGCCGTCGGTGCTGAGGCATCGCGGTGTCATCGGAGGTTGTGATTCCGTCTGTCTGGGGTCACGATGGAGTTCGACGTGCCTGTCTCTTTTATTTAGCTGCTTAATAAATCATCCGTGTGCTGAAATAACATCATTCGAGTTGCTCATTTCTTACTATCGCTGTGTTGCAGCGTTACTCAGGCGGGGTCATGCTCATTAAGAATTTAATACGTTACGAAAAATGTCTTGCCAAATCTTGTGGAATTAACCCGACTCAGACACGCACATTATTTATTATCTGCCATTTTATTTGAGTGTGAAATTTGCCGCCATATCACGCCTTCAAAAATTCAAAAATATACAGTCGTGATGTCTACGACGTGTACATGATTACCTGTTCACAATCCCTGTCATATAATTACTCTACATCTGTCAGTTATGACCATTGAATGTATATAAAAGTGTTCCTAGCTTCCGGGTCTGAAGAATGATTCCGATCCAGAAGTGTCTTCGGCTGCAATACCAGCGAGTGCCACTAGAGGTCGGCTCCAAAAAGCCTCTGGCTCCATAGACTCCCATTCAACTTCTCTCATCAAACCCAAAGTGAATAAAATGTGTCCATCAGTTATCTCGGTGTTGTTAGCTAAAGTCACTCCTTCTTATTAGTTTTCTGGAGGTCCATCTGAAAATAATCCCTCATTCATTAGAAAAGAAGATTCAACAAGACCTGTTTTTGGGGGCGTGTCTGTTTGATTGACAGGCCTGTGGTGCAGTCAGGTTACAACTATCGATGGGCGGGACGTAGTATCGTCAGGTTTCTGATCAGATCAGTCAGATCCACCACTGGCTCCTCCCCCAGCTCGTCCAAATATGGTCACTTCCTGCTCCAAACTGTTCCAAACTAGCAAAGATGGTGACGACCGAAAATGGAACTCGAGGCTTCATAACGTTCACAAACCAACGGGGTTGGTTGCCACTTGGTTACGACACAAAATGACATGAATGGATAAATGCCTCAAATGTCTACTTGCTGTTCACGATAGAGTGAGCTCGTGACATCTGATCATTTACATTTATCATTTTGATCATGTATTTTTTTAAGAGTGGGTCAAACTGCACAGCTTCCCGCCCGTGTTAACCCACCTCCACCCTATCGGTACCAGTACGGGTATTAAAACTTTATTTACGATACCCAACCCTACTGAAGTTAAACAGCAGCTGATGCTGTACAGTAAAGTTACAGCACAGTAACTCACTTTAAAACCACGAATTGCCATTTTTGCATTTCTCTCCGAGTACAAATTACACCGTGTTAATGAGATTCAGAGGAATATATTTCCTGTTTGGACAGTCGGACCAACTGTTTCTCAGCCTCCACACACTACTGCTATTGATCTCATCTTTCTTTACCAACATGTGGAACTACTCCTCTAACACTGGCCTGAAAGTACAGACCTAGAAGTGTTACAGCAAGCAGGCAACTGTTATTCTGTATATCGATTAATCTCTATCATTTTTTTGCATTAACTTCCATAAAATGTAATAAAATAGATGATATTAATGTGCATACAAAGACAGTAGAATCTCACATACTGCACAACACGCACATGCGTGTTTTGTTCACGTGTGTAGGGCGGGGGGTGGGGGGGTGGACACCAACCAGCTCATGTGTTCACATGTTAGCCGCCGTGCTAGGCTAACGTGTGAAAAATGCTCGGTCCTGTTCATTGTGAATGTAAATCTGATGTCGAGCTGAGAAGCTGAAGAGGAGAACGTGTGGGTGGCAATCGCTTCCAGCTCAGACCCTCCGAGAGAACCGAGAGAGAGACGGAGTTAAAAGAGTGGGAGGGAGGGATGTAGACACACGAGTAAGAGGTTGGTTAAAAAAATAAAAAAAAAAGGAAAAGAAACAGTGTGTGTGTGTGTGGGTGGTGGTGGTGGTGGTGGTGGTGGTGGTGGTAAGTGTTCGTGTAGGAGTAGCAGGGACAGCGAGCGAGAGCAAGACTGTATGGAAATGAAGACAGGATGACAAAGAAGAAGAAAATAAAGAGAGAGAGGAAAAGAAAGGGGAGTGAAATGGAGGAAAATACATCTGGGGGGGGCGGTATGCACGGAGGGGGGAGGAGAGGGAGGGAGGGGGGCTGGGAGTTGCAGTGAGGAAGAGGATAGAGAGAGAGAAAGAGCAGAAGAGAGGCAGAGATGGAGGCTGGAGAGGGAGTGGGTGTCTTAATAGCGCTGAAACGCTCAGGGCTTTTTTTGTGTGTTTGCCTTTGTGATGATGGAGCGCTGGTTGGCTCCCTGTTTGCTTTTGATCCGTGAACTGTGACTACAAACTACAAATGCAAAAAAAAAAAAAAGAAAAAAGGCAGTCTCTCCTGTGTTTTAAAGTGGGATGTATACAGCAGCTGCATGTGGGATTCTCATTACATAATCTTAATGTACGGTGCAATGTGTTTTTTTTTTTTTTTTAGGTTCTTCAGAAAACGCGAATCCGGATGACTCTCGGTCGCCGACGAAGCCGTGCAGCGTTTTCTTAGAAGCTCAAATCCAAGAGAGACAAATGCGGCTATTGAGAAACACGGAGCTGGTAAGGTGAGGTTTCAATCCCTCATAAAGCAGCAGCAGCATTTCTCGGTAAACCTTGACCTCTCTATCAAAGTCCGTGACTCACCAACTGTGATGTCACCTGCTGGTTTGTGTTTCTAAAGCATCGAGTTCAGCACTTTGCTGTTTCAGAGCCTGTAGTGACCATATTTGGTCGAGCCGGGGAGGAGCGAGCGGTGGCTCTGACACTACGCCCCGCCCCCCTGTAGCGGAAACCTGACTGCACCACAGGCCTGTCAATCAAGCAGACACGCCCCCAAACATACCACTCTTTGAGGCCTAACATCTGATTAATAATGGTGATTATTTTCAGACAGACCGGCAGAAAATGAATGAGAAGGAGAGACTTAAGCGAATGACACCATATAAAACACGACTCGTGGAAAAATGAGCTGACTTTGTATTTTATGGGAGAAGTTGGAGCCAACCCACCGAGTTTCCAGGTTTGAAAAATTATACGGAAGTGTCTTCAGCTGCAATACCAGCGAGTGCCACTAGAGGTCGGCTCCAAAAAGCCTCCGGCTCCATAGACTCCCATTCAACTTCTCTCATCAAATCCAAAGTGAATAAAATGTGTCCATCAGTTATCTCGGTGTTGTTAGCTAAAGTCACTCCTTCTTATTAGTTTTCTGGAGGTCCATCTGAAAATAATCCCTCATTCATTAGAAAAGAAGATTCAAGAAGATCTGTTTTTGGGGGCGTGTCTGTTTGATTGACAGGCCTGTGGTGCAGTCAGGTTACAGCTATCGGTGGGCGGGATGTAGTATCGTCAGGTTTCCAATCAGATCGGTCAGATCCACCGCTGGCTCCTCCCCCAGCTCATCCAAAAATGGTCACTTCCTGCTCCGAACTAGCAAAGATGGTGACGGACAGAATCTGAACTGGAGGCTTCATAACGTTCACAAACCAACGGGTGACGGGAAACTGGATCAGCACCTATCACCGCGTTTATACAAACACAAGTTGTACACGTCAACACAAACGTGCCACTAAACTGTTGTCGGACAGAATCCATCGGTACGTTTATCGTGTGCGTGAAACATTCGTTTTTTTAGTAACCTGAGCAAACGACATGTTCTGAACGACGCACCATTAAAGAGGCTACCAAACTGCATTGTGGGAAATATAAGCTCCAGGAATTTGCGACTGTTACACAACAGCTGAAATTAGACAACCAACGTCTCCATGATGGGACTTTTCCAGGACGAGTTACTGTAAAAGAGGGAAAGAAGCAGCAGCCAACAGTCCGACCGCGACACATTTTGACTGCCGATCACAAGTTTCTCTGCTCTACATGAGCAGTTTGAGCCAAGCTGGCAGCGAACCAGGATGCTGGACAATCCTTTGTACTCTCAGAGTCGATCCGCCTGGCAAAAAAAAAAGGGCTTTTTGAATTTTCACAATCCCCAAATAAAAGAGTTACTTTTCTGCCATTGCTTGTTTCTGATGCTGCAGTTTGGTGCTCTGCTTATCTTTGGTAGATTTGTATAAGTTGAGAAAAATGAGAAAAGTAACATCGAGCCTCAATAACATGGGTCGTGCCGTGTTTTGGGAAACGTGAGGTCAAACTTTTTGAGCTTCATTTAGAAGCTGTCAATCAATCAGCCGCCTGCCGATCGCTCTTCGCCTCGGTGTGGAAGCGGAGGGAGGGGCGAGCGAGTTTCTCTCTCTGCAAACACATCGACTGCAGCTTTCACACAAAGAAAATGAAAAAGGTCTAATTTTGGAATTGAGCATGTGATTTTTTTATTTTTTTTGGGGGGGAGGGAAATATTTGATTTCCAGAGCGAAAGGGAAGAGCGTACAGTCTGATGTGATTTAGCAGGCAGAGCGGCTTGTCATGCAGCATTATTAACAGTCATTTTTACCCACAGTGCAACACGAGGACACCGCCGAGCCGCTGCACATTTGCTCGCTCACCTGACGAGGTGTTCGCTCGGCTTTGAGTTTAGTTCTAACCTTCAGAAATATCAGCAGAGCTCTTTGGCATCAAATGAGGAACATAAATACGTTTCCACGCAGAGATTGAATCACATGAGAGTTTTCACTCCTAAACTTGCAGAACAAATGTCTTATTTCAAAGTCATTTTTGAAGAAGAGATCCCAAAATTGGAAACACTGACTCAGAAAAAGAAGCACTTCTGTTATGAGAAATAACAACTGTACAATTTGTTCGACTGGGGCTTCGAAAACAAGACGTTTTCCTGCATTAAATGACACAATGAATTGCATTTTTGTGGATTTTATTGCAACAAAAGTGAAATAAACAGATGTCCTACCTAGCTCAGGTGGGGCTCTTGTGCTTTGTGTCCAAACTTCAGGAGACAGCGTCTCTGCGCTTCCAGGTTTACAGGTCGTAACCCCCCCACACACACAGTCAGATGATGCGTTCACTGACTCCGGCCTGTTATATCCACTGAGTCTTTATTGGAAACTGCTGCAGCTCCTCAGATCGCGTTACATCCCCTCACACATCGACACTTTTGTTCTGAACCGATAGTCCAAAAAGCACACAGTGATATCAACGTCTATAAATAACTCGGCGTGTTGGTGTAACTGCAAAAAAATAAAAATAAACGGCACCTGCCAACGACTGTTTACGACAAAAACGTGTGTTTGTCTGGCCGTCTGATGAGCAGCTGACTGGCTTCCTATAAGGCCGTGTTCAAGTTCCAGACAGAAAAGTATTGCTCGAAAAAAAGGTCAGCCGAGAAAAGATCAAATAAAAAATGGCATCAAGACGACTCAAACTAAAGCAAAGTCAGTGAATTAATTCCATTGCAAAAGCCCGGTACTGCAAAAAAAACCAACACTTCCATGTTGCAAGTGGATGAAGGTTGATTTACGACCTTTAAATATTTCATAGACAAATAGGTATATGAATAAGTGATAGCACCTGAAAGCAGGGCTCTTCCAAGGTATCTGGATATATCCCAGAAAGTAAATTAAAAAAAAGACTTATATTAAGAAGTACAGTGCTATACAAATATCACAGAAAACTATAAATTCTATGTTATATTCTAAAGAGATATTATAGCCTTGCAATATTTAGGAGATTACAAAATACCATCAAGTGCAATAAGGTGATCATAAAAGTCTACTCAGCATCACAGACACACTACACGTCCCTATAGAAAGATTAGAGGAGTATTATTGGGGATTTCTCTCCTGGGGAAATCTGACTTATTAACTACAAACACGTTAGATTATTGAGCAAAAAAATGTTTAAGAAAATGTTGTGTTGGCGGGAGGATGTCCTTTCAAAAGATTCCTGCACAGGTAAATCTGCAACTGCAGGCCTTCACACTTTCCCTCCCACCCCCCACCCCCCAAAAAAGTGCTGAATTTACCTTTAAGGTGACCCAGAAGTGCCACACTGATAAGAGAGCCCGGTGACGATTATTAAGTAGGCCACTGTTCGTTATCTCGCATCTCCAGACTAGTTAGTGAGAGGACAGGAACAAAAATAAGTAAATAAATAAATAAAAAAACACTCCCAAAGTCAGCTGAGTGTTATGACTTCACACTGAGGCACCGTTCATCCTCCCCCCGCCTCCCCCCGGCAGCAGCAGCCTGCTTCTCGAGCACCGGCAGCAGCGGCTGTTCCGCGGCGGGCAGTCCGGACGAGAGCTCCTCCTCCCCGGCCTCTACCTGTCCCCTCTCCCCGGTGCCCTCCTCCCCGACCCTGCACTCGCGATTCCGGTGACCGACGGGAGATCCGCTGAGGCCAATTTCTCTCATCTTTTTAGACGGGGAATGTTTCTGCGCTGCTCTCCTTTTTAGTGGGTGTCCGCCTGGTGCATGTAAAAACAATTTTTTTTTTTTTTAAATAATTTAAAAAAAAAATCAACTTTTGCAAAAAGGATGGGTTTCGGGGTGAGAGTGAACGCGGTTGTTTTTTGTTCTGCTCCGGAGTTTTAACTGCGATCAAAAGCTAGAAGAGGGAGAACAGATGCATGTCTGGAGGTGCAGCCGTGTGTGTTTGTGTGCACGTGCGTGCCGGAGCCCATGTGTGCGCGGAGGAGCGGTGCGCCTTTCTGTATGTGCGCCAGTGGACAGGCTGAGCAAACGCACTTCGCTCTGCTGTCTGCTGCGCTCCCCCCCCCCCCCCTCCACCCCCCCCTCTCTCTCCTGACCGGACCGCTCCAACGTCAGCCCAGCGAGCAGCCAGCGGAAAACAATTATAAAACGGAAGCTTTAATTTCCAATGCAGGCAGAGAAATGTGGACCAACACCACAAAAAAAACCACAAAAAAAAAAAAACAGAGGGAGAGGGAAAAAGTAGTCTTAAAGACTGCAATGCCTACAAACTGAACGCGTGCCAGCAGCTGACAAGGCAGCACACGGAAGAAGAAGAAGAAGAAGAAAAAAAAAAGAAATATGAGGCGGTGATGGTAACTTAGTCCCTCGTCCTCCTTCCCACCAAACGGCAGTTCATCCTCAAGTATATAATCCGCCTGGCGAGCGATGGATGGATGGATGCAGAGTCTCCTGTCTGCAGATCATCCTGCACAGGTGGACAGCAGTGCAGTTCGGGGAGGGAAGCAGCAGCAGTGCACCGATGCCCTGCGCTTCAATCTCTCCCTCTGCCTGCCTCTCTCCGTGCGTTTCCAGCAGCAGAGAGAGGAGGGAGAGAGGAGAGAGAGGAGAGAGAGGAGAGAGAGGGATGTTTAGAAGGGGTGGGGCTGGAAGGATCCCTGCTGGGACCTCAAGTGATTTTAAGCCCTCATCACTTTTTTCTTTCCTTTTTTTTTTTTTTTTTTTATCCTCTTCTTCCTCTTTTCTCCTCTAATAGCCTCTCATGTGTTTACCTCTTTCCTTCTGCTCTCACACACAAACACACAAACAAACAAACACGCAACACAACACAATACCACACCACACCACACCACACCACACAACACAACACAATACAACACAACACAACACCACACCATACAACACAACACCACACCACACCACACCACACCACACAACACAACACAACACAACACAACACAACACAGTGCCATGTTCAGAGCTGTGGTGGGGTGGGGGGGCGGGCTACTGTGTAGGAAGCATGCAAGCATGTTATTATACGTCGTCCGTACCACCTGCCTGTGCACAAGTTGTTCCAAATCATGACCCATCACAACTAGAAAATGATTTCATAAGAGCATATTTAAATCCGCTGCTTCTCGGTGAGTCTGACTTTGTACGACGGCATCAAGTACTTTTAATTTTTTTTAAATGTTTATTTCTTTATAACGACATCGCCGTTGACTGTGGGGGCCGTCCGCGACGATAAGTAATCAGCACTTCCACAGGGGTAAACAAAAAAAGAAAAGAAAAAAAAAGCGTATCTTAGATCTGTTTCCATGACAACCGTGCGGTTTGAAGCAACTTTTTTTTTTTTTTCTTTCCTTCTTTAAAAAAACGTCACTGTTCATGTTGTCGTTTGGACTCGCCGCACCGGAGGCATACAAATAACATGACCTCAACACGAGTGGTTGGATGTATCTTCATTCATGCTTTTCTTTTTTTTTTCTTTTATGTGTTTAGTTTCATATCAGAAAATGAAGATGTCGTACGGTATTCTGCTGGAAGCGAGACTTTACGTGGGTTTAACCTCCATCTCTTCCTGAGCTCTGAAGAGTTTCCGCTCCTCAACAGAGACTTTGGGATTTTTAGGGATTCCAGCGAACATATGCGCTACTTCACCCTCCCGCCCCCATAGATTCCTTCCTCCCCTGTTGTCTTTCCTCCCTCCTGTTTCTCTGTAGCTCTCCAACACAGTCTTGTCTGTCTGCTCTATAATTATTTCCATGGTTACCATTAAGGATGTGAAGCTAAGCCTGATGTACCACGGTAGTAATCTTTCCCTCTCCTCCGCCTGTTCCCTGTCCTCTCCTCTTCATCTGTCGCTTCTTCTTCTGTTCTCCTCTGCAGCCTTTCTCTCGTCTTTTTTTTTTTAAATTTTTTTACCCCGTTGCTATACAGGCCATCTGCTTAAAAAAAAACAAAAAAACACAAGCGCTTAATCTGGAAGCTTAAACAGCCCCATTACACGCAGAAAATTCATACAATCCATATGTAAGCATGTCAGGCAGTAAAAGCTGTCCCAAAGACAATCATATCGTGTTCTCGCACTGTGACGACACAGCGAAAAGCTTGTAGCTGCACAGAAAAAAAAAAGGTTTGACGTTCAGGTCTTAATGCTTTTCTTCCTTTGTGAGTAGAAACTCTGTTCTTCTTCAGCGAGAAACATAAGTGGAAGGCATTACTGCGGGGCACCAAGTCGGAAACAAACTGCAATTTACAACTCTGAAAGGACATCCTGCATGAAGAGCAGAGCTCACAAGTCGCTTTTGTGAACAGAATTGTGGGAAAAATAAAGCCTGACACAAACAATGAGAGCTGACCGACTGAGGCGTCGTGAGTCATCAGTATAAATGATGACCAGCCGTGAAAGAAAGCATCTCCTTTGATATAAAGTCAGAGGCAGAACAATGACTGCGTGAAAAAGTAAAAGCTCCAAGCTCTCGGAAATACATTTATTCACTCATAAATAGAAGTCATAGCTTTGAATAAAGACCGGAGAGAGCTTCAAATCCACCAGGACCTCTAAAGTGCTCTAATTAATGAATTATCTGGTTTGTTTAATCCATTCGTACAAAGCAGTGGTAAAAAAAAAAAAAAAAAAGGACTATTTCACAGGCCAGGAGTGGTGACCTCTTTGCTGGTTGCCAGGCAACCTCACCGTAACGACGAGACTCAAGTCACTCAGGTGCATTTGGATCCAAATGTTTTCATGCACATTTTTTATTTGAGTTAAAAAAAAAAAAGGAATAAAACGAGGCAAAAATTGGAGCAGCTTAATTATTACGAAGATATTTTTACACTTAAACAGTTGATAATAATAACTTTATTTATATAGAAACTTTCAATAACAAAGTGAAAAGTGGTTTAAAGACATAAAAGCAAAGTGTATTTCTTCTTTTTGCTATATTTATTGATTAATATATCAGTCTGTTTTTTTAAATTAATAAAAAAAAACAAGTTGTGACAAACTGCAAAGAGTCAGACTTTGACTGATTGATTATGATGGACATGAAGCATGTGACTAAAAGTTCTATTAAAGCTTTAACCAGAAATGTGGAGTGATGAGGAAACGGCAAAACTCCTTCAGATAATACAAAATAAACATCATCCATCAAATTCATATATTCCGTGCTGTTTTAATTACATCACCTAATTGTGTCCTGTCCTTCTGCACTGCTTTAAGAGCACCAACTCTGAATTTTAGCATGATTGTAGTGAAAAAATACATGTTATTATTTAAATCTTCTGCTGCTGATTTTTGGGGAATCAGTTAAAAATTTGAGCTAAATTAATATTGTGAAGACGTTTCTGCTAGTTTTTTTTATTACGGCTTACAGACGCTATGTTTGGACACGGCCAGGCCACAGAGGCGGTATTTTCCCCAAAACGTTCATCAACTATTTCTTTAATGAGTCCGAAAGTTAAAAAAAACTTTCCAGGTGTCATATTTCTGCAATGAAAAAGCGTTTAGACTTTACTGCTCCGATTTGTGCACCTTTTAGCCCTCAGCAATTGATAACCGAGGCTCACAGGTATCGTCGAATTTAGAGCCAAAATTAGAATAATTAAACCCGCTCCCCATACAGTGTAACCCTCCATTCTTGTTTTTACTACTCAGGAGGCATCAGCGATAAAGGACCACTGTGGATATCGTTAAAATATAAAAATGGAAACCCATGATGGTGAGAAATGCTGAATCTGACCCTACACTACTCCATCCTGAAATTTAATTAAGTTTTACATTAAGACTGCATTCAGAAGTTAATATCTTGTTAATGCGATTCTCTGATATAGATTTGAGTCGACACCCTGCCTGCACAGTCAAAGGTTTTGGGATTCCGACAATTTTTTTCTGAAACCATTTACACCAGTGAAAATCAGTAAAAGAATAATTTAACTGTGTGTTCTTTCATAAAGTGGAATATTAGAAATTATAATTGAGACAGTCATTTTGTCTCGGTGAGAGATTGCTGCAGTATCTTGCTATTTCTCTCGCCCTTTGTGCTTTCTGCTGCTGTTGAACAAAGTCATGATCACTCATGAAATGACTGCGGTGAGCTCCAACAAAGAAACTAAACATTTCGTTAATTTATTTCAACACAGTATTTTGCATCTCGGTCACTAACCGAGTTTTGTGCATTTTGTTGGAAAAAATTAGGCTGATGCCTCAAGCTGCAATACCAGCTAGTGCCACTAGAGGTCGGCTCCAAAAAGCCTCCGGCTCCATAGACTCCCATTCAACTTCTCTCATCAAATCCAAAGTGAATAAAATGTGTCCATCAGTTATCTCGGTGTTGTTAGCTAAAGTCACTCCTTCTTCTTAGTTTTCTGGAGGTCCATCTGAAAATAATCCCTCATTCATTAGAAAAGAAGATTCAAGAAGACCTGTTTTTGGGGGCGTGTCTGTTTGATTGATAGGCCTGTGGTGCAGTCAGGTTACAACTATCGGTGGGCGGGACGTAGTATCGTCAGGTTTCCAATCAGATCGGTCAGATCCACCGCTGGCTCCTCCCCCAGCTCGTCCAAATATGGTCACTTCCTGCTCCGGACTGGCAAAATGGTAACGACAAAATCTGAAAACGAGGCTTCATAACATTCACAAACCAACGGGTGACGTCACTGCTGGTTGCCGCTTGGTTAAAACACATTAATAACAGTCACAATGCCAAAGCCTGGTTTTGATTTTCCTTGCTAGACTATTTTGTTCATTTGATTACGAGAAGGAAAAACAAATGGCTGCAAAGACACTTTGTTTTACAAGAAGAAAAAACATTCGTCCTCAGATCATAGTTGTGATAACAGACGTATTCTTTCAAGAGCCATTAGTTAACTTCTAACAACTCAGAGCCCAACTCTCAGGGAACCAGAGCCTTCATCACAGGTCCTATCACTGGATCCCACGCTGCCATGTCGACCAGACATCCCCCACCTCTTCGCTGTCAGTCCAAAACTTGACCGAGTGGAATCGCCTCTAATTCCGGTGGAACCACTGCCGAGCAGACAGCGGCTCGTGTCGGCCTCCGATGTGTCAGATGGATAGATAACGGGAGGTTGTGGCTGACAGGAGAGGAAGGAAGCACAAGAGTCGTAACAGGAAGCACACTGTGACAACCAGAACCCCATAGAGCCGGAGGAGAAGATGGAAAGACGGGATGGGGGGCCGGCTGTTGCATTGTAACAAGTGCCGCTGAAAAAGTCTTGTATTCTGTGACGGGATGATGGATGGTGGAACAACGAGGACAGGACTATACATGCGCAAACCGCCACCTTGCTGGGCCTGATGCCAAAGCCTGACGGCAATGGAGTCTGGACTATGCCAGCGTGGAACGGGCTGCCATGTGCACACAGCCATTTTTTTTTTATTCCCTTTTAATCTTTTTCTGGCCCGGTCGGGATGCCCTGATCAATTTGGCAGCAATCTGACCTGGACAGTATTTATTACGACTTGAATAAATGGTTTAAAATGATCACAAAAAAAATAGCTTAAAATAGCTTAAGGCTAAATAAATATCTGTCATTCAGAGTTTCAGCTGCGCAATCAATCGTGGCTGCCCGGCCTCGATGCCAACTGGGATGTACAACATCTCCTGCTGCTGTCTCGTCTCACAGAAACTCAGGACGGTGCTGCTGGCGGAGGAAACACCGTTGGGGTTCGAATGCCAAACAATAATGGAGGCCCATGTAGGTATTGGAAGGACTTTAAGTCCTCTACTCTTTGGTAAATTGGCATTAAATTTGGTACAGATATTCAAGGCGTCTTGAAGGCGAATCCTAAAAACTGCTGTAATCATCTGACTTTTCCTTTAGCAGTATCATCAGCAGATCAAAGTTTTCACTCATCCTGTGAAATATCTCAATCTACAAGACGGAGAGGCACAAAACTTAACTTTTCCTGGTGCCCAGAGGATGTCTCTGAAGACTGACTTTACACTACCGCCACCATGTGGTTGAGAATTGTAGTTTTTAGTGAAATGTCAAAACAAAATATTGGAAGAAATTAAAATAGTTTGGAAAATTTGTTTTGGCTTCTTATCGAGTTCACACTGGGAATGTGTGGGGATAAATAACTGTTGCAAGGCAAAAAATAAAACTGCAATTTTCTCCTACAACTATTTTGCAGAAAGATGCTTCTGCTGACTTAAATAATTGAATACAAGACGCAACAAGTTGTCCAAGAGTCCAACCTGGAAATAACGTGTGCATGCAGAAATGAGTAGACGTTGTTGAAATGACAGGTTTGTTACATGAGACAATACTAAAAAGTAGAAACTGCTGATTCTGGTGATATTCGATCAGCCATCAGTATCAACTCAGCCAAGGATCAGAGCATTCCTGCTATTCAGGAAGTCCATTTCCTTTTTTTATTCCAGCATCTCACTGCCCTTGAATTTCAGCATTTCCGTAGCAGTTTGTTTTAGAAAGCATCCTCAGGATCACATCAACAGCAGTCACAGGCTTTTCATTCTTTTGCCCTAAATTTGAATATTTCTGCCTGCCGTTCTGCTGATTCAAATCAGAGCATTTCCAAATGAAAGCCCACATTTTTAACCTTTAAAATACTGCCACCTGCCAACGAAGCACCGACCACCCACATAATCATCTCTCCGCAGCTCTTGTTTTCTGCTCTCCAGTTATTGCAAAGTCATTTTGTGAATCATCAGCGCTCGTCAACTGTTGCCGTGCCAGAGGACGTGGAAGGATTTGAAGGGGTGACCATCAAATCCGCCGATGCCAAGTCCGTCCTCAGGTACATCCTTGTAGGAAGCAATCTCTCCGAGTGAGAAAGAACAATCCTCTCGAGGAAGCAATACAGCTTAATGCTACACTCTGAGATCGACTGACAACGAGGGTGCCATCGGTTCAGCCGTGCAGTTTGGATATTACATGGTGCTTTCATGATGAAACTCATGACTTCTTGTTTGAAACTCGTGACTTCTTGTTGGTCTCGTCATCCATGATTTATCTTTCTTTGGACTCATATTGAGAGCTAGTGGTGCAATGGAGTATAGTGCAAATCTAATATTCGGGGTCATATCTTCAGTGCTTAATACCAAGATTTTATTAAAGATAATTCCTCTGTAGGCAAAACGAAGACCTGCACATCCTAAAAAATACTAAAATACGTGACATCAACCACACGATCACTTTAAAAGTGCAAAGACAGCGAGATCCCTCACGAAGTTGAGGAAAAAACTAAGTGTGAAGCTCCAACGAGACATTTTTAGATTTGCTATTTTCTAAAGACACAAACACATAACGTCTGAGCACTGACATATGTTAAACCTGCACGACAACAGGAACATATTGCCGCCTTTGACACATCCACCTACACTCGACTTGGAAACCAACCACTTGTAGGAATGCTGTGCTGCGTACACCGTACAAGACGTGGCTTGGCTCTGCTGCTTTGCCTCTTTTATTCGGCTACGAGAGGTTCATTGATGCCAAACAACAAATTCAAGGTACTCTGGCCAAACATTAACCGCCTTTGCTCAGATGGTGATTTCTAAAAGTAGTTTCTAAAGCTTGACCAACATCTGCATCTGAGTTACACACATTTTTGTGTACACAACTATGTAAACGGTCAACAGAGACCCTTGAAAGTCTTCATAAAGTCTACGGCGAGGAAGCGACGAGCCGGGCGAGGTGTTCTGAGTGACGTTCAACGTTTCAAGAGGGGGCGGAGCTTCACTGTCCGAGACCGAAGAAGAAAACACGTCAGGTCAGGAGACACCAGGAGGGTTTTCTTTGTGTCACCATGCATTCGCCCCCCAGAGTCAGACTGTCAACACCGAGTTCTACCGGGAACCTTCTGAGTTTACACGATGAAACTTCCAGTGAGCTGGGAGCGATCTATCGCTGCACAACGGGAACTACGATGAAAGGGATGGAGGTCTGATATGAAATCAAAGTACAGGTTTTGGTCGTTAGGGCTGCAGTGTCGGAGCTTTTTGATCGCGCCATTTACATAATGGTTCAATTATTGTAAGCAGAATAAATGAGTTCTAAACTTAATGTTGAGTAGTGAGGCTGAACAAAAACACACACACACACACACAACACACACACACACACACACACACACACACACACACACACACACACACACACACACACACACACAGAGCCACATCTTACTTCAGGGTGAAGAAGACTGTGTGCATCAGCACAGAACAGCACTGAGCCTTGAGGTGACAGTGAGTGTTGTCAGGCCAACCCCCCCACCCACCCACCCACCCCACACACACACACACACACACACACACACACACTCACCCCTGCTCACTTTCTGTCTCACAATCCTCACGCCATCTAATTTTCTATCTCTCTTTTCATTTCTTCTCCTCCTCTTCCCTGCGATAGCTCCGCCCTCCCTCTTTCCACCGGCTGCCTCTCTCTTCCCCGAGCTGCATCGCAACTGCTGTGTGCAGATATTCAATTAAAAGGCTGTTCAGTACAAACTGAAAAACCGATGTTACCACACATTCACACACACACACACACACACACACACACACACACACACACACACACACACACACACACACACACACATAGATCACCAGGGATGCAGACTAATATCACACACCAGTAGGCGCACAGAGATGCGGAGATCTCGAGATATTTGTTATTGAGATACAGGCTGGATTTTATGTGAGAAACTGCACACAGTGTTTCTCATCTTTCATTTTTCTACGCTGAACGCAGAGCCTGCTTTCTCTCGGTTGAATTATCTGAAACAAAGCCGACATAAATCAGTCACAAAAAAGAATGTTTTTGTGTTCTTGCGTTAATTGGTGTTTTCAAATCCAATGATTCTCCTTCATCAATGTGCTTTGAATGGATTTTTAATCGCTGATTAATTTTCTATAATCTCGCAAAGCCAACGAACACTCGCTTCTTTTGCGAGACTCCGTGTTCCCTCAAAGCAAATAAAACAGATGCTTCTCTCCCGACGCTTATTTCGGCTCCTACGTAGCACCCGAACTACCACAGTGGAGCTGGATATCCGCTGTGCAGTCAGTAGCTGGTTTACTTCTCTCGCAGACTGCCCACAGCCGGTCTGTTCATTAAGCAACAGTTCTGCAGGGCAACAAAAGGCAGGTGTTACCGAAGTAACTTCACTGGGAGTGATAACTCGCTTTCTGAAGGTGCATCCTGCAGCATTTTTATGCCTGTGTTCAGTATGATCATGGGTTATCTGCAGGGGTCTGATCAGCCCATTTTGAATTCAGAGTGCAGAGACCTGTGAGTACAAAAAGCCAAAAATGATTCAATTCAAACAAATGCAAAACTCCCCCCGTCTCTCTCTCTTATGCATATTTTTGACTCTACAAAATGTATTCAGCTGCACTGTGGGATATGTGAAAAACATGGAAAAGAGTTCTGCAAGAGGACACAGCAGACAAAATACAAATGGTCTTTTTTGCATGTGTAGTCAGACATAGCTAATTGTTGGGAGAAAAGCCTTTCCTGAAGGAAGTTAAACTTTTACTTTCCCGTGTCCAGCTGTTCATTTCCATCTCCGCAGGCTCCAAAACATCTGTTATAATAAAGAATAATTCATCGCAGGAGTTGATTCGCCTGTGAGGAAGATGTAAATTGTAGCCCGGCTAATATGTGATGTGGCTTTTGCCTTAATTCATCTCTGTCGCCCCATTTGCTTTTTTTTTATTTTTTAATTTCATTCATAAATTATCACTTCTGAATTTACTACCACTGTGGGGCACAACTTGTGATGCGACCGGTTCATGTTTCAATCTGACAGTTTATAATATGCATCAATGTAAAAAACAACAACCTGAGAGTTAGAAATGATCAAACAACAAATCAAAACCAAGAAATTAATCATCACAGTCACAGTTTTGGCCCCGTGTGGTGAATTTTACCTCCAAAATCAGAGTCAAACTGTCATTTCACAGCTGCTGGAGGGATTTTTATAATTTTTTTTATTCCAGTTTGCTTTTGACTGACAAAAATCACCAGTTTTTGCACAAACCAGCCATTAAGCTACTCCACCTGCTCCACAATGTGTGTGTGTGTGTGTGTGTGTGTGTGTGTGTGTGTGTGTGTGTGTGTGTGTGTGTGTGTGTGTGTGTGTGTGTGTCTGTCAGTGCTTTTACTTTGAAATTCAGCAACCTCCCCCATCATTGTCAAGCCTTTGAACAACAGCTTGCTAAATTTAAAACACTCCCTCATCTGAATTCCTCAGTGCAGTTTTGAGCCATGCAATTATGTCATCACCAGTTTCCCTCAGTGACAGACTGACATAACATTTTTAAATATGACCAAAAATTACATAAGAACATACGGTTAGGCCCGACTTTCACTACATAGATATGTTGCACACCTTCAATAGATCTATATGCTGTATTTTAGTGAATAATCTCATAAAGTACTCTTTCAAATTCATGAGTGTTTTAGAGGTCGACTTTCAAAATGGCACCGCGGATATCACATTAAAGTTAGTAGTAGAAGAAAGAGATGAAACGCTCAGCTTCTACTTTAAACCAGGAATATTTGGCGATCACTTTTCATAATTTTTCATTTAATAATTCGCCATTCCACCTGTGTGTCTGCTCCCCACTGTGGCAGTGCAGCTGAGGTGGAGCTCCGCCCACACTGAGACACACAGAGATCAGAGGACAGAAAGGCAGCAGAGGTGGAGCTCCGCCCACACTGAGACACACAGAGATCAGAGGACAGAAATGCAGCAGAGGTGGAGCTCCGCCCACACTGAGACACACAGAGATCAGAGGACAGAAACATAGCAGAGGTGGCGCTCTGCCCACACTGAGACACACAGCGATCAGAGGACAGAAATGCAGCAGAGGTGGAGCTCCGCCCACACTGAGACACACAGAGATCAGAGGACAGAAACATAGCAGAGGTGGCGCTCTGCCCACACTGAGACACACAGCGATCAGAGGACAGAAATGCAGCAGAGGTGGAGCTCCGCCCACACTGAGACACACAGAGATCAGAGGACAGAAACATAGCAGAGGTGGCGCTCCGCCCACACTGAGACACACAGCGATCAGAGGACAGAAAGGCAGCAGAGGTGGAGCTCCGCCCACACTGAGACACACAGCGATCAGAGGACAGAAATGCAGCAGAGGTGGAGCTCCGCCCACACTGAGACACACAGAGATCAGAGGACAGAAACACAGCAGGGACTCTCACTGAGCTGGAAACAAACGGCTGCTCATAAATTAGCTAAATAACATAAATACAATGTTTTTGGCTGGACTTCAACAGCAGGGGTGGAGCTATAAAATAATATTAAAGTTACACCGCAGGTCAGCTGAATGCTGCGACCTTTTTCAAACTAAAAGCCCTCCAGTTTCACAGGGTTTAACCATATACTGGGTTTTGACTTTCTTTCAGGAGTGGCAGGGAGTCCTAATTGAAAGGAAAAAAACTGGATTTTCCTGTTAAATCTTATATTATAACACTTTATTTGAATCTTTTGCCAACCAGTTTGGCCATACAAGTGTTGCATGCACTGCAGTATTCATTTAAAGCACATCTTTCTAATCCTAGATACAGAAAACATGAAGAAATACATTTTGAATTTAAGCTGCTGTGATGCAATGTGTGTGTGTTAAGTATCTATTTGTTATTGTTCACATAAAAGAAGCTTATTCTTTTATAAGAGCGGCGACTCTGATGTCTCCATTCACATCCTCAGCTATGTGAATAAATGTTACTAAACATGAAACACTTTCATTTTGTCAAAGTAGCTCTCAAAGGAAAAATAAAAAAAGGTTGAAGACCCCTGATGTAACTTCTATTTCGTTGACGGCAAATAATAATGAAGCTTTTTCCAGTTACACAACTTAAACAGTTGTCTTTGAATTTACGCAGCAGCGACTCTGACATCTCCATTCACATCCTCTCTGCAGCGAGCCGTTCTGTAACCGTTCACGCTGACCACCTCGTCCTTGCCGTTTCTCCACCACTTCCTCAGGTCTATTTTTACTCCTTTGTCAGGGTGGATGTATTGCCAGCTTGCCAGCAGCGTTGTCAAGGTTGTTGCACCTTTGGTTTCTTTGTGCATCTCGACATCTACTTCTTTGTGCCGAAACCACCTCGGTATGGACGCCGCAGCTGTGAGCAACGTATTCATGATTCACTCCTGGGTCACTGATGCATCGCGGGGAGGCAGCACGAAGCTAAAGGTTTAGAAAAGGGGGGAGTGCTTTGGGGTTTGTTTATTGAGGGGGAGTTGGTTTAAATGATGCAGCAGGACAGACGTACATAAATCAAAGCTATGTTTTACACTCTTTTTTTTTCTTGATGAGTGTCCAGTGCTTCTGTATTTGTTCCAGCTGGCCTCAACTGTAGACAGAAAATGTAGCTAAATTTAGATGTATTAACAGCCTCTGCCTAAAAGTTTAATTCACGAGATCGAACTGCTCTCACAAGAAGGCAGACCTCCTTCGTACTTCAGCTTTTAAGGAGAAGAGTTGGCGTGAAGGTCGCTCGGTCAACCACCTTGGTCCACACTGGTGCCCAGAGGATGAATCCTTAGAACTATGGTGATCCTGTGACTTTTCCTATTGTGCCAACATGAGGTCTTTCTTTTCTTTTCTTTTTTACTTTTAGTAAAATGCCATTACAGCTATTTGATGGATGGACATGCACTTTTGTAGACGTTCTTGGTGCCCAGGGGATAAATCCCTCTGACCTCGGTGATCCTCCAACTTTTCCTCTCACACCACCAGCAGCTACTTTTCACTTTATCTGGTCAAATATCTCAGAATCTACTGAATGGATAGATAGTCAATAGTTATATTAATAGTTAATAATAGTTACTGGACGTAACTGCAGTTCTATGAGTGTGTTTATGTAGATTGTAAACAAATTCTCTGCTACAGTTTGGTTGGTTTTGGGTCACAGACACAAAAAGTTTTGGTTGCAAATCAGATCTCTTTGTTTGTAAGTCTAAAACGTTTGGTTGAAAATTGAGTTGGAAAAGAGGGGCGGGACCTACACTCAGAGGAGACAGCAGTTGTCTATTGCACAGTGGCAGCAGTTGCAACAGAAAAACTAATGTTGGTAACGTACAAGCTGGAGTTCAGCATCAGTCCAGAGGTTATATCGTATTGCAGGAGCACGTTTCAAAGCTATTCACACACTTCTTTTGCCATAATAACCTGAACATAAGTAAATGCAGGACAGTGAATGAGAAACACTCCCACCTGCAGCCTCCGTTGAGATGAGCTCCAACGTAACACTTCACCCTTAAACTCCAGAGGAGCCGAGCCTGGTAGTAAAAAGCCTGGTCGTGCTGGACATCTGCCAGGTGTGAATGTGTGTAAGTTGGTGTGAAGCGTCATTGAGCACGTGAACAGGCCAGTGAGAAGATCACCGCCATCTTGCATGTAAGTGATACTGGTGAGTGTTTGATGAGTTGCTAGTTTGAGTCCTGGGGGGAGTTTAAAGGTATTAAACAGCTGTAGAAGGCAGTTTATTTCCCAGATCAATAAATATGCAGATGTGCCAGATTTGTTTAACGGCAGCCTCGGGGGAAATCCTCCAATGAACTGATGTGGTTTGATCTGTTCAATCTGTCTGCATCTGTTGATGTATGATGTGATTGCAAGTCGAGTAAAGTCTTTAAGACATTTATAACGACCAACTTTGAAGTATTATCTCACCAAATGGTGAAAATAAAAAATAAGAGTTGTAACAGTGTTTGGTCCAACCGCATAGACACCAAACTCTCTGCTGAGATCTGGTAACACGTCAACAAAATAAGAAACGAAGGAAATCGGATGATCAGTCGTGACGAGCAATTTAGACAGATTTGGAAATCTAAAGTGTCAGAAATTCTTCTACATTGTGTATTTTGCGACAAAGTTGGATCAGGAGGTCAACCAGTCAAGTTTGGGTAATAACATTACCTTTAAAATACCAAAACTCAAATACTTCATACGACATCATCATCCTTCCTTATTTCGCCTTTTTACCGGCGCCTGCTAGTAATGCACTACTCCCGTCAGAAGGTGGCGGTAATGCACCTAAAAGCAGTCTGCCAGCTGACATTAAACAATGTAAGGAGAAGAAGTTGGTACCTACTCCCAATTAGCATTAG
>NW_027185421.1:706251-948751 GCF_022577435.1 Embiotoca jacksoni | reverse complement strand
TACTACAGAAGAGGAAACAAATTTTTTTGTCTCCTTAAGAAAAATCATTTTCCCCTGTCACAATCGTGAAACGTTAATTAAGCCCCACATTTGCATAAATTGCTTATGCTGCACTATAATTATCCGGCAAAACTAATGTCTTCATTATACGTTAATTACCTCCTCAACTTAAAAAAAAAATGCTCGGAAGTAAGTGAAAAGGGAAAACGAATGCATCTGTATCACTTTAAATATTGTGACAACTTCAGATCCCCCAAAAAACTAAAACCGTGGCGAGGGATGTCGTGTTTGACTCATCGCAGGTCGACGGAGGAGCCCCGTATCCTCCATCTGGATGTGTCACCGCGTCAAACATCCAGCTGTTGTCATGTGTCCCCATTCGTCAGCAGCGGGTCAAGAATGCAGGCGTTGCACACACACACACACACACACACACAAAACACACAACATTTCTGCGTCCGTCGATGACGGCAACGCCTGCGTCCTTCAGCTTCGTAAAGAAAGGCAAGATTCATTCAGCGTTTTTCGAAAAGAGATGAATGGTCTGAAAAGTTTTAATGTCATCCTCAGTGAATGGGGGACGGGAGAGATAAAGCAGCGTCGCATTTGAACGTCACCTCTCCCCCACCTCTCCCCCGCCTCTCCCTTTCCAAGTCTCTACAATGCCGGTGTTTGGGTCCTGGTTGCAGCTCGGAGGTGATATAAATAGTTACTGTGGTTCTGTGTTGCTAAGTAGAGAGAACGTGGCCGTAATACTAATTACAGCCACTCAAATAACCTGGAGTTTATCACAGAATTTGTCCACTCATAATGGAAAGGTATGAAATATTTGTTATTCTAAGATGCAACAAAAAGCCGTCCTGTATTTCCTCCTACAGCAGAGACGAGGTCATGAATATTAATGAGGGGGGATGCACGCCTCTTCACTGAGAGATGATGCGGTTCGGTCACACTCACTCAAACTTCAACTTTGTCGAGCTGATTAAGTGAGAAGATCAATAAATCCACTCTCCCGTCTCCACTTTCAAGAAGTCCACCTGCTGAGTTTGTCACATCCAGATTGTATCCAAAGTGATTTTGAAATGAAAGTCCGAACAGCTAAAAAAAAAACGCAACCCACGAAGATAGCTTGCAAACTCCAGCGTGGACAGTCTGTGCTGAAGATCAGATGTGAGGAAACGATCTGATTCGCCTGCAGTCTGACAAAACAGAGGTCTTGGCAAAATAACGCCAATGAACTTGTTTTCCCGAAATGTTGAACAATTCCTTTAAATTTTGAACCCGATCTCCACCGACCCTCTCGACATTCATTCACCGAGAACGTACGATCTTTTTCGAGGAGCTCCATCTCACACCGATACGATGTTCAAATTGAGAAACTTTCGGTCAGCGCGATCTAATGAGGACCTTTAATATCCCGAATAAATAGATGGTATATTTGTACACAGTGACTCATTAAACAGTCTGGGAGGACAATAACGTATTCTGCTCACTCTTACATGTCAGGGACTTTATTAACTGGGTCATGTGGCTCCCCGTGGACTCCACCTCGAACTGAAACCTTATGACAGCCTCCATTTTTGCATGTGCATCTGATAATTACTAATTGCCTGGAGTCCATTAATCTCCTCTGGCTCTCTTTTTTTTTTGGGGGGGGGGGGGCGTTTGCACTACAGATGGTCCACAACGGTGTCGGTGCATTTCACGGCCCGCGGCGCCGGCAAACTGAAATACGTGAACGCGTTCACAATAAGGTTTTCCATACGGGCGGCACGAAGCGGCACGTCAGCATCGTGTCAAACCGCCGCGGGACCGCGTCAACCGATGTGTCACCGCTCCACCGCTCCGAGGTCAGACAGCAGCAGCTTCGGAGGGAAGGACGGAAATATTTATCCAGCTGAATCAGCAGTGTTGGGGCAGCAAAAAAAAATTTTTTTAAATGGGATGGGAGGACGTCGCCAGGGAGACCCCTTAAAATAGCCGGCTGGAGGAAGAGGGAGAAACGGAGCGGGACATATGTAGAGACCAAACAAACAGAGAGACAGGGATGCTAGCAGGAGGGTCGGTCTCTCAGCGGCCGGACAGGATACGAGAGGACAACACAGCAATAACAAAAACCAAAGAGGGGACGGAGACGGACGGGAGGAGTCGGAAAAGTTGAAAAGAAAAAAAGAAGACCGCAAAGACAGACATCCATCAATGCAAAAAAAAAAGACAAGACGGAGAACTTCAGGTTATCAAGTGATCAATACATATGTTTGATTTCAAAGCGAGATAAATGATGAATTACACAAACTGACAAAAGAAGACGAAGTCGGAGAGGAAAAAGAAACAAGCGCCCGAAGCGGCGATGAGACGGGAAAGCTTTCATCTCCGCTCAGACGCAGAGAGGGCTGCTGCGAGCGCCGCCGGTAACACGGATAGAGAGAGAGAGGGTAATGGCTCAAAGGGGTACAGAGAGCTTTGACAGCGCTTGGGTTGCCACGACGACCGTCCCGTTGTCACGAGCGAAAGCTTTAACGTAAAGTAAATGCGGTGGGATAATGTTTCCGAAAAGAGGAAGCGGAGTCGGAATCAAAGCGAGACGTATTCGGTGGCATTGTAATAATTGTAACTTTGGACAATTCAACACTTGATTTGTCAAACTCAGACCGCTGAAGCCTCGCGGAGCCCCCGAAGGTCACGGCCAGAACTTATTGAGGACTAACTTTGCGTTATCTCGCGCTACTTTTGATCCTTTCTTTTTTTTTTTTTTTTTTAAAAACAACGGGTGATGCATTTTCAGTGAAATGTTTTTTCTTCAGGGACAGTAGAGGAGGAAAAATAAATGCAAAATAACTGCTGACCGGCGCTCCATTAAGATCCCAGTCAGAGTATCTCAGAATAAGAAAAGGTTTGTTGTGCTCACCCATCTCGGGATGGTGCCGTCCCTCAACAGGAACGCTGACTGTCCGCCGCAGCAGCTTGTTCCTGTGGGACTCTGAGCGCCTCTCGCGCATCAGCAAAGGGTGTACCTGCACAGGGAGAACACAAGGTCAGTGCACAAACACACACCGATGAACAACTGCAACCCCAATATGAACAAACAAGCACAAATTCTTTGTCCTTCTCTTTGTCGCATTGGAGGAACCGCTGTTTTCATATTGTGCTCCATAAATAAATGAAAAACAACGACACTCAGGATTGTAGATTTCTGTGCCAAAAAGAATAAACTTAAATGATGAAAGTTCAAATTAATAGAAGCAGACAGGAAGGTTTTCCAAATTTATGAATGAGAAGAAACACTTTTGACCTCACTTTTAATGTGAGGTCAGATGAAACCCACCAGCTACCGGCTGGATCCCATTCTTTAAAGTCTTGGCACATCGTTCAAAGTTAAAGTAAGAACAGTTCATCTGAGGACACGGCTAGAATTTTAAAAAAAAGAAAAACCCTCCACAGCAGTTCGTAGTATGATACACTGCATCTGATGTGAAGGAGCTGGAAACCGAAAGCAAAAAACTAAAAACAAAGAAAAGAAAAAAAAAATAATAATTATATATATATATATATATATATATATATATATATATATATATATATATATATATATGAAATAAAGCACATTTCACAGCAGCGCCACGTTCGGCCCCACAGTCCCTGAATTCATAAAAGTGGGACTTGAGGGAAAAAAAATGGGAGAATGTGCCACACTAATCAGAAACACTGGTCCTTTCGAAGCATCGCAGCAAGGCTCGGGAAAAACACGGCACATACTGTAAAGTACGGACCTATAAATCTCCACAGCTCGTACCTGGTTCGGCACCGGGCCCCAAAACGCCAACAAATACACAGAAATAAAAAAGTGACAACAGAAAATTCACGAGATTTCTCTCAAAATAGCACACAGAGATGCACTCGGAGGTGAATGCTGGGCTGTCGTAACTCAGTTACTGTCCTTAAAGTCGTTCTGAGATTTATTTCCAGACATAAGAAGGTCACTCAGGTTCAGGGACTGCTCCTGTTGCGCGTGAACAGTAAGCAGCACCAGCAGCAGGAAGCTACAACCTTCGTGAGTAAGTATTCCAAGTTTCTCTGCCGTTTGTCCTTGTCATTTGTAGTTATAAAGGAAAACCAATGAACATTATTTACACGTATAAAACACATATAAACGTTGGTAATAAAGACGTTTAGTTGAATCATTGCATCCGTCCAACGGGTTCCAGAACAACAGCTCTCCCACATTCTGCTTTAATGAGGCTTATAATGGCCTTTTTTGTTGTTGCAGCTTTCCAAAAGGTGTAAATTTAGCTATAAGTTTATTAGTGAGGTCGTAGTTGGAGCTGAGCCGGACTGCATTACGTTGAAATATCCCTTCCCTGCATGGTGGAGGACACGATGGGGACAACAACTGTGTGTATTATTGAAGGACAAGCTGCCGCTATGAAAAACAAACGGACGTCCACTCGAAGCACTTGTTTTTTTTTTTGCTACCGACAGTTTCAGATTCTTCATATAAATGTCTGACAAACTTTACGAAAAGGTCACTAACCCGCAACACAGAGTCTCGCTCTGAAATCTCACGAGAGGCGAGCAGTCGCGGGAAGACGGAGGTCGGAAACGTGACCGAGAGCTCGAGAGAAGGAGTGACGAGAACACGTAGCCAAGAGATGTTTTTTTAGATGGTTTGTGTTCGTGCACCGACTCTCTCTGTTGAATCGGGACGTGCTGACGGATGCCAGCGCTCCCGTCCGTCCAACGAAGCCCTGTTGACCGTGACAAGAGGACCGTAGGACCTGGTTTTTTTCACCTTGTCGCGGTGTTCCTCTGCAGCCTCAAAAAAAAAAATCCACCATTGCAGCTTTAGCGAACGCTGAGTAATGGATTTGAGGTGATTTGTATTTTTTTCAACCACGACTACAGTCCTTTTTGTATATGTATTGCAGCCAGTGTCCTCTATGTACATAACATCAAGCAGTCTGTGGAAGCGATAGCCTTGTTTGTGTTCTGATACGATGGCATGCGGCGCCTTTGAGTGCGTCCTACTGAGACCGCAGCCCGCCGCTGTAACATCGGGACATGAAAAAGAGCCGCTGTGAACACGGAGAGCCGGGTGTCAGAAGGTGGTTACTGACTGCGGAGAGCCGTGCGGGGATCCTGGAGCCTGGGGGGGGCTTTGGGGCGAAGCCAGCTGCAGTGAAGGACGCCGGCAGGTCACACTGAGCCGAACGTCCCGCAAGACAGCAGAGTGCCATTCAGTCTAAAGGAGCTCTGTTAAGATTCAAAAGCAAAAAAAGTACCAGGGAGGGAGGGAGGAAGTGTGTGTGTGTGTGTGTGTGTGTGTGTGTGTGTGTGTGTGTGTGTGCCCCTTTGAGAGTGTGCACAGAAACTACTGTTTGGTATGTGCTGGTGTGTCCATCAAAGCGAGGGTACATGAAAAATTAATGGCAACATGGCTCCACATTGAACTACTAATAATCTTGGCTACTGCTGTATAGTTGCATCACATGAGACAGATAAAAACACACACACACACACACACACACACGCACACACACACACACACACACACACACACACACACACACACACACATAGAAATACACATCTCTGCTGCAAAAACTCTATTTACAGCAGCCGAGCCACAGGATCCTGTTTATGAGTCTCTTTATCCAACTTAATCAGGTACAGGCATCATAAATCAACGGCCAATACAATTAAACTCTGCTTTGCCACTGGTGCAACCGTAATGCACGAAAATTACACTGTAATGCGACGCTTTCTTGGATCCAAGATATCAAATTACAGTAAAGCCTCCTCGATGAAAAATATATCTAGTAGCATCCATTCTTTAAGAGTGCAGTGTGGCGATGCACAGAGCATTTACAGTATGTTAATTCACCGGCTTCCCTTTCTGTCAGGACATTTTTATTTTTTTTTTACAGTGAGAGGTTTTGTTATTTATTAAGATTTGAGTAGTCATCAGTGAATCAGCGTTGCTCCAACACGTCGTTCCTGATGGTAATTGTTGGCTGGATAGACATCAAATTTGCAACAAACATTTATTGTATAAAAAATGATCTTGAAGATTTACATGTTCCACTAACGGGTACATTTTGGGGCCAACATGCTGTCATGCTTAATGCCAGCTATCATTTACATAATGAAAGGAAGTACAACGGTAGAATGACAGAGGGGAGGAGATGAAACCTTTGGGATCATTTTTCCACACGGGTATTTTTAAATTACGAGGAAAAAAACCTCTACACGACTAAAATTATAATTAATTATATTACCATCCAACAAAATAATGAACTTCAATGGACTCCGCAACTTCTAAAAAGACAGCGAATGCGTCATAACTTGTGAAATTTGGAGCTGGAGCTGTGCGTGAATTATAAGTAGCACTGTGACGATGAAGCGACGAGCCGGGCGACGTGTTTCTGAGTGACGTTCAACGTTTCAAGAAGGGGGCGGAGCTTCACCGTCAGAGACCGAAGAAGGCGCGTCAGGTCAGGTTGTGTCACCGTGAATTCGTCCCCCAGAGTCGGACCGTCAACACCGAGTTCTACCGGGACCTTCTGAGGCGTCGGAGGGGAAAACATTCACGGTCTCAGTATTTGTATCACCATGTCACCGAACCCTGCAGAGAATATCCCTCACGCCGTGGTGACATTATCAAAAGACTGAAAGCTCTCTGCTTCAATTTGAAATCCGAAGCCTTGTCAGTGTGCACACAGCTTTTTCTCCAACGCACGTTCTGTTAATTCTCTCTGCCAGATTAATGCAGGAAACGGCGGCGGAGTGGCCGAGCACTCTATCCAACTAATTGAAATGTGCTTTAGTGCCAAAGAGTACCAGTAAAACCTGAATTAACCTCACAGTCAACCTGCTGCGCTTTGTTTCTTCAAACCGGAGTTTTATATGTGTTGCTTTATGGCGTCTCTAAAATATACGTGATATAAACGAAGTGGTTTCATAATGCCTGACTGAGCACTGTGCCAGCTCTGACTCTGTGAAAGAGGAATCGGGTGGGTGTGGTGGGGGGGTGGTGGATGAGGGGGAGGAAGAAGTGGGGGAGGGGGGGAGTACGGGGGAGTAGCAAACTGATGCGGCAGGTAATCTCGCTGAATGGTTTTGCGGTTATTGGAGGGATAGCTGTGATTTGCAGCAGGGTTAAAGTGATGCTTCTCTCTCTCTGTCCAGATTTTCAGCTGTTGCCATGGAATCCTGAGGAGACAAATGGGCCGCGCTCATTTTATTTTATTTATTTATTTTTTTTATCTCCAGTACGAGTTATGAGAAGGTTACAAAATACATCTTTGGCAAGCCGAGGCACACGTTTTGTGCGCTTTTTACGTGCCTTTCCGTTCTTTCTCGTTCCACATTAAA
Organism: Embiotoca jacksoni; assembly: GCF_022577435.1. Taxonomy (NCBI): domain Eukaryota; kingdom Metazoa; phylum Chordata; class Actinopteri; family Embiotocidae; genus Embiotoca; species Embiotoca jacksoni. Next base: position 941,380 of record NW_027185421.1, on the reverse strand, counting down.
ATAAGAGGGCTGCCAACGTGTATTTCAGGATATGAGTTGCACACAAATAAGCTAAAATTAACTTTAAATCCATGAGTCTTAAAAAAGCTAACTTCTAATGTCAACACCAGCCAATTACAAGGAGCTAAATATGGTAATTTCCTTCAGTCATATCCACTTGAAGGAGAGCCCGGTGGTCCCCCCCTCCCCCCCTGCTGCCGCTGCCCTGCCCCGTGCAATTCATCACTGACAACTCCAGTTGTGGAAAAGACCCAGAATACCTCGCTTACCCCACCCTGACTCTTTTCAGCCCACCGGTGAGCATCCAGCATGGAGGGGGTGAGGGAAACACCTGGAGGTTATTTCTTTTTTTCCCTGTGTGTGTGTGTGTGTGTGTGGCAGGATTTGATTGGTTAGAGGCACCAGGAAGCATGGCCGGTCCCCCCCCCCGCACTCGGCGTCCGTGCAGAGAGGCGGCATTAGGGGCTCGTACGCTGACTTTTAACCACTTCAGATGGTGCACTCACATCTCACGCATAAAAAGGAGCCATTTGGTTTAGAGCAGGCTTTTACCCGACGTGGAGCCCGTCGAGGAGCCGCGATGTCCATTTAGGCTTCAAGTCGACAGAACGAACCACATACTGTCGGTTCTTTAAGGCCCGGATACGCTGGAAATAAATTGGTGTTTTTTTTGTTTTGTTTTTTTGCTCCAGACGGCCACGTTTAAAAGGCAGGGCAAGAAGTCAGCCGTGACGGAGCGGGGGTGAGGGGGGTGGGGGGTAAGAGGTTGCAGTTGCTATAACTGGGATAATGACACGCACTCCTCAAAAGGCAGTCATGTGTTTGACTTGTCGGAAAGTGATGGGAGTATAAAGAATGAAAGAAAGCAGCAGGAGCCAGAAGTTGAGTTTTTGTCACACCTGGCTGAATGCTGCGTGAAGTGCTTGTTGGATTACAGTATCTGTTTTCAGAAAAATAGCTGTTTTTGGGGAGTCGGAGTCAGATGCTATTAGATGATCCGACAAGCACTTTGTTTTGAACTCTACCGACCCGTGCGAGTCTGATGCACAGAGCCGTGGGGACACGGAAAATGAATCTACAGCATGAATATATTTAGATCTAATGTTAGAAGCAGGAATCTGTGGAGCAGATTTCATGGCCCGTTAAAACGTCTCCTGCCTGAGGGCGGCACTCGTCAAGTCAAGACTGGTTTATTTGTGGAGTACAGTTTCATGTAGAAGCAATTAAAAAAAGTGATAAAGCAGTAAAATAATGGATTTTGTCATTAGTTGTGCGAACAAAAAGCTCAGAGAACATTCCTGTTGTGAACAGTACATTCATGCGCATGGAGTTGTGGGAAGTAATCACTCTTGTGAGTAAGTATTCAAAGTTACGTCACTATATCAGCGTCAGCACCTGAATTAATACCGACTGTTGACATTCGCTGTGTTAGCAATCAATATCATCCAATTTCACATGTAAATCGTATGCCTGATGGATTTTAAGCATTCCTGATGAAGGTTGGATTGAAATCGATCCATTTCTGATTTACAATAAGACAATTAGAAAAAACGAACAAGCTTGTCGAGTTTCGGTGACATCGTATACGAGACAAACAAACGCTGGTCTTGGTATGAGGGGAAAAAATGGGGCTGGATGGAGGGAGGGAGGGAGGGAGGGAGGGAGGGAGGGAGGGGGGAGATGGTGAGGGGGAGGTGGCACTGATGTGAAGGGAGGAGGGTGTTTTTGTTCAGCTTGGCAGGTTGAGTTGAGGGATGCTGCAGGCTGGCTGGCCCATATGTCACCACTGCTTCCTCAGGCCCAGCTGTGAGGAGCAGGGGAATATGCTGGGACGATGTGCACGAGGGCGTGTGTGTGTGTGTGTGTGTGTGTGTGTGTGTGTGTGTGTGTGTGTGTGTGTGTGAGTGTGTGTGTGTGTGTGTGTGAGTGAGTGGAAGAAATAGTGTGTGCAATGTGCGAAAAACTGTGCGATCCATTATTTCTTAACAGGGCAGTAATCAAACACCGCTGGTTGTCTAACACTGGCTCGAACACAAAAACACGCACCAACACAGGAAAACCTGCGATGGATGGACAGACGGACAAGCACAAGCACACGCACGCACACACACACACACACACACACACACACACACACACATACACACACACACACACACACACACACACACACACACACACATACACACACACACACACACACACACACACACACACACACACACACACACATACACACACACACACACACACACACACACACACACACACACACACACACACACACACACACACACTTCCCCGAGCAACATGATCGGCAGTTGCGCTGCCCAAAAAGTGTGATGTGTCCTTCAGAGCATCAGTGACGCCCTCTCACACACAGATGTTCCTCCTCCTCCTCCTGACCTCCAGCTCTGGCTGCAGTGTTGGTGTTAAAAACACGGTGAAATAAGCCGGAGAAAGACGCTGTTTGAGTGGCACATCTGTTTAGTTAGGTTCGGATCAAACAGAAAAGTCCAGCTAGCCGCATGTAAATGGAGAATATGAAACAAATGCTTCAAGCGGAAACGTGAGTGGAGTCGGTCTATTACTTGGAGATGCTGTAAGTGCATTCAATCAACTCGAACCACCCGTAACGACTCCACATCCCGCCGAGAACTGACCGGGCCAAGTACAATCGTTCTTCATACAAAATGATAAATGGACGAGGATTGCTTTTAAGGTCATCGAAATCTGTCAGCTGCTCCCGGTAAGTTGGCGGAAGACAAATTAGGCCCAGTTTTCTCCCTTTTTCTCCCGGTGCCTCCGAGGTATTGAAGGAACAAAACAAAAAAAACAACTGTACACCATCCACAGGGATGGAAGAATTAATCCCACCACCGAGATAAAAGTCGTTTAAACGCTTGTATGTACACGATGACCTTTGGAAAAATGTGTTATTTCTGAGTGAGAGAGGTTTTTTTCTTCTTTTTTTTTTTTTAGCACAATGCCCCGTAATAGTTCCTCAAATATCAAGACTTTCTGTTTGCATCGCCTCAGGGGGGTTCAGGTCAGCACATCTTACTAAAAGAACCAGTGTTTCTCTTCTCTCCTGCGCTGTCGCTGCCCACCTACAGTTATTACATAATTAAAACCCTCCAACTCCCACACGACAGCCACCTGAAAGTGTTCTCCAGGGTCATGAGCAAACATACTATCCGCCTCGGAGCTGCTCTTCATGCACCGTGACAACAGCGGCTGCAGGGCTGAAACCCACCGAGGTGCCGTGGCTCCTTGTTTTTATTTCTTTCCAGACGGGCTCTCGATGCTGTCAGATGCAAATCGGACCACCAAAGAAGGAGATATGATAAACCATCGAATATATTTAACTGACTCTAGTCTGTGTCTTTACAGTCTTCATATTTTTCCAGATCCGTCTCGTCTCCTGCAGGCCGAAAAACCCGCCTGGTGCCCCCCATCGGTTCTTTATTGCGTAACACTGGCACAGTTGGATGAGCGAGGCCCGGACACATGACTCGGGGGACAGAGCACTGGTGCGTGGCAATGGTATATGAAACTCTGTCACCTCAGATTAATGTGAGATGAGAGGAAGAGAAGGAGGAGGAGGAGGAAGAGGAGGAGGAGGAGGAGGCGAGGATGGCAGGCAGACATCACTGTCGGCCCTCTTGCTCCCCCTACAGGACGGCAGGAAGGAGAGCAGGCTGCTGAGAGATGCAGCAGGGAGTGAACACATGCTGATCAATCTCACAGATTAGAGAAGTCCAGGAAATTCATCACTTATTGACAGATTTTGTTTCATCCCAAGTGAACCAGTTGGTGAAGAAGTTTATCAGCAGCCTGCTTCAACTGCAGCAAACGTCTTCAAAATGATGAGATAGGATTCAAAATTATTAGGAAATTATTGTCAGTTAATCATAATCAGATAATCACATGTTGACCTTTGAGAAGCTGCAGCACGGAAATGTTTGACTTTTTGACCTGAAAAAAACGACTCAGAGGAATAACTGATTATCATTATTGTTATATTTAGATTAACTAATCAGTTTAATTGGCTGATAGATGCCGGATCGTCTCGACATTTTTTGATTTGATTTTTTTTTTTTTTGCAGTTATTCAATTACTAAAATAGCTGTCAATAATTTGATTAACTGGGGTCATTTCAACCCTATTTATAACATCCTCTTCTTTCTGCAAAAACAGTACTGAAATATGAATATGCAAAGACAGCGAGGGCCAAAAAAAACAAAATCACCAGACCATGCAGTCGAGATCAGGATGCAGGAAACCAGCATGAATTTGTACTATTTTGAATTCTATAAATTTCTCTTTGGACTGAGTCACTCAGATTCACCTCTGTTGGTACGTTTTGCACCACAGACATATTTCTGCGCTCATCCTACCGTGCGATCACAGACGCAGAACAACACTGACATTTTTCCCGCCGCTCCGGGCTGCACGAATGCTCATTTAGTTTATTTCTAAAGTAACACAACTCACAGTTTTCTTTGCTTTGAAAGCAGAGAAGTCACATTCACTCGCGAGGACGGACGGCCGTGTAATTACAGGCGGCCTGTTTTCGCTTTGTCATTTTTTAATTTCAGTTTTGTTTTTTGTTTTTTTAGTTTCAAGGTTATTTTGTCCTGGATACACACACCAAGTCATCGTTGGTGTTGACGTGTCAGTGAGGCTGTAATGTGACTCCACTCCATTAACACACATTTTCCAAAGTGACACAACAGAGGAGCCTCGTTTCCCCCCCGAAGCGACACCTCGGTGATCGGGACGTCCACCCGCTGCGTCTTTTCCTGACGGCCGTCATTCATAAAAGAAAAAAACAGGAAGTGAATGGGGCTACGAGAGAGACGCTGGAGACAGGTGGCCGGTGGAGAGCCAACGAATCCTACCAGTCCACCTCAGAGAGGAGAGAGGAGGGCGAGATGGAGTGGGCGAGTGGATGAGGAGGAAAAGAGAGGAGGAACTGTAGAAGGATGGAGACGGGAGAGGAAGAGGAGAACGGTAGAAGAAAAAACATAAAGAGTGATGAGAAGAAGGAGATGCCGAGCTCAGATGTCATACATAAAGCACAGAGAAGATCAGAGAGCTGACAGGTGTGTTTAAGATGGGCTGATATGAAAATGTGAGTCCTCCACTGATGCTCCATATGTGCAAAAAGTACAGTATGATTGCTTTTTTTTTTTTTTTTTTTTTGCTGAGGCACTGAAGCCATCTAAAACGAATGGAAATAAATTGAAGTGTGCGTGTGTGTGTGTGTGTGTGTGTGTGTGTGTGTGTGTGTGTGTGTGTGTGTGTGTGTGTGCATGTGAGGAAGAGGAAGAGGAGGAGTGAAAAGACTCCCCCCGCTCTGCATGAAGTGAGTGACAGGCATGAATATTTAACGGCTCTCTCCGTCGCCGAGGTGACGGCTATCTGCATGTCAGTGCTCCCCGGCGATCCATTCTGCCAGCTGCCGCCTTATTGGCACGATTAGACGGGGACGAGGCGCCGATTAATTGAACCGGGCTCTCCGTTCAGTCCCTTCACCCCGGCGCGCGGGAGGTCTCCTATCGGCGATCTGAGCGATGACAAGCTGGAATACTATTGGCAGCCACACGCTACAGTGAAGTCGCCACCGGCACACGCTGACAGGCCACATGAAGATTTATTACGTCATCGCTCTGCCAACATGGAGGAACACAGGAAGTACATACGACACGATAAACGTCAGATCCAAACCTGACAGATACCTGACTGCACTTCTATAACAGTGCTGATTGGTTTTACAGCAAATTAAAAACCACATTAGCATGTACATGGTTCTAATAACTCATAAGTGTCTGGGAGGGGAGCTCTGGTCCATTTATGGTGCTGCTCTCAGTGCTGCTATAAAACAGCAGAGCTGGTTTAAACTGTGACTCATTTTCTGTGTGGAAATAAGATTTTTTCTTTTTCTTTTTCTTTTTCTTTCAGCGTTAGAAAAGTTGAAGAACAGTACCCTCTCCTGGTCTGAAGAGCACAATGAGATTAGAAACACAACAACCAGCAGCAGACGTGTGATTGGTTTAGCAAAAATCGTCCCGTTAATCAACACCAACCGACCGCTAAAGCTGCTTTTAAAACCATCTGAAACGTAACTGAAGCTGTTTCGCTGGTTCTTCAACGATTCTTCTGCTGGTTTAACAGCAGAAATCACGTTTTCACTGTAAAAGCTTCCGGGCCGTGAATGTGTTGAAGAAATCATTCTCCGGGTTAAACAGCAAGTAAAGTAGAAAAGTTTCCAGCTTCAGATATATCCGAGTTATTCTGGCACTTCGATCCAATAAACAAGAATCTAAGTTGTAAATATTCAGGAAAAAATCCAAACAGAAGTACTTTAAGCTTTGTAATTGTAATGTTTCATAGAGACGACACATTTCTTAATGCTGGAGATGCATGAAAATACCAAAACTACCAATAAATCTAAAGATCTGGTGAAGTCATAAGTCGGTTTCAGTCACTCTGACTCTCAATCTCTTCACTTCTCCATCTCTTAAAGCCCTAAAATGTATCATTCAGGTGCAATCTGTAAACCCAATTTTAAATGGTGGGCAAATAGAAGCATATCTTATATCGCCATAAGTGTTTCTTATTGTAACGTACTTGTCAACTTCTCCTATAATAACATATTTCATATTATTACAAGTGGGTTTTTTCAGTTAATCAGCACACATGGGCGCCCACAGGAGGAGTTATTCCCACAGGAGGAGTTATAGCTGTCGACAAATACAAGAATAAACACTTATATCTTTGTTATAAAAACTAAAATATAATCGTGTCATAAATTATGACATGTTTGTACATGCTTATGAAAGTAAAACTGTGGGAGTTAAAGAAATGATGCCTTCCAGTAACTACATGTGAAATCAGGTTTGGCTGGTTGCTGATAGAAAACTTGAGACTAATGAAATCTAAAGTACATACGTGACATGTAACGTACAGTTACACAGTTAAATGTGACCTAAAGAAGCAGAAAAGTGTCCCGCAGAATTAAAAGCTGCCCTTGAAAATTAACCCTCCCCCCCAAAAAAAAAATTAAAAGTGAGGCGATCCGGAGGAGCGTGAGCGTCTGGGACAAACTCTCTGGATTCTTTCTCTATCTGTCTGACCTCCTTTTTTCTTTTTCTTTTTTATAGTTATTATCTGAAAAGTAGGGTTCGTAAAGTAGCACAAAGACACAAAGAGCTCATTCGTCTGTTTCTCTGCTCTGCTGTGTTTCATGACGGAGACGCTGAACTTCATATAAAAAAAAAAAAACAGATGGTGGGATATGAGAGGAAGAAAAAAAAACAACACGCAGCTTATAAAAAGGGCGAGAAACAGGAAACACCCAAATAATCTGACATTTACACACACGTAGGTAAAAATCCTACCAAGATGTTGTACAAACCAGAAAACTTTGCCTCACTCGGAGACTTTTGTTTTGGGGCGAAACCACGGCAACCATATTTTCAAAGGACGCATTTTAAGCCGCTCTGGGTGGACGTCCTGATGGAGCTCGTTTTAAACAGCCTCAGATCTGTAGAATAAGATCTTTGTTCTTTAAGGTCCTCAAAATGACATAAATGGCGGTCACTGAGTACACGAGTCCCTTCTGCCAACAAAACAACGAATCCCACAAAAGCCCGTTTTTCCCTGGACGTATTGAGAGGTTATTCCACGTGGAGGAGGAGCTTTGTTTACATTGTGATACCCCAAAGTCTTGTTAAATTCGGTTTCCTTCTTCGGTGTGTTTTGCTGTGTTCTTCTGTGATAACGCTTCCATAGCACCAGATGGAGCCGCAGGCGCCCACTTCTTCTCCACCAGCCCGGCGTTGCACTCATCATCTGCCCAAAGTCTTGCGTTTATATTAAATGCTATGTTGCATAATTCCATATTTGGGGGAGGCGATCGTCGACTACCTCCCGAGGCAATCGAACAGTTTGTGTTGTTTGTTGGAGATGCTTCCTGGTTTCCTCATAAAGGTGAAACTGAATTGTGGAACAACTGCCACCTTCATAAGATAATTGTTTTCCCATTAAGTCAGATTTTATCAGTTTGCATTTGTTAAAATTTGATTAAGACACTCAACGTGTATCCACTGAAAGTAGTGAGGATGCTAACGTTAGAGCTAACAGCTGCTGATGAAGCTTCCCCACCCCGACAGCTACGGTACCAATACTGCCGCCTCGGGGAAACACCGAATACTGTGTATTTATTGGCATATGTTAGTAATGTGCTGTATCATGAATTATACATTGTATGTTATGTTGCTTGAAAAAAATACTTCTCACACACTTTGACATATTCATATAATAAAGGCTATCTAACCGTTGTTTGTAGCAGATTAAACGTAATGAAGATATAATAACAATAATAATAATAATAATAATAATAATAATAATGTGAAGTATACTTCTTTTTTTTCTCTGTATGTTCCAGATTGTATGATAATCTAACGTCCTGCTTCATCCCATCTTTGTGGAAGCAGTGTGTGCGTGTGGAGCTCAGTACCTCCTCCTGGTCCAACATGTAGATCTGATTTCCGGAGCTCACGCGGAGATGGGGGTTCCAGCGGTCGTGGGGCGGGTGGTCGTGCGACGGGCGGTCGTAGACGGGACGGTCGGGCGAGGGGCGGTCGAAGGAGGGGCGGTTGTAGGAGGGGCGGTCGTAGGAGGGGCGTTCTGGAGCGGGGCGGTCGTAGGAGGGAGCGTGGAAGGAGTGGGCGTGGGTGCGATGGTGGGGATGATGGTAGGAGGGGGGGACGGCACACCTTGCATCTGGAGAGGAGAGAGGGGAGGGAGGAGAGTCGGGGGGAGGAGGGAGGGGGAGGAGAGAGGAGGGAGGAGAAGGTCAGTTAGGAACATCGGTAGGAGGGCTGCAGTGTGAAGCTGTAAATCAAGTCTGTGCTGGAGTGTGTTTGACAGACGTCGTCAGACATTAGAGAGGACGATAGAGAGAACAGCTGATTGATAATAATGATAATGATGATGGGAATAAAAGTGCTTTTCAAAGGCAGAAGATAAAACCAGACATGAGAAGCCTTAAAAACTCCAGCACGACATGAAAGAAGCAGCACACATTTAAAAAAAAAAAAAAAAAAAAAGCATTTTTCTACTTTAAATTCATCATTTTGGCTTTTTCTTTTCTTTTCTTTTCTTTTCTTTTCTTTTCTTTTCTTTTCTTTTCTTTTCTTTTCTTTTCTTTTCTTTTTTTCTTGCTGAGAGATGGATGAGAAGATGAATTCTGCTCTCATACGAGGCCAATAAATACGAAGCTAAAGTCTGTGAATCGGTTAGCTTAGCTTAGCATAAACACCCTCTGGATCGTAACCCAACATCAAAACCCAACACTTTACTTTTGTTGTTTTTTTTTACACTTTTCTTTTGTGCAGATTAAACAAACGAGATGTAACATGTTAATTTGTGCGTTTTAGAGGTGCCGGGTCAGCTGTGTTCCTGTTTGTTTCACATCTTTACACCTCACACTGTGTCATTTACGCCCATTTTTTTTAACGCTCGCTTCCGTCTAAAATATACAAGCTACAACAATATGTTGATCACATCTGTGCTGCATGATCGTAGCAGAAACACAATGTGGTCTCTAATTATACGGAGACAACCCTTTACCAGGTGAAGAGGTGGGGTTGTCTTCGCTGTGTGTGTGTGTGTGTGTGTGTGTGTGTCTGTTGGTTTTATAGTCGCAGCTCCAAACGGTGATCATCTAATGGAAGAAGTCCTCGATCCGGTTCTGCCGGCGTCATCTCATCGTCCCGTCCCAACAAAAACGAGCGGGAATTTTTGCTCAACGAATTATCTCCGACGCCGTCCCCCCGATTGTGAGGACCATTTAAGATGTGGGAAAACAAAAAAAAAAAAAAAAGAATGAAAATGATATCTTAGGGCTGCGCGCTTCAGATAATTAAAGGAATTGATCACGCGGGATCGGAGACATTAATATGGATTTCCGTGCAGGTAGCTGTTTGTCTTCAGTGAGAAATGGGCGGCCGAGAACCGACGGTAAAATGAGGCACTTTGTCTTTTCGTTTCCTCGCTGCTCTCCAGGTTTTCTGGCCTTTATTGCACTTTATGTTTGCAGTAATTAACTACATAAAATATCATAAGGAGAACGTAAAAGGAAAGCAGTGACTAATACTGCGTCTGTCCAGGCTTTTATTCCTCCAAAGAATTTAATTCATGCACTTTTTCTTTGTTGCAATTCTACGTAATCCAGAGAGAAGATGCATGAGAAAGATGGATCTGCTGTTTCCTCAACACTCCCTTTATTTATTTATTCTCTCCGTTTAAGCGTTATACTTTTTTTTTTTCTTCTTCCATGAAGCAAAAAGGCAACAACAGCATCTCTCACATGCTTCATGATAATAAGCCACTGAGCAAGTTTTTTTTAAAGTTTTTTTTATAGTTTTTCTGCCGCGGATACAAAAAGCAAACATCTCGAGGCCGTTCTCTCACTTCATCCTGCTCCGCGCTGGAATTCAAAGACTCTCTCCGCTTTCAGAAAATGGTCCAACACTTTATCCACAATGAATTGTCTTCAAAATAATAATTAAAAAAAAAAAAACACATTGCCAACAGGGAGGAATTTTTGCACTTGTTTAAAAGTTTGCATGAACATAAAATGACAACGTGTCCCTTCAAGGCAAATGACCGCTCCGCTCGCATCAAGATCCTCAATCATGAACTCATTTACACTAAAAACAAGTGAAAGAAGACGCTGATTTTTTTCAATTTAAAGCCTGAGTTGAAGAATTTAAGAGAGACGTCTGCAGTGTGCGCGTCAGTTTCCCCCTCGGCGGCTCACACCTCCTGCAACCAAGTAAAAAACAAAATTCACACTTATAACATCTGCAGGCTCACACACACACACACACACACACACACACACACACACACACACACACACACACAACACACACACACACACACACATAAACTGACAGACAAGTGGAGAGAAAGCTGATGTTCATTTGACCCAGTGTGCACAGAAACGGTCTGCTGACACTTCGCGCCCTCACAGCGTCGCTGCCCCGCGGTGTGAAGTCTTTTTTTAAGGATCTGACGAAGGGACGAGTTCATGAACGTGAGGAAGGAGTTACCTGCGGCCCACAATGCAACAGTACAGCCTGTCATGAGCATAGACTGTGTATAAAAGTGTTTGTAGCTTCCGGGTCTGAAAAATGAGGTCAATGCAGAAGTGTCTTCAGCTGCAATACCAGCGAGTGCCACTAGAGGTCGGCTCCAAAAAGCCTCCGGCTCCATAGACTCCCATTCAACTTCTCTCATCAAATCCAAAGTGAATAAAATGTGTCCATCAGTTATCTCGGTGTTGTTAGCTAAAGTCACTCCTTCTTATTAGTTTTCTGGAGGTCCATCTGAAAATAATCCCTCATTCATTAGAAAAGAAGATTCTGTTTTTGGGGGCCAGCCAGCTGTAATTCATAAAAAAAAGCAACTGAAAAACACATTTTAACGTCTTGAACTCTTTTTTATTTTCTGACCTTTTATGTTGCACAGCATGTTGTTTTATCTTCAGTGGCCACATGGAAATAATAGTTCTGTTGCAAATGGAAATTATAAAATAAAAGTGTCTCAGTTGTATTTGTTTAAAGTGACATAATAATCGTGGTCATCTGTGACTGTTATTCCCCATTTTAATCTACAAAGGCAGCTTCGGTCGCCGCTCTGAATCGCCGCTCATCATCACAAGTCTTCAGAGAAACACAGCACTGTTTTCTCTAAAAAAGCAACTTCAAGCCCCTCGAATCCAAAACTTTACCACTGAGCCGAGCAAAGTCATGATGCTGCGATATTCACCGGGGGAATCGCAGCGTGAGTCATCCGCAGCCCAATCTGCGCTACTCTACTGTAGGCCTACCTCTCCGCCCCCGAGGCTGCCTATTAAGGGCCTGTGAAGCACACTGGACAGAATTTCAATGAGCACACTCACTCTTCTGTCCGTCTGTACGTACATACGAGGTTGTACAAGCAGAAAATGCTGAGCTGCCTCTTTTTTTTCCTTTTTTGTTCTGCGCTCATCTTCCTCGACCTCACTGTCTTTCATTCACTCTCTCTCTGGCCTTTGTTCCTCCTCCTCTTCCTCTTCCTCTTCCTCTCTCTCTATGGGCTCTTTTTTTTTTTTCCCATTTTCTGCCGTCCTTAGCAGTTTACAAAAGATAGAGTGCCATGCGTCAATCGGATGACTGGTCAGCCTTAGTCAACATTGTCATTACTGCACAGCCGACAGACCTAAAGTTGATTTATACACATCGCTGAGCTCCAAAACAGCGCTAAAAATAAAGCTTGCAATATCCACGGGCCGCCCGGGGCAGATAATGTACTCCTGCGAGCTCGGCGGGGCTGAAGCATCTTTACTTTCTAGGCAAAAAAAAAAAAAAAAGAAAGAAAGAAAGTACTACATACTGCACACGGCAGTGCCGGTGACCTCGGCTGCACCGCCGAACCGCTGCAACGTGACACAGGTGTGTTTTTAACCCGGAGGGAAGGCATGTGTGGTGGTGAGAGCGGAGATGAAGAGTCACACTTCTGACAGCTCTGAGTCAGAGTGGTGCATATGTGCACGAGTCAAAGAGGGGGTTGGGGGGAGGGGAGGGGGACGTCGAGTGTCAGCGGAGGGGGTCACAGAGGCGTCTCGCTGAGCTCGGCACAATCGGTCGAGGCCCCTCGACTTCTGCCGGAGGAGGAGAAACTTTCACGTTCGCACAGTAAATAATAATAATAATAATAATAATAATAATAATAATAATAATAATAATAATAATAATAATAATCTACATTGACAAATCAAGCTTTGTTTTTTAAAAAAAAAAAAAAAAGGGTAATAATTATAATTTTCTTTCTGCTCCAAAGCACTAAATTACTTAAATTAAATCTGTGGGGGGGTTGATAGGATTTCGTCGATCGATACAAATTATTCAACGATTACCTCGCAGGGTGGCGACAGGACCTCTGGCTTTTCAGAAACTCGATATCCAGATCATGTAACCCCCCCCTCCCCCCCACCCTCCCATAAGATGTCCTAAGCGATGGAGCCGCTCTGGGAACCGACATGCAGACCGTGCTCTTACAGCGTTTTGCATCATGATGCCACCTCTGCGTCAGTCAGACGTGTCTGTCGGATCTCGGCTGTAATTAGTTTATCTGTTATTGTGAAGAAAAAAAACAAAAACGGGACTATTTGTGCCAATTACAGGCAACTGAAAACACCGCAGGGTACCAGCGGCAGCGTCAGACCGCAGTAGGAGATAAGTTATATATCTGTGTTGCGGCAGATTCCTTAATGTCATTTTAATGATCACATTATTAATGCTAGCTCGGGTCTTCTTTTTTTGTGTGTGTGGAATTATACTCGGTGTAAATGTGGACTTAGATGCTTAAACACTCGTCTCTACATTTTCTGCTTAACTGTTAGCAATGTTAGCATTTGTGTTTTCCTGTTTTTTGTAATATAAGAAATTGGAATATCACATTATTTGCTTGTATTTGGTGCAGAACATCGATTTTCTGTCGACCACAATTATAAAATGCAGCTGTTTATTTATTTTATGTTCATTCTAGTTTGGTTTATCCACCAAAACAAAAAGAATAATATGCATAGTATTATTATATTATTATCACATTAAATTCACATTATAGATGTTTAGTGTTTGAATGCTGAAACAGAGTGATGCTGCTGTTTGCTATTTTTTGCCAGAGGACACTTGTTCACATCTTTTTCAACTTCACAGCAGGATGTAAGAAAAAAGAAAAAGAGAGATTCTAATTAATTCTTTCTCACAATGTCTATGATGAAGGTGGGAATCACCAGGGAGAACCCACGATATCATATCATATCCATTTTGAACATTTTACTAAGTATTGCAATAACATATAATGCGAGTCACACAGACTGACCAACACCGTCATAAAAACCTGACAAATTTCTTCATTTACTTATATAATCAAATATCGATCTTTAAAGTTGAATGCGTCAACATAATGCCGCAGAATATGGCAAAATATTGTAATACTACACCGCATCGATTATTTCCGTCGCCCGTTGAGGCTAATATGAGACACAGTGTCAGCAACTTTATTATTTAATTTATTATTTATTTACTTTAGTATTCAATGCAGTCAACAATATATTTGTGCTATTCTCAACAGCTGTTCTGGATTACTTCACTCCCAACACATTCCTGAAAATATTTCAAAATAAAAGGAAGAAATAAAGGGGTTTCTGTCTACTGAAATACTGAGGGCTTTTAATTTGAAACAGCTACAGGAAGTGTTGAGTTTGTATTAACAGTCTGATGCAGTAACTTTAACAGGGAAAAGGGGAGCAATTCAAAAAGAACAAAGATTTTATTCCCTGACTTCGAGAGAGAAAAAAAGGGGGCGGAGCCAGCAACATTACACCTAAGATGCTCAAGTAAGTACATTGATGAAGAATTTGTGAATTATGTATCAGAAAGTTAAATTGGCCTTTACGCTTGACATATTTATCAGTATATTTTTTACATTTACAACGGATCTAATTATGGTGGTTAATGTGAGTTTAAAACCTCTCACTGATTCTGACTCCTCAAATTTTAAACCTTTCTCCTTTAGCTTCTAAAACTCACTCGTATCATTCTTATGGAAGGTCACATGAGGTCATATGAGGTCACATGAGGTCACATGAGGTCACATGAGGTCACATGAGGTCACATGAGGTCGGGGGTTGTCGAGTCGATGGTCCGCTGTGACCGACTTAATGTACGTGACCAAAGAAAACACAAAACTCTCTGATGACATTGACGAAGAAACCGCATTTAAAGTGGATCAATAACGTCACGGTCGATTCACGATCCGCGTAACGTGATCTATATTGACCCGGTAAATCAGAACAGCTCACTTCTACTTGTTAGACTCACTTTTGGGTTTTAAGTTCTGCTTAAATTCAGCTTTCATTAACTCAACTTCCTGCAAAAATACTCTTATAATCCAACTATAAACTGTCTGCTTAGTTATCAACTCCAGATGAGCCAGATGTTTGTTCCCAGGAGTTGGTGGAGACCAAAAACGGAGGTAAAAGCAGAGTGAATACTGGACTTTTATTCCTTAAATCTCCAAAACAACACAACTCCAAATGAATAATGTTGATCCTTGACTACTAAACTGTTTGTTGACATATTACTCAGAGAAACTTTAAGGTAAATATAGGCCAGGGTTAAAAGTATGAGTAAAAACTTAAATAAGGCAATTTTAAAGTATACCTACAGACTACAAGTTAAATATCTGAAATTTCCTGAGTCCTAATTTCCTCTTTTTGTTTTTTTTTCTGGCTGCTGTAAGAGCTGAAATCTAAATATTCCCACTCCTGATCACTGCGACCATAACGAGCACAAGGTGGACTTGATTTCACGCTCACCAGCTGCCACTCAGCGTGATGCGGGGATAAGTGTCTGCGCCCACATGTGAGGGAGGTTTTGTGTCGTCTGCACACAAATAACAGAAGAAAAAAAACCTGCTCTTCACGTAGTCACAACCTCCTGTGTGAATCGAGCTGGAAGCTTTGATCCCTTTTGAATTTCACCTACTACAATGAATCCACTTCAACCTTTGCAGGAGAGAGGGATGTTAGATGAGAAGCAGGGAGAGGATGGGAGGATTGGGGGGGGGGGGGGAGGTGGGGTGGAGGAGGGGGTAAAGGTGTGTGTGTGTGTGTGTGTGTGTGTGTGTACATGTGTGCATGTGTGTGTGTGTGTGTGTGTGTGCCAGAGAGAGAAGAGATAAAGAGTGGGAGAGATGCATGGGAGAGTGTCTCACCTATCAGATCATTCACCCAGCCCTCGCGCGGCGCGTCCCGCTGCTCCCCATTGTTCACCCAAAGCGTCCACACGGCGTCACTGTTGCTGCGCTGCTAGCGCCTTGAATCCGCCCCCAACGCCACCACACAGGAAACAAGGTTACTGCCCAAGAGATGTCACTTCCGAAACACCCACTCCCGCTCGCTCGCTCGCGCTCGCTCCCTCACGCCCCCAGCCTATTGCCATGACAACCGAGAAAAGAATAGAATATAAGTGAGTGTTAAAGAGACAGAGGGATCAGAAAGAGAGAGGGAGGGAGGGAGGGAGGGAGGGAGGGAGAGAGGGAGGAAAAAAATCAAAAAGGAGGGGATGGAAAGAGGAGAGGACGGAGAGATGGAGAGGGGGGGATGGGGAAGAGAGAAAGAGAGGAAGGAAGAGGAGGAGAGGATGGAAGAGAGAGAGGTGAATGAGTGGGCGGGTAAAGGATGGATGAGAGAGAGAGAGAGGGAGAGAGGGAGAAAGGGGAGGCATGTGGTGGGATGTGATGGAGGGAGGAGAGAGAGAGAGGTGTAGGTGCCGTGGATGCTGCTGAAGAAGAAAAAGAAGAAGAAGAGGAGAGAGAAAATGAAGTGAGAGGGAAAAGAGGGAAGGAAGGAAGGAAGGAAGGAAGGAAGGAAGGAAAGAAGGAAAGAGGACACTTTTTTGGGAATAGGGAGCCCACATCTTGTTCCCATAGCAACACAGCCATCCATGAAATACTGACTCCCTCCCTCTCACTCTCCCTTTCTCTCTCTCTCTCTCTCTCTCTCTCTCTCTCTCTCTCTCTCTCTCTCTCCCCGTTTCTGCCTCTCCATCCCTCCTCCTCCTCCTCTTCCTCCCCTCCCCCCCCACCTCCCCCCTCCTGCTCTCTCTCTCTCTCTCTCTCTCTCTCTCCATCTCTAACTATATATACACTCACCGTGAGCGTAAGTTGGCACCGAGTACGTACATGCAGTAATCCGCGCTCCGCAACATCCGTCAAACACATCAAAAAAAAAAGGTACCTAATAAATACCAACAGAGAGAATCTGATCTGCGGTTGTTGTTTTTTTGGACCGTTTCCGACGTCGTTACGACGCTCGCGCGTCCGTTAACAGAGAGCTTCTCGAAGTGTTTCTGGAAGTTCATCTCCGAGTCGTCTCACCTCTGCACAACCTCCCGCTGCAGAGGGCTGCACGAGGCGGACGGCATGCTCGGCTGGCTTCTTCAGAAAGTTATCAAAATACTCTGACATCAGAAAAATGTGCGTGTGCGTGTGCGTGTGCAGCCAAATTCACACGTGAACTTCCCTCCCAGTAAACTGTTTCTGTGACGGTGACATCAGACCCGAATAAAACACCAAGCAAAGGAAACACAAAGAGGGAATTTTGCACTTAAAAAGCAGCGTAACTTTGGGAGGCCGATTTGGATCATTCAGACTGCTGAACCCTAATTTTAGCTTTTGATTGAACTAAATAAAGACGGTGGACTTTGTCCCGAATCTGTTTAAAATGGAGCTGGAGGAAGAAAAAGACACGAGCAGCGATAAACTCTCTTTTTTTTTAGTTCTACGTACCTCCAGTCGCTTTGCATTCAGCACTCAAACTCCTTCACCTTATCATCAATTTATTGTTTTAAATTACATTTTAAATGACTAGAATTATAATTATTTTTTTTACATTAATCGACTCCAGAATCTGTTATCACAAAGTGAAAACATTTTTGCAACTTTTTTTTTCTATAAAAAGTATTCAGACTCTTTGTGCATCTTACTGTCCTCAGAGGGATCATATACTGTCATATAGCAGCATCCCTACAGTGAAGCACGGCGGTGGTAGCATCATGCTAATGAGGGAAGATCTCAGCGGCGGGGGAAATGGAGACGGGTCAGGACTGAGGGAGAGATTATATAATGACCCGAATCAAACAGCTGAGACAGCACAAAGTGTCTTCAGGACCGGTCTGACTGTCCATTAGTGGTCCAGACTTAAGATGCTTTCACACCAAACTTGTTTGGTCCAAACTAGAACACCTCGGACGACACTCTCCGGATCGAGGGACCAAAACCAGGTGGTCTCAGTCCAGATCGGATGGAAGTATGTCGTTCTTTAGTTTGCAACGTGAAACCAAAACTTACAGGATCCGATGCTTCTCATCTAATCTGATGAAGCTGGACCGGTTCTGCCAGGTAGAGTGAGATGAACCCAGATCCAGCTGTAAAAAGCCTGTAACAGTTTTCAGACGGTTGTAATTGCACCATATTCATGTAGCCTGGATGGTTGTTTTTTCCTGTATATGTCTATTTATGTTTTTTTCTGACTTATGGGTGTGAACGCTTTCGTAAATGACAGATTTCAGGTTTAGATTTATTTGTAATTTGTGTAGATTGATGTAAAAAAAAAATGCTAAATATATCCATTTAAAATTACATTTACAACAATTGTGCAACCATACGTACGCACTGCAAACCATGAGTGACGTTTAAAGATGGACTTTCGGGGGAAAAACAACAACCCGAAGCTATCTTTGGTTTGTCACCAGCTGACCTTCAAGATAAAAACCCAAAATGCAATCTGTGTGGAGGGGGGGAGTGATGGGGGGGAGGGAGGGGGAGAGGGAGGGATCGATGGAGCCATCATCCTGCCATGAATATAAATGAAGTCCAACTTTCTACACTAGCTCCTGGGACCCCCCCCACCCCAGCGCCCCCGAAACCCCCAACCACCTCTCTCCTCCTCCCTCTGCCCATTTGTCCCTCAGCCCCCCCTCACACCTCTGCTCTCTGGCGCCCTCTCTGGCTGCTTCTTCCTCCTTCTCCTCCTCCTCCTCCTCCTCCTCCTCCTCCTCCATGATGTGGCCTTATTGCCTCCCCATAAACATTTGATCCATCTCTGTTTTCTGTCTCGGTCCCGCTCTTCCCCCTTTTTGTTCTTTATCATCTACACTGTCACTCTTTCATCCTTTTCATCTTCAATATTGCTCCATCAGGGATTAAAAAAAACAAACAAAAAAAACGACATCATCTGTCCTAGAATCACTTTTTTTTTTTTTTTTTTTTTTTACCATTCACCTCTCTCTCGCTCTTTCTCTCATCGCCTCTCACTCCTCTATCCTCCCTCACACTTCTATTTCTATTTCGAGATCCCTGTGATGTTTCCTCTGTGTTTCCACATCTAAATTCAAAAGTATCCACCTGACGTTCAACCTGATTTCTTCTTCTTACGTGTGGCCTTTTCCCTTCTTCCTCTAAAACACAAAAATCTAAATTCTTGGCATCGTAAATTGGCATTAATTACAGCACATTTAGGGATTAACGGGTTGCTAATAATAACTACACAATGAACAATAAATATACAAAAAGGCTCCATCTGTTCAACTTTTGGTACATTTTCATCACTTGTTGGGACAACAACTGATCTCAAGATGTCTCCGTCACTCATTTGCATGAATCTGAATGCATTAAAAAACAAAATAAAAAACAGGATATAAGACATTCAAATGTCTGATTTCATCTTTTTTTTTTTTTTAAATAAACTCGACAGCTTCGTCCTCCTTCGTCGTCGTGGTGAGTCTGAACTAGTTGGACACAAACTCGGCAAAAAAAAATAATACTAATGAATGACAGCAGCAGCTTGAGGGCCATTCAAAGGCTTCGGCCAATAGCGACGTCGGGTTTGGCCTCCCCTCACATCCTCCCTCTCTGCTGCTCTTTCGCTCTCCGTCTCCCACTCGCTTTACACTCACTCCCACAACTCTTCTCTTCTCTGTTCGCGTCCCTCGCTTCGCTTACACCTCATTTCTTTTTAACTCTGTCGTTCTCGCTACGTCCTCATCAAAATGTCAAATAACATCTTTTCCTGGAAACTTTTTTGAAATGCCACAGAGGTAAAAAAAAAAAAAAAAAAAATTGAATAAAAATAAAATGAATGTAGCTGAAGAACATCGTGCATTTTCCTGCCTGATGATAAAAAAACAAACAAAAAAAAAACACCTTTTTAACAACCGAGAAGAAGAAGAAATACAAGATCTAGGACACAATGATGTCAGTAGAGACCTCACATTCAAAATAAGCATACATTAAAATAAAATGTCTCCGATTCAACATTTAATAGGTTGTCTTTGGTCTATTTTTATTAAATATGGGTTTATGTCATTTGCAAATCATTGCATTCTGTTTTTATTGGCATTTTGCACAGCGTCCTAACTTTTTTGGGGAAAACAGGGTTGTGAGAGCTAATTTTCATAAAAAAATTAATTAAAAAAAAAGCAATTCATGGAAGCAGTTTCAGATATTTGTGATGGTGAGCAGAAGAAGACTTGGAGGTGGTTTGGTGCTGTCGTACGCCCACACGGAGCGACACATCGTTGGGTTCTTTCCTTCCAAGTCTGTGGCGTAATCCGGTCATCCATCGCATCGCTTTTTATTAATGCTGATCATTTCATAAGAAAAAAATTGGTTTTAAGATGAGGTACCATTCACTAAAGCTGCCGCCCCCCCCCTCCCCCCTCACTCTCATGTTCTCTCCCTTTAACTCCCGAGTCCACCATCTTTCTTTCTTTCTTTGTATATTTAACCGTCTCTGACTTTCATTCTCTCCTACAATTTGCTCTAAACAGTCTGACAGACTACAGAAGAAACTCTCCAGGTTTCTCTGCCAGTTCCTTCTCACTCAGGGGGTGAATAAATACACAGTGTTGGGGAGGGAGAGTGGGGGTGGTGGGTGGAGGGGGGATTAGACTCCGGACATCTCTCTACTGCTGCTGCTGCTACTTCAGTCCTGCCTCCACCTGGCTGTGAAGGTGATGTTCAGTGTGCTGAGAGGAGAAAATAAAGATGAATGAACTCTGGAGTGCTCAGTGTGTGTGCGTGTGCGTGTGCGTGTGTGTGTGTGTGTGTGTGTGTGTGTGTGTGTGTGTGTGTGTGTGCGTGTGTGTGTGTGTGTGCGTGTGTGCGTGTGTGTGTGTGTGTGTGTGTGTGTGCGTGTGTGTGTGTGTGTGTGCGCTCGTTCGTCTGGATTTACAGGAATAAATCAAGTAATTTCACATATTTTAGTTCTATTTTAAATCCTTTTGAACCCGTTTCATGTTCAGTAGCGACTACAAACAGGATGCTGCTGCAATAACAACACTCCTTATTTCCAGTTCCAAAGTTTGTGACAAATTATGTTTTTGTTTTTTTGTTTTTGTTTTTTATCCCATGAAGCTAATCAATCACAACTGAGCTAAGAAACACCAGACTGAAGCCCTCTGCAAATGCTTGTTTGGGAATTCTCGCCCAAACTCGCACTTTGCATCGTGTGAAAAACAACCATGCATTTCATTTTTTGCTGTGTGTGTGGGGTTTTTTTTGTTTTTGTTTTTTTGTATGTGTGTGCATTTGTGTGTTTTTATGCACTAAAACAACGATATACTGACCTTGAAATAACATTCTTATGGTGATATAACTGTTAAACCCAATTTACAACCCAGAGTTTCAGACTCTCTCTTGCGCGCTTGATTTGATGGCAACTAAATAAAAAGTTTGACGGACGGTGGTCCCTCATGCGAGACAAAATCCATTTTTGTTCTCGCTGCAGACATCTGCAGGTGCCATAAAGCATGGAGCGGAGATGGAGGGAAGCGGAGCTATTGGTGTGATGGGAGCGCTTTATAGATGCCCTCTAGTTAAATTGTGAGTTCCCTGAATATCGCCGAGCCGTTCCTTCCGCCAGTCTTAAGTCTTGGACACGACGGTACAGAGAGCCGCTCTCTTATCTCCTCCCATGGTAATTGAATTCATAGAGCCAGATATTATTAACTATTATCAAAGCTTACGATATGCTTTGGTGCAACGTGCACTGCTGCTACATCTACTGATAATCCAGCTGTTAGAACAGCTGCAGTACAAAGTCTGGAAACCGTGTTCGCATTAAGGTTCAGCTCGGCCACTCTGAAGGACGGTGGGAGAATTAAATGAAGAGATGGTGAAGTCTCATTTACTGACATGACGTTACACTGTTGTTTACAGCTTGGTGAGTTTCGGTGCACAACATACGTCAGAAGATGCTCGATTGGTTAAAAGGCTGCTACAACTGGAAGGAAATCCTGAATGAAGCGTGAACAGGCGACAGACTGTATGTAAAAGTGTTTGTAGCTTCAGGGTCTGAAAAATTAGGCCTTAAGCTGCAATACCAGCGAGTGCCACTAGAGGTCGGCTCCAAAAAGCCTCCGGCTCCATAGACTCCCATTCAACTTCTCTCATCAAATCCAAAGTGAATAAAATGTGTCCATCAGTTATCTCGGTGTTGTTAGCTAAAGTCACTCCTTCTTATTAGTTTTCTGGAGGTCCATCTGAAAATAATCCCTCCTTCATTAGAAAAGAAGATTCAAGAAGACCTGTTTTTGGGGGCGTGTCTGTTTGATTGACAGGCCTGTGGTGCAGTCAGGTTACAGCTATCGGTGGGCGGGACGTAGTATCGTCGGGTTTCCAATCAGATCGGTCAGATCCACCGCTGGCTCCTCCCACCAGCTCGTCCCAATACGGTCACATCCTGCTCCAAACTAGCAAAGATGGCGCCGGCCAAAATCTGAAGTCGAGGCTTCATAACGGATGTTCACAAACTACTAGGTGACGTCACTGTTGGTTGGTGCTTGGGGCAGACCCGTATATTCACGCAGCTCTGGTAAAACCAGACCCGCAGGCCTCTGGTCATAAAAAACAAAAATCATCAAAAGTTGCTTCGTCATGTGGACGTGAACTTTGCTTACTTTCTTTTACTGACTCGTTAAAATAGACCGCAACATTTCTGATCATACAGGCTCTCGTTTTACATTCAAACGAGACGGAGTCAACAGCATCCACTTCAGGTATCTACAAAATCTGACAGGGGACGTCATGACGATGCACAAATCAAAACCGAGCTTCCCAATTTTCCGCGTTTTTACATCACAGGACACATTTCCTGAGCCGAGCGGCCGTCCATGAACCTCGACACCGGCACGCTGCTCGTGCCCTGAACCCCACGCGTGTTTTTGTTTCCCCGTCTTCGGTGTCGCCACGCTGATTGAAAAGCGGGTCGAGCCGAGCCGTCCCTAAGAGATAAAGAACAATTATAGTCATCTGTCCTCAATCCAGAGATAGACTGGGAACTGTGTCATTGTCCTATTACCCACAGGGCCGTCGCCGAAACTTCTCACTCATAACACACCTTCAGTCATGTTGGGACAGCTGACGGACACACACACACACACACACACACACACACACACACACTGATTATGCTTACATCATCCACCGTGTTCAGCTGAGTAACTCGACTCAAATCCTTCCTACTGTGAGTTTAATTGGAGATCACAACAACGGTTTCTCAGATGTATTAGTCACTGCAGCTGCACACTTCGTCTTTTACTTATTTATTCGACTTTCTAATAGGTTTAGAAAATCAACCCTTAATTAATGTCAACTCGACATGGCAGATATTTTGTGCGAGCAAAGTGTTATTCTACAACAGCAGAGCTTAGTCGGGTCACTCTGTCTCAAGGAAATTAAATAAATTAAAAAATAAAATCAACCCATAAAAAAAAAAAGAATTTCATTAGTTTGGGTTCAACAAAGTTTTAGTGACCCAGACGTCCAAATGGAGTCTGTGAATAACACCGATGAAGATATTTACAAATCGTTTGTGCCTTTTTTTCCAAGTATTTTTCTGCCACAAGAAACAAGTATTATCAATCAAACAGGTGCAGCAGCTTGAATGTTAAGTTTTTTTTAGCATGTGTTCTTTACACTTTAATGACGGCACACAGAACAGTGTTTCTTAGAAAACAAAACAGCTCAGGAGACACTTAAAAAGAGCACCAATACACATCGAGATCATCTGACCACTGAGTAAAACTGTGCAGACGGGAAGTTGAGCCGTCTCTGCTCGACTCGATCTGACCGACTGAGACACCGACTCCTCTAAAACCAAGAAACTGCTCCGGAAAACGACGAAAGAAACTTACGAAACAAAAGAGATTTACCGTCTCAAGTTGACGTACAAATACATTTCCATAAACCCGGCGGGTAACTCACAATCCTGATGCCAAGTCGTGTTTTAAGACGCTACAAATTAAATACGAAAAAAGTCTGAAAAGCCACACGTTGAAGTGGAAATACAAAGAACTGTTGCTATGGAAACATTACACCATCTTAGCTTAGCTGCCTTGCTGTAAAACTGGCAGCTTTCTGAATGTTGCCGACTGGAGAATCGCGAGTAGCTAAAAGTTAATTTGCCCGAGTGGAGACTCAGTTGTTTCAGGAAGTTCCCCGTAACTCCACGTTTTTATGGATCTTAAATGGGAATAAAGGGAGCAAAGGAGGAAGTGACGACATCATACAGCAGCAGAGTCTGTGAACAGAGGAGGTCGAGGTGGATGGATGGGTCAACAAAACGCCGGACGCAGTCATGCTTGCATGTTGCATGCGTGACCCTCAATCGTTCCCTTGTTTGTTACAGTAACCGTGACGATAAAGGTCCTCTAACTTTAACAAAGTAGTCAAATCACGACGTCACCAAACCTTAAAGATAATCAAAGTGCGTGTTTTAAATCGCGATCCTTCTTTGACCGACAAAAATGTTTTGGTGCCTAAAATTTGCAAAAAGCCTATAAAAACATATCAAACAACAGATTTCCTTCTTTAACAGGGATTTATTCTCCATCATTTATTAATAAATTTATATCTATTGGAGCATATTTGACCATGGCAGGAGTTTTGAAACAATTGACATTTTTATTTCCCCAGAAGTTTATTGTTAACCGCATTAGTTTCGCAAAACTTTAAAAAGAAATTAACTTTTTTATTTTTTTACTTAATTTACTTAATCACAGTTTGATTGTCTTCAACCTCAATCAGTGTTTTTCCATTCTGAGCTTGCAGATGTCTAAACTGCACCTCGAATGTTCCTCTTCATTTCCGACAGTCGGTCTGAATCTCTGATTGAATGATTATCTGCCGTTTTTAGCAAATCAGTTTCTGAGTGAGAGATGAGACGTGACCATCATTTTGGCATAAAAGAAATTTAATAAAAAAAAAAAAAATCACGTGTTCTGGCTGTGAAGAATCGGTACAAACTGTCACCTGATCTGCGGCCTCGGTTACAAAAAAACTGGAGTACCGTCCTTTGAGAAGCTTGTTCTCTATCAGACCCTCGTTTGTTTTGGCAGCAGCGAGCTGAGGACTGCGGGACCGACAGGGTCCGTTCCACCTGGCCCAGATCTCTCAGCTGAGTGAGCAGCCAGCATCTCTTCACTGGCAGGATGCTTCAGATAAGAGCTGCACATGGCGTTCAGCTCATAGACAGGAAAAACATACCCTGATTTAATTCCACCAAACACTTTAGTGCCCGTAAAGTTAAAATATTGACGGACGTGATTAAATTTGCAGATTGGGAACATTCAGAATAAAGTGTGCCTGGACTTATTACTGTTATTGTGGACCGGCCTGCTGAGCGTAGTCAAATGTTTTTATCAATCTCAATCAGCTCTGCAGGGTTAAAAAAAAATGATAATGATGAAAAATGCAGCTGTCGTTCTTTTAATATTTTACGATGCCAGGTATGTTTCTGATAGCTACATGATGAGCTATGAAGCTTTCAAGGTACAAATCTAGAGGTATCTATTGGCAGAAATGCAATATGATATTCGTAATTATGTTTTCATTGGTGTCGTCTAATCGTCCGACGGTGAGAATTGTTGTTTTAATTAAGTTACGATGAGCCCGTTCATATCTTCAGAGGGAGCGGGTTCCTCTTCTACAGAGCCGCCATGTTGCACCGCCATGTTTCTACAGTAGCCCAGAGGGGACAAACAAAACACCGGCTCTGGACAGAGACTTTTTTTTTTTTTTTTTTTTCTGATGCTTCCCGTCTACCGCCACAAAATCCTACAAACTGCTCTTCAAATACATTTTTGTATGATGTTTGCTGAACATTGTTTGGTGCTCAAGTCAGACCCGACTTATTGACCCAAAGCTGGACGTCGTCAGGTCGATTTAACTCTGATGAGGCGGGAAAAACGGCAACCGCCGGATCCTGCAAATTGTCGGCCTGAAACCGAAACCCTCAGTGACGAGCAAAGAGGATCTGAGCCGCAAACAACGAAAGTTTACAGACGTGAAGACTGCAAAGGATCAAACTTCGGCAAGAAAAACAAATATATATATATATATATCAATGATAACATCACACTTGTTGTGATTTTGCACTCTGGCATTACCACCAAGCCATTATGATGATTTTTAAGGCTCTAACAGCAACTCATGGGGACAATAAAGTTCTGACAGACATAATATCCCGAATGGTTTCCTGAAGATTTTGGAAAGATGCACCAAAGCCCATAAGAGGTTTCAGCAGAGGTTAAAGGTCCCATATTGTATAAATTATGATTTCCATTTCTTTTTGTAATATAAAGCAAGTCTAGGTGCTGAATAGTTTCAAAACGCTCAGTCTCTAAAGAAATGCACACAGCAGTTGTGCTTGTTTGGACTTCCTGAAGTTTGTGATGTCACAAACTCAGTGATGTCACGTGCCCGCTCTCAGCACAACCCACCGTGGTAGAAAACACTGAGCGGACATCGCGGCGCGGCGCTAGCAAGCTGCAAGACCAAAGAAACCCTGTGATTGGTTCGGGGCGTGTGTCACTCAGAGGAGAGTCAGCGAATCAGAAGAGAGTGTCACCGATATCAATACGTCTTAAAGATACAGACATAAAACAGCCTGTTTGTTGGTAGAGCTTCGTAGAGAAGCTTAAGAGAGGAGATGTAAAACTATAACTGGGGTGTTTTTTAATACTTAAAACCTCAAAAAATATCAATACTGCAAATAAAAAAAACACGTTTAAAACACGGCAACCTTTAACAGACCCACGTCCATGACAACAAGTGTCCCACTCCACTCGGCTGTTTCGGCAGCAGCTTCCACTCTGCACTTCTTAGATATTCATGACTACACGGCGTACCATCACCAGTCTGTCACTTCCCGTAGAACTTCATCAGCGCACAGACTCCATTAACCACGAGGCCGTCGGAGCCGTCGGTGTACGAGACGAAAATCTGTTTCCTCGCGTTCATCTGTCGGCGGAGCATGACACATCCCTTCGTTCTTCACAGCTCGCTTTTCAGCAAAGCAAGAGTCGACACGTACAATATTAGGAAGACCTTCTGACGCTCTTTAATCCGCGTCGTCACCCCGTCACGGCCGGCTCGGATTCATCATAGCGGAGGAAATTAAATAAAAGGTTTCACGTGATTTATCTACTGTACGGAAAGAGCAGGTGTTCCCTGTTCTTTTTTATTTTTTCCTGCACCAAATGAAACACTCACACACACACACACACACACACACACACACACACACACACACACACACACACACACACACACACAGGGGAACAGACACACGAACACAGGAGGTACAAAAATTTAAAAAATTTAAAAAATCCAACAACATTAGATATTCTGCCATTTGGGAACACAGAAGGTGTTCATGTATTCACACGGTTACATGAATGAGTAAAGAAACAGCAAATCAATGTTGAGCTCACAACAGAAGCTGAAGGAAGACGGGCCTCTGCAGACACCGAAACATAAGTACTGTAATTCACCATTTTTTTGTTTTTTAATCAAAGAATTACAGTGTCAGAGGTATTTATATCATCTTAAAGTATAACAATAATGACGAGCATCCTGATGTTGAAAGTAGTTGCAGGGCGATTAAGGTGAAACCTTATCTATATATAATATAATATATTGTATCTAAAACCTAAGTTAAAAACAATATTCTTCAAATA
Source organism: Embiotoca jacksoni (assembly GCF_022577435.1). Lineage (NCBI taxonomy): Eukaryota > Metazoa > Chordata > Actinopteri > Embiotocidae > Embiotoca > Embiotoca jacksoni. Next base: position 913,733 of record NW_027185421.1, on the reverse strand, counting down.
CAATAAAAGTCAGTGAGTATTATTTGATCCCATATTACATCCGTCATATATAATAAATGTTATCTAATGAAGCCCATTAGAAATATGTAGTTTCCTCTTCTTCTTTATATTTCAATCATTTATTTATGTCTCTTTTCTTTAAACACATCTTAACTGCAATAAACTTCACGGTTTCACTCGTTGTAAAAGACAAAACATTTTATAAACGGAAGTGAATTTGTTTTATGAATTTGTTTCGTATTTATCCAAATAAAAATTATTTTTTTTTCCTTTTACCGTTTATATTCCTGCCATCTTATTAGTTGCTTCTAAAATTATTTGAATCTGCACTAACCTGTATGCAAACAAATAAAAGTTTGATTAATATCATCCTGATATGATTCTGCTGAAAGACGCTGAATAAAAATATTTCACCTGCTTGAAAGTGAAAACGATGTTCGACTAAAAACAGATCTGTGTTTGAGTGTTCAGCTGAGAGGCCACGCCCCCATTTCACCCTGAACTCATTCCCTCATCCCCGTTACTGTGATGATGTCACGGAGGAGTGATGTCACTGCCAGCTGCCCCGAGAGCTCACCTCGGGCCTCGTGCGGCCGCTCCGCTCGGCCCGCTAATACAAACGGACACGTACCTCCATCGGCGGCGCGTCCGCCCCTTCGCCGCAAAGACAAGACATCAGCGGGCTTCCAGAGCGCGGCCGTCCTTCCTGCCAGATGCCATCAGCTCACATCGTCACTGCGAACTCACGGCGAGTTAAGTAAACGTGTAACCCCCCCTCCCCCAACACACCTCCTCTTCCACGCCGGGAGGCTCCGAGATAAACGGGTCTGCGACTGAGAAGTTTTGCAGGTTCACATCTGCACGCCTGCAGGAAACATCTGTGGTTTTTTTGCATTCGGAGACGGACGCTCTGCTGTCGCCTTGACGACAAACACTGCATCTGGAACGAGTGCAGGCTCCGCCATTCGTTTTATGCAACTCAGCATCTTCCTGTTTCTCTCCAGTACATCATCTCCACCCCTCCCTCCCCCACTCTCTGTGAGTTCACTCAGCGGGGGAGGACGGGGGAGGAGGGGTGACTCTGGAGATCAGACACACACCTCTGGACCTCTGGCTGGATGAGACCGGTCCAATAATAGAGTCCTGTTATCGTATCGGATGTTTTTCTTTATGGCGAGAGATTCCTGCCGAGTCCGCTGATGAGAGCGGACGGCCGCAACGAGAAGCCGGACCAGAAAAACTGGAAGATCGATGCCCAACAAACATTTACGGCATCATGTGCAGAATATTAAAATGTGCATATTTCACTGCAGTTTGTCTGTAAGTTATTCGTATTTTTTAAAATTACGACTTTCCGCCCCCCAAATCATCAAAAAGAAGACTATTTTATTCGTTGTTTAGTCACAAGACAAAAAAAAAAAAAAAGCCTCTTAAATGAGATATTTTAAATAACTTACAAAAATATTTGTGCCTGGCCGAGCCTTCCCCTTTAAGAGTGTGGCCTTGTGGGTAATGTTAGCAACTCTCACATGTGAAAAGTAATATTAGCAGCACGTAGCTGCGGCTACTGGGAAGTACACGCCGACGACAATGATGAATAAAGTCATAAAGTAACGCGATCGGAACGAGTTTAAAGGAAAACAGCTTTCCAAATGTTGAGCACCGCGTGCTGCTTCAGAAAAGAACATAAAGACCTGATTGCTTGCTAGTTCTGAGCGGTTTGGAGCAGGAAGTGACCATATTTGGACGAGATGGGGGAGGAGCCAGCGGTGGATCTGACCGATCTGATCGGAAACCTGACGATACTACGTCCCGCCCACCGATAGCTGTAACCTGACTGCACCACAGGCCTGTCAATCAAACAGACACGCCCCCAAAAACAGGTCTTCTTGAATCTTGTTTTCTAATGAATGAGGGATTATTTTCAGATGGACCTCCAGAAAACTAATAAGAAGGAGTGACTTTAGCTAACAACACCAAGATAACTGATGGACACATTTTATTCACTTTGGATTTGATGAGAGAAGTTGAATGGGAGTCTATGGAGCCGGAGGCTTTTTGGAGCCGACCTCTAGTGGCACTCGATGGTATTGCAGCTTGAGGCATCAGCCTAATTTTTTTCCAACAAAACACGCACAAAACTCGGTTAGTGACCGAGATACAAAACACTGTGTTGAAATAAATTAACTAAATGTTTAGTTTCTTTGTTGGTTGTTTTGCGAAACATTCAGAATCATTCATGCCTACTGTGTCTTCGTGTGCATGTAAAAAATGATATTTTAAAAGCTAATTTTTCTGGTTTTGTATTTCTCTGTAATGTATGTTCGTTATTACAAAACACAACTTTCTCAAGCCCTAAAACCATATATATTCAAATGACTAAATAGTCGACTGTTTGGCTTTGGACTGACGACAAGTAGTCGACGAGAAGAATTATCCTGAGTGAGCCTTGTGGCCACTCTATTCATACTTCCCCACTTTAAATCCAGCCACGCGCGTTCGACCTCCCTCAGACCTTGAAGTAACGGGGTCATTAATAAAAACCTCACATGAGGCGGTGTTAACTCGAGTGTAAAGTGCTGACGGAACAATACTGCAGAATATAATTGGAGCAGCACCAGCGTTTGACACTCAACATCTTCACTCAAAAAAAACAATCTCAGTCCTGCACCTGGGATGTGTAAAAAAAAAAAAAAAAAAAAAAAAGTACAAATGTGATTTTACTGAAGAGAAAAGAGCTGGGCGTACAGTAGCTGTGTCATATGTTCATTTTCCATCCCACTGCATGTGTTACATAAAGTCGTGCTGCAGGAGCCGCGGGGTCATCGTGTGGCGGCGAACCACTTGGATTGTAGTTTCTGCGATGCGACCTTTTTTACCCACAAATTATGTCAGCGTGTGACCGAGCTGAGAGCAACTCGGAAAATGTCAGTCACGTGAAAAACTGCATGCAGATACCGCAAGAATAAAACAGCAGAGGAGCTCGTTGGATGTCACCTTAAAACCCTCTGGACGTGGAGGTGCAAGGCTTCTGTGAGGACCACGTCTGGCCTGAAATGCACCAATCTTAACACCTTCTGGAAAAAAAACACCAAAAAAACCTTGACATTCCTAAAAAATTGCCTTTTTCACGCGGCACTCTTTTGAATGGGAACCTTGGTGTGTCCTTCTGTTCTTAAATGGCACAAGTAAATATTAGATTTGCGATTTCCAAATAAAAAAAGTGCGCTTTTTGGCATCCTGAAAGTCGTTCTCGTCACCAATCCGTTCGTACCTGTTTGACAAAAACAAAAAAACAAAAACAGTCTTAAGAGTCGCTCGTTCCTGTTGCGTTCATTTGCATCCAGAAAACACGACTCTGCAAACGCTGACTCAGATCTAACATAAACACCAGGAATCCGCAATCAAGAACGCGAGCATTTCTTTCCCTTCACGTAAAAACTGGAAATGTTTTCCCCAAAACACTCGTCGTGACATCCGACCTCTCGCTCTGGTTAATACCTCCAGCTAACGGCGCGTCTCCTCGGCGCTGCAACGCGGCCGGATGAGCTCGGATACAGAAGAAAAATACTCAAAACCGTGTGTGGGACTGTGTGAAAAGGAGGCTAAATTTAACCGTCAGCTGCTGAGTGAGCCTGCTAACCTTTATGAGGTCCTCTGAGTGGAGGTGAAAACACGACTGCACACACACACACACACACACACACACACACAAACAGGTAACTGTAGTGCACAAAACCATTCTTGTGAAACTTGCAGATAACAAATTGCTCTAAATCTACATATTAAAAAGAAACATGGAGGCACAAACTACATAATCTTTTTTTTTTTTTTTGAAGAAGAAGTGGTAGTAAAAACCTTTCAAATGGTAATACAGCACTTTGAAAAGTGGAGAGTCTGCACACAACATGAGCCAAAGAAGAGGTTCATTCCCAAGTCTGATATTAAACAGCTGCAAAAAAAAAAAAATACTACAAGCACACTTAGAAAACACACAGTGGGTATGGAAAGTATTCAGACCCCTTTAAATTTTTCACTCTTTGTTTCATTGCAGCCATTTGCTAAAATCAAAAAAGTTCATTTTATTTCTCATTAATGTACACTCAGCACCCCATCTTGACAGAAAAAAACAGAAATGTAGAAATTTGTGCAAATTTATTAAAAAAGAAAAACTGAAATATCACATGGTTATAAGTATTCAGACCCTTTGCTGTGACACTCATATTTAACTCACATGCTGTCCATTTCTTCTGATCCTCCTTGAGATGGTTCTACTCCTTCATTGGAGTCCAGCTGTGTTTAATTAAACTGATTGGACTTGATTAGGAAAGGCACACACCTGTCTATATAAGACCTTACAGCTCACAGTGCATGTCAGAGCAAATGAGAATCATGAGGTCGAAGGAACTGTCCAAGGAGCTCAGAGACAGAATTGTGGCAAGGCACAGATCTGGCCAAGGTTACAAAAACATTTCTGGAGCACTCAAGGTTCCTAAGAGCACAGTGGCCTCCATAATCCTTAAATGGAAGAAGTTTGGGACGACCAGAACTCTTCCTAGACCTGGCCGTCCAGCCAAACTGAGCAATCGTGGGAGAAGAGCCTTGGTGAGAGAGGTAAAGAAGAACCCAAAGATCACTGTGGCTGAGCTCCAGAGATGCAGTAGGGAGATGGGAGAAAGTTCCACAAAGTCAACGATCACTGCAGCCCTCCACCAGTCGGGGCTTTATGGCAGAGTGGCCCGACGGAAGCCTCTCCTCAGTGCAAGACATATGAAAGCCCGCATAGAGTTTGCCAAAAAACACATGAAGGACTCCCAGACTATGAGAAATAAGATTCTCTGGTCTGATGAGACCAAGATTGAACTTTTTGGCGTTAATTCTAAGCGGTATGTGTGGAGAAAACCAGGCACTGCTCATCACCTGCCCAATACAATCCCAACAGTGAAACATGGTGGTGGCAGCATCATGCTATGGGGTGTTTTTCAGCTGCAGGGACAGGACGACTGGTTGCAATTGAAGGAAAGATGAATGCGGCCAAGTACAGAGATATCCTGGAAGAAAACCTCTTCCAGACTGCTCTGGACCTCAGACTGGGCCGAAGGTTCACCTTCCAACAAGACAATGACCCTAAGCACACAGCTAAAATAACAAAGGAGTGGCTTCGGAACAACTCTGTGACCATTCTTGACTGGCCCAGCCAGAGCCCTGACCGAAACCCAATTGAGCATCTCTGGAGAGACCTGAAAATGGCTGTCCACCAACGTTCACCGTCCAACCTGACGGAACTGGAGAGGATCTGCAAGGAAGAATGGCAGAGGATCCCCAAATCCAGGTGTGAAAAGCTTGTTGCATCATTCCCAAGAAGACTCATGGCTGTACGAGCTCAAAAGGGTGCTTCTACTCAATACTGAGCAAAGGGTCTGAATACTTATGACCATGTGATATTTCAGCTTTTCTTTTTTAATAAATTTGCACAAATTTCTACATTTCTGTTTTTTTCTGTCAAGATGGGGTGCTGAGTGTATATTAATGAGAAATAAAATGAACTTTTTTGATTTTAGCAAATGGCTGCAATGAAACAAAGAGTGAAAAATTTAAAGGGGTCTGAATACTTTCCGTACCCACTGTATATATATATATATATATATATATATATATATATATACACACACACACGGTAGTTCCTCTACTGTGTCTTAATTATATGATATGTAGATTAAAACATGGAGTTGGGATCCATGGTCACGTTTAAGAACTCCCCAACCTGGAAATCCCCCATTCATAACATTACAACAACTATCCTGATGTGGACACATGGCTTCTATAATAATGAGGACGCGGGCAGTTTAAAATGCATTTAGGAGATGTTGATGTTTATCCTGCGCTACGGCGGCGACATGCTAAACATGACGACGTGTTTTAGGCTAAAAGAAGAAACTGAAAAATAAAAACTGGCCAAAATGTCTTTAATGTGTCAGATTTTCTTCAATTTCCTGTTTTGTCTGCCCACATGAATTCAGTTTACCACCATGTTGGACAAAGAATAGCCCCATTTTTCCCCAATTTAGAAGGAAAAAAAACATCAATTAAATGATCCATTCATTATCAAAATAGTTAATTAGCTGCTGTAATGATCAGTGAATTAATTATTCTCGCTCACTAAAATCATTTATGTCCTAAAATGTCTGTAAAGTCTGTGTTTGGTGAAGAATCACAATTAATGTCTGAAATATTCCCACTTCATTATTTGATATTTTAAAGCAAAGGAGGCATTGCGTCAGGTTAATCATTTATTCATTTAATTTCTCTGCCCACTTTAATCCTTTTCCTGGCACACCTGGGGCTACAGCCTTTTACCCAGCATGCACCAGGGCGGGTAGCAGGACAGCGGGCAGGTGGCCAGTCCATCGCAGGTTGAGCAACGACGGAGCAGAAAACCACTCGCGCTCACGTTCATACCCACGGGCGAGGTAGAGTTTCCACTCGGTGGTGTGGGAGGGAAACGAGAGGAAGAACCCACGCAGACCGACGCACAGGAAGAGCCAAGGATCAAACCGGGGTCCTCTCGCTGTGAGCTGCTCCTGCGAACCACTCCACTAAATTTATGGACGTGGGTTTTTTGTTTTTTTCTTTCACACTTGTGTGTTGTTTTTTCCGTCACGGTCAGCATCACCTCGTTCCTCCTCTCGTTCCCGTCAGGAAACACAACCGGCCCGAAACCAAACCAAAACAGATAAACACGCACTCGGTAATGTCGTGATTTCTTTTCATTATTTCCATCGCGGTTATCTCGCCGATTACTTCCTCGAGCAGGTTTTTCTAATCAAGGAAATGTTTTGTTGGTGAAATAGTAAAAAAATCAAAACTAAAAATGCTCATCATAATATCTGGAGGCGACCGATTTAATCAGCTGATTTTGACCTCTGATAGATGGATCAGCTTTGTGTTGTAATAACGTTGCAGAAAAAAGAAGCTCTTTTCGTGTTTTCTTTTTTTGTAGTTATTTATGATTATTACATTTCCATTGAAGTTCACTGTTCCGCCTCTATTACATCTCACAACTGTTTGATATATTGATATAATGTTTTTTTTACTCTCTAATATCTGTATCAGCATCAGCCCCAGACACCCAGTATCAGTCAGGCTCTTGTGTTGTAATTTTTTTAGATCCGAAGAGGAAGTCCTGGAATGTCTCGAATTGTCCGACAAGCGGTTGAAACCCCAAATATATTAAATTTATCAATAAAAACTAAGAAATAAAGCAATTCTCAAACATGAGGAGCTGTAAGAAGCAAATATTAGAATTTTTTTTTTACTTGAGAAATGACGTTAATTTTCAGTCAAATGATCGTTTTGTTAAGCTCTAGTTGTGTCTACTCTGCTTACTTCCTGTTTTCAAGTACTTTCAAGTATAAATTTTACAATTCATTCAATACTTATCTCACGAAACGAAGTCCGCTCTGAAACTACGAGCACAAATCGCAACATAAATCTTCTCACTACTTAAAAAAAAAAAAAAAAAACGTTTTCTTTTGAAAGATGTTTAAGGGTACAGGCTGCTTACAACAATGTTGAGGACACATCATAACTTTAATATTTCTCTCACAACAACAGTAACACGTCTGTTTACGTACGTACTCATACGAGGCGTGTTAAAGCGCCGCATCACGACCTTCCCCAAATAGGAAGTGAAGGTCGTAGCGTGTGTTTCACACTTCACGCTACGGTTCATTCATCTCGGTGACCTGGTGTGACTCCAGTGAACTGAAGGAGATTGCAGCATCTCAAACAGCCAAACACGTACTGTTAAAAAAAAATAAAAAATAAATCACAAACACGCATGTAAGCAAAACAAACAGATATAAAAATAGAAATATTTCTGGAATGAATGGCTCTACAGGAGCTTAATTAAACACCCCAACAGAGCAGCATAATCTCAGTCAGTGTGCTGATTCAGAGATTGATGGGCCTGACGCTGATGTTTAATCCAGCTGCAGGCTTCACTGCACAGAGATTGGATTTTCTTTTTTTATTATTATTATTGTTATAATGATTATTTCAGAGGCCATTATTTTACAGTCTGTGGTAGCGGCCCATATTTTACTGGCCCTCAGGCTATTTCAGGGGGAATTTAAGAAATCTACTACTTTGAATGTGCATGTCAAAGGAAATGATAAAAACCCTCTAGTGTACTATATATATATATATATATATATATATATATATAACGATTCACAATCTCAATACATAAAAAATTTTTAAAAAAAAATTCACCATCGTGCAAAATATATAAAAGCTATGGATTTTATATCATATTTCATATAGAAAAAAGTACACTTTGTGAAGTCATGTCAGTTTGAAAACTAGTTAATTAATGACATAATATGACTGTCAGGTAGGTGTAATATCAACACTCTCCAAAACAGGTCCATCCATTGACTCACGCTGCTGACATATGTACAGTAAACTTCTCACGCTGCCTCGAGGTATTTGGCAAAAAAAACCCTCTCAGCTCTGAATCACGGGGCATCCATGGGATCGGATGACATCACGCCTGCAAACCGTGTGCGAGCCAACCGTTATCCGGAGGGAGATCATTATTCCAGATTGGCAGCCCTGTGATTGGCTCAAGAGAGAGGAGGCAGCTCATCCTGACCTTTTCCGCTGAATCCTGACCAGATCAATCAAAAGCCAAAGCCACTCTCTCTCTCTCTCTCTCTCTCTCTGTGTGCATAAACCCATTGAGTCACTCCGCTCAGGCTTTGCAGCAGGATTGAATTACCCTCCCACCCAAAGTGGATCTGGGAGGAAAAAAAAGCCACTCCTCCCAGCGACCCCCATGTAGTTTCCCCCAGCATCAACTGAAGGCTCTTAGAGGACGAGGGCGCTCTTTACTGAAGCGAGTTTAGTGTCGGCCAACAGATAGCAGAGAACAGAGGAAAAAACGAGGATCAGCTGACGAGGCGATTCAAAACTATCGATGTTGGAGAAAAAAAAAAAAGACGGCGTGACGACGGATTAATTTGTTCTTTGCCAAAATGATGCTGATCCTCTGTGAAGCACCGGAGGAGGTTGTTCCGGATTATTCATCTAAAGTGTGATCGTTCCGGAAAATCTTTCACAATAAAAGCCTTTTTATTTTTTTTAAACGCTGTGGGGCTTTAAGTTTGAAAAAACAATACAGGAAGCGTTGAGTTCATATTGATGCAGTAAGATCATAACGAGGCTTAAAATGTAATTACAATTAACTTAAACCTTTTCTTCATGGCCCTCTTTGGATCTTCAAACAAGTCAAATATGAACATGAACTTCTACCAGATCAAGTAAACTGTATTTCCTCAATCGGAGAAATAAGTGGCGGCGCGTCGTTCCGGCAGCACCTTTGATTTTAGTTTCTATTGAATACAAACAGAAAAAAAGGCCTTAAAACTGATTTAAGTTCTGCTGGAAACTCTCAGAAAAGAAGCGCTCGGTCCGAAAACACCGAATGGGTCCACAGGGTCCCACTTCCTGGTGCTCTGTGCTGCTCAGGTCTGCTACTGAAGGACCTCCAGGGTATCGCAGACGCTGCAGTGCATGCTGGATAATACATGTTTAAAACGCTTCGTCCGCCACCCATGTGTGCGTTATTCACGTGAATCTGTGACTGGCTTTCTATCTGCGAGCCAGAACAATGACAGGACATGATATTTCCTCAATATCCTGACATCACATTCATTTCCTTTGACCGGAGAGCTTTGGGGGATACTTGAAAAAGCTGAAGGCTCCGTCTGGTTTTGACATTTAGAAGTGCTGACTTTCCACATCCAGAGGGGACTCGGGCAGCGAATAAAAAAAATCTAAAAGAAGAAGAAAAACGTCCCTGAACTTTGGACAAGGGGAGTTTTCTTTGATTTGCAGAGGATCAGATCAGTAAAGATCTGTCAACAAGCAGCTGAGAAGATCTTCAGTCCTAAAAAGGCGAATAACTTCTACAGATCGCCAACTTGACCGCAACACTCGGAATAAAACGCATCCCCGCTGGAGAATGAATGGGGATCTTCTGAGTGCTGCGCGGCTGCTTACATGAATCTCACATGCAAGTACAGTAACAGTCGAACAGATGACGGTTCTTGGCACCGGCTGGGTTGGTGGAGGGGTGTAAGACAGTCCCTTATGTCACAGGGTAGAAAGAGAGGGATGGAGATGGAGGAGTGCTGCAGTGCATTGGTTGGTTGGTTGGTTGGTTGGTTGGTTGGTGGTGTGCTTGTCTCTTTAACTATGGCCATGCTTGACAGGAGCTGCCGTATCAAACTACTGTAATAAAAAAATTAAATTAAAAAAAAAGGGACAAGGCCGGGAGGACCGGCTCGGTGACCGGCTGCCTGCTTTTCCCCACACAGTGTCCATCTGCACTCAGGGATACCTCCATGGTAGAGGAGGGAAAGGAGGCAGGAATAACATGTGTATGTGTGTGTGTGTGTGTGTGAGTGGTTAAGGAGGGTAAAAAAAGGAGAAAAGACTGGGGGAAAAAAAGGAGGTGTGAGTGTTAAGAGAGCGAACGAGGGAACAAGAAAAAAACCAGATTGAGCCAAGATAGGAAGGCCCGTCTCTGCTGCCTGCCATCCTGCCATCCCGCCTGCCATCCCGCCTGCCATCCCGCCTGCCCGCCTGCCATCCCGCCTGCCATCCCGCCTGCCATCCCGCCTGCCCGCCTGCCATCCCGCCTGCCATCCCGCCATCCCGCCTGCCATCCTGCCCGCCTGCCATCCTGCCCGCCTGCCATCCCGCCTGCCCGCCTGCCTCCCACTAACTGCCTGTTCATGTGAGCTGGTTACTTGGCATAACTGCAAATGGCTCGCCTGGTACATTAAGCATAAACACACTCGTCCAACGTGGGCTCAACCAAAATAAATTTCATCTGCAAGATCGTAGAGCCATGATCCCCCCCCCCCTTTTTTTTTATCTGTATCTCGTGTCACACTAATATCAGCCGTCTTCACCAAACATATTTCATCTCTGAATGTTGAGTCACCGTGCAGCAATAAATATCCCACAGTGTTACGTAATCACTTCACGTAACCATGGAGCTGCTAATGTATAGGAAGAATATGGATTGGGGGGCGGGGGGGTTGCTTTTCATTGAACCAGATTTGTGGGATGTCGATTAATTTCTCAGAACTACACCGCAGTTTATTTCTGTGTTTTATGTCTTTATACCGCACCGTAACTTTTTAATCCCATCGCGAGCTTTCTTTATTTCATTTTTACTTTATTAGTTTTATTCACCATCGTTTTTGATGATTTTAATGGTTGTGTGAAACACTTTGAATTGTCTAGTTGTTGAAATGTGCTCCACAAATAAACTTGCTATCAGAGAAAAGTAGGAAATGTCATTTTAGAGTCGCTTATTTTGCCAGTTGAAGTCTAAAAACTAAAATATATGAATTACCAAGAATGTAAAAGAGGGGAAAACTGCAAACAGTGCTGAATTATTTGGTTTAAATTTCCTGGAAACTTTGGGATTTTACAACATGAATAATATACAGAGCCGGTTCCATTCATGGAACCAAATTTTGGTAGCGACGCTGAAATCCTGAAGTTTAAATGGTGTAACGTCACAGGAGAGATTAAAATCTCGGCAGATGTACCAAACTAAACACCGATTAGCTCCGAAAACAAACGTTTAAAACGAAAACAGCGCTCTGCGATCACAGCGAGGGAGTAACTCGCTGCCATCGCTGGCAGGTTTTGAAGGTGCAGCACTGTGCTCACAATTTTCCTGGCAATGACTCCCAGAGTGGGCTCTCTCTCTCACACACACACACACACACACACACACACACACACACACACACACACACACACACACACACACACACACACACACACACACAGAGTGTCAGGGCATCTCACCAACATTATGCAACCAACTTCTATATGGCTGCACTTGGACAAGAGGAGCTTTTTGGTCATTATCTGCTCTGAGGGAATAAAAAAAATAAAAAGCAGAAGTGAAAAGGAAGCGAGCCGGCTACCTCGGTTAAATCTGGTCCCTCTCTGTTCAGATGATGATGATGATGATGATGGTGGGGATGATGATGATGACTCCGGGGTCACGGTGAAGCTGACAGATCGAAGTTTTTTTTTCTCTCCAGGTCCAGATTAAGAAGTCTCCATTTGGTGAGGGCGCACGTACCGCTCCAAAAAGAGTTACAGGTCTGTGTGTGTGTGTGTGTGTGTGTGTGTGTGTGTGTGTGTGTGTGTGTGTGTGTGTGTGTGTGTGTGTGTGTGCGCGCGCCGGTGTCCACACATGCAGCATCACTCGCTCTCACCCTTTACAGTCACATGCAGCACACCTCCACTCTCTGAGCCGAGCCCACACACTGACTACACACTGCTGTCTTCCTCACACCTCCTCACTCACACACACACACGCACACACACACACACACACACACACACACACACACACATATCCCTGCAGTTTTTTTTTTTTTTTTTTTTTTTTTTTTTGGGGGGGGGGGATCTACCCTCCTTCATAGCAGCTACTCGCACAAAACCAACGACAAGTCCTTCTCCAAAAACTTTGGCGTTCCATCTCACTCCGGTGTGACTCCTGCCGTCACACGTGAGGAGTTTCTTCTTTTTTCTTTTCTTTTCTTTTTTTTTTTTTTTTTAAATTAGATCCTCTAAAATAAATTACACACACACACGGTGCCACTTTCGATGGATGCGAGGCAGCTCACTGCAGCACGCCTGCTCACATATAGCATTAGTCACAGTTGCAGTGCAACGATACCAAGGGAATCTGCCTTTCAGCCGTGTACGCCGAGGCGCCTTTCACCCACTCACGCTCTCAAGTATGAGGGGAATAAAAGGACCGGCGGAGAATGAAGTAGCCTCTCCTCCGTTCTGGTCATCTACATATTTCACTGGGCCAAAGTTGGTTTTTTTTTGTCACACCGGCTTCTGACGAAACAGATGAAATAAAAATACTACACTGCAGAAAAGTCCCTTAAAGGTACATTTCATGAGATATATAAAAACAAGAACCTGTAAATCAAAACCACACTAAACTCTACTGAGAGTGCCTGAAAGAATATTAAAGGAATATCACACCAAATTATGAACCTTTAAGTATGATAAGGGCAGAGTAAACTCTATTATATATGAACAGCAGAGACACTACAGCACACGAGTATTATCTTATGGCTATAAACTCCTTATGAGTGCTCTTTATGACACAATACAGGAATTACAGGAATATTATAGCGGGTTTTTATTTTATTTTTTTTACCATCATCAACAATAACGCAGTGTGACTGCACTCAAACGGAGGAATGCACTTGCAAGTGAAGACGTGACACCAGTGCACATGCATACCTTATTACAATACTATAATTGCCGCATGCACAGCTCCACACCGACAGATGCTGCTGCGCTGGATCCGTGTGTGTATGTGGGGGGGAGGTATGGGGGGGGGGGGGGCATCCAACTACAAGGCACTCTGGGCTATCTCGATATGCACCTGTCGGCTATGGTGCTTTTAGATGTGCCTATTTCATATGATAGTGCCGGAGAGACAGAGGGAGAAGAGAGGGACAGAGAGAGAGAGAGATATATAGAGAGAGAAGAGGGGGAGGCGCGGGGGGGGGGGGCAGAAAAGATGCAGTGGGTGTCAAAATATATATAAATATATATAAAATATCTGCTGTCTTACCTTGAAAGGGAACATAGGACATGTTCCAACAGCATTGAACGTGGGCTTTGCGTCTCGGTCGGTCGCTCAGAAGTAACGGGGGGAAACCTAATTACAAATAAATCTGAAAAATACAAATAAAAAAATAAAAAGACGCGATTTGACTACCGCTCACAGTTGGAGTCGAAGAAGAGGCCAATATTCCGCTGTTATAATAAAAACTGGCATCATAATCCACGACCGCTTTATAAAGCGCCCGGTTCCCGGTGCATTAAAAAAAAATACAGGATGCAGAAATGTGTGTATGTGTGTGTGCGTGTGTGTGCGTGTGTGTATGTGTGCGTGCGTCTATTTGCACGCTGCTGCCGAGGTGTGAGGGTGAAACACGAGTGAGAGAGAGAGAGAGAGAGAGAGAGAGAGAGGAAGGGGGTGGAGGACTACGCGCACGCGCGCATGTTTGTGCGTGCTTCTGTGTGTGGGCGCGCACGTTTTTCCTCCAATATCTCCATCCTCGGTTCATGCATTTCGCGCGCGCCGCTGTCTCTCTCGGAGGACCGATGACAGGATAACGTTGCAGTGATTGTAAATTGTACTGTACCGCTTCGAGCTCCGCGGGCTACAGTCGGTGCCTGAGAGTGGACCGGTAACTCCCCGGTACACGCAGCCTTAACAGGTGTTCCGCCTGCCCACCGAGAACTGCATGCACCGGGAGCGCGCACGAGATGAAAAGGAAAAATAAATAAATAAAAAACTACAAGACTATGTAATGATTTGGCTCCATAATAGGCGATAATCCTCTTTGTCAACTTCAATAATGACGACAAATGATCCGAAGTCTCTTGAACATTCAATCATGATTTATTAGGCTAATTAATTTATTTTCCACTGATGCATTAGACTCACTGGAACAAGCATTTCTTTGATACTATTGGTCTAAAATTTCTAATTTAAAATCAATATTTACACTATAGTATTAATATCTTTACCGGAATATCTTCATATGTCTTTAAGATTATTTTAGGGTTCCAAATAGTTCTGCTGAAATTAGGTTTTTAAATATAGAAATATGACAAATTGACTCTGTCAAAGTTAGTCAAATAAAGTTTGTGCTGATAAAAAAAAAAAAATTGATGCAGCCGATTATTATTTCAGATTAAAATGTAGGAAATTCGTGACAAAAACTCATCTGATTCATTGATCTAAATGAAGTTGTTGTGTATGCGTTATATTTTTTCATATATTTCCCGCGGTCTCCACGTCACGTTGTCTGGACGAGTCCTTTTTTTTTTTTTTGTGAATGAACTTCATTACCCAGCGGGCATTGCGTGCCTCACCTGTTCTCGTCTTCCTGGTTTTCCCCACGATGGCAGCTTAATCCAACAAACGTCAACGCGAAACTTAAAAATAACGAACCAGGATGTTGTCGAGTCTCCAAAAACGACGCGAACAGCGTCACGCGATGACGCAGCGGAAACCAGGAAGTAAAACTCCTCCCCTGACGACCAGTAGATACAGGCGGCAGGCTAACGTTAGCGTCGAGCCCCGACCACCGGCAGCCAAACTACGTAAGTATGTGAGCAGCTTACTTATTATATATTATGAACAGTGTTGTTTGTCTTCCTAAAAGTGACCCGGAGTTTTCTGAATTTATTCCCACCGTGAAATATTACAATTAAACGTCCCACTTCGTTGTTGCACGCGAAGGCAACAAACAAGGCAACATGGCCGCCCTCACGCGTACAGACACGTCACAAAACAAACAACAACAACAACAACAACACAGGGACGAAATGCAGGCTCAGTATTAGTTGTGCATTACTTTACAGTTTCTCTCAAACGTTCATGAACGGCTCGTCCCCATTGGTCAGCCGGACGTCATGTGACTAACAAGCGACGTCACCATTGGTCGGCTGGACGCCACTAATTCCTGTATCCTACCATATTAAAAGCCATCACTTCAAATTAAAAGCCCTCCAGGTCCTGTTGGTACTCTAATAATTTCATTTGATTAAATTATTATATGTTGCAAACAAGAGAAAAATCTCTGACGCATGTATTTTTTTTTTACTTTAGACTAATATTATATTAAATAAAAACACAAAAAGACTGTTTGACAACCTGTGTTGAAGAATATCTTGTTACATATAACGGAGTTACGTAATCAAATTACAAAATAACCTGTAGTCAGTTACCATGAACAAAAACATGAGATTAAATTACCGCTGTTATTTAAAATATTTGGTGATTATAAAGGGGTTACATCTGATTGTATTGTTGGTAAAAAAAATTAAAAAAAAGCTCTAATGTCAAATTTAATATTTATTCTGCTTTGTATATTTTCGCTGCACAGGAAAGTCTTTTGTCTGTAAATAGGCTCCATTCATTTGGCATTAAGAGGTCAAAACGTTTTGCCTTATTTCTGATTGACAAACCAACGAGCGTTAATGTAATAAGTTACATTACTTTGATTAATTAAATAAAATAGCAACATTATTTATTCGATTTTTTTTTTTTTTTTTTTTTTTTTTTACTTATTAGATTTCTTACTGAAGCCAACTGGCAATAAATGCTGCCATTAAAGCTAAATTCTACGTAACTACGACTTTGTCCTTTTCATCATTATAAATAAAAAGAAGAAGATCTGAGCTTTGTACACATGACCAGATAGAGGAGCTGCACCAGCTCAGAAGCTGTGGAGCCAAAATGGCTGGTGTGTGCTGCCTTTGGGTGACGTGGGAGAAATGGCAATTACAAATGAAGATATTTTGCACAAATGAGTTTCTGTTGTATGGCGTCTGGTTCGTGGAGCGCGCTGTTCGTATGTGACGAGACATTTTAGTTTGTCGAGTTGTGCTTCTTTTAGGACGTCATCTTAACAATCAGTGGTTTCTTAAACTTTTTGTCGTCCAGCTGATCGGGACAATTATTGTTGCTGAATACGCTGTCGCTCACACAGATGAACTTTTGGCTTATTTTGGGTTTAATTTACAAATAGTCTAAACATCCACGACATAAACACATTTTGTCCTTCCTTTGTTTTCCTCCTTCGAGCGCAGCTTTTCCTTCGAGACTCTTCGATAAACAAAAATCAAATCAACTAAAATCAGACGCCTGTAGACGTGTAGGCCATCATTATCTTATTTAATTCACAGTTTCAGAGACACCTGAATGCAACACAGAGCAGCGCCGGCCTGTGGTTTAAAAGTTGAGCCGTGGCCGCCATCTTGTGGTCAAAGCGAGTCGCTGCAGGAGTAAAAATCAATCTTGTAAAAATCCAAAATATTATTATTTTACCCTCCATAAACAACAGATTATCATAGAAATATAAAATGTGTATCACCCAATATGTTACATGACAGAAGGCTTCATTCTCAACAGTAATAATTTCAATTAAAATCTTAATGCTACGCACCTGCGCATTAATCGATCTTTCTCCACAGCCGACGGGAAATGCACAGGTGCTGCTAATGACATTAACAATGGCTCTGTTCTAGTCGAGTGCATCAGTGGAGCCGTGACAGACGTACAGCCGTGCAGCAAGCCTCAAAATCTGGTTCTGGAAAACCAAAGCAGCTCCACAGAAATCAGTCATTCGTCACTAATTTTATCTCCCACACCTGCGCTTTTCCAGCTGTGGCACGTCACGGTGTCGTTCCACAAAAAATGTCTATTGACGCGCCTTCAGACTGACAGGAAACCACTTAATCAAGAGCTGTTGGAAACCAAGTATCTATGTAAATATATATACTTCTTTTTTTTTTTTAAGTGTAATCATTCACAAAACCCTAAAAGCTTTTAATTTTCAATACAACTCAGCAGATGCAAAGCCGGCTAATAATTTTGTACATTAAATTGTTTTTCTTAAATAAAACAACAACCAGAAAATAAGGCAAGATTTCAAGCGGTAATAAAAAAAATATATATATATCACAGGACTCACAGACATGCGGTGTTAATATTTCCGTGGATTCATTATTCAGCGTCTCCATTCATCTTGGAAACTCGCTGGAACTGGCACAAACACAAAATAAACATCTGTCTTTCATGTTGGCAGCGGCAGTAAATTCTCAGCCCTCCAAAAAAAACTAAAACTAAAAAAAAGTCGTTAATCCCTCCAACAGGACACATTTTGGCTGGAATGCAATTTATCATCCCCATCGGACTAATTCGGAGGCGTTGTTTGATTACGGGATACATCGGTAGTGATGAGTGAAACCAGACAAAAGAACGAGCCTCCGTCTTTTGACTCTCGAAGTTGGAAGCTACTTTTCAGGGGCAATAATAGTCTGAATATAATTGTGTCCTGTACAGTAATTAGTCAAATATGAGCCTATGAAAATAGAATCTCTTCTTCATGTATTGAAGCTTTTTTTTTTTAATGCTCCTTCTGAGACATATTGTGGTAGAAAATATTGATGATTAATAATACGCTGTCTAAATCAATGTGTGTGACTCAGAGTGGTTTACAGTGACTTTTTAGTTATTAATCTGGTACTAAATTCTCTATTCTCTATCTATGGATCTATATACTATCAAATATACATTTTTGTTTATTACTTATGAGAATTGCTCCTGGAGACAGGAAGGATTTCACACAAACAACAACAACAACTACAAGTACAATTTAATTTAATTCTTTTTTAAGAATGATCAATAGAGTGAATAATGAGTAAATCCATCTCTGATTGGCTGATAATAATAATAATAAAGTATTCCTGGTTGGAATTGGACAAAAGTTGAATGAAGTTCTGAATGAAACCTTGAAATTCTTCCTTTTTAGATTAAAAAAAAAAAAAAAAGATGGATGTTGCACGATTTTCTCCGAGAAGGCAAAATATATATAAATAAACTTAACTGGAGCTGCTCCGTAAAGAGTTAAATAAGTTGTTATTCACTGTGTGTACACTGGGTGGCGCTGTGCTGATATGCAGAGCTTCAGGTATGTGGAAACTTTGGGATGTTCTGCACAAAGGGATTCATTCTGCAGATTCTTCAGTCAACACAACATCTATTAACGTATGATAACATCCTGGTTTGACATCTCAATGCCTTGAAATCATTTTTTTTTTTTTTACTTTTTGAACGCATCAGTTGTTTTTTTTTAGCAGCTAATGAAAAAACAGTTGCATGACGTAAAGTATGAGATGAATATGTCAGATGTTTCAAAATCATCATGAAATGAGCTTCCACGTTCATATCTAAAAAGGTTGGTTTCTCTTTAAATATCAACTGAAGACCTCTTTTCAGTTTCAATTAAATTATTTATAAGAGATGCTGCAATCTTATCCCTTTAAGATCCTCACAAAAAAACAAACTCCTCCTTCGTCTCATCGTGTTAGATGATGAAAATGTTCTTATTTAAAACAAAACCAGATTGTGGTGACATTTTTTTTTATTATTCATGTTACATATTAGGTGTATCAACGCAGAGTATACATGTACAAACTTAATTTCTACAAAAATACATCAAACTGAACTCGGACTTGACTACTAATCAGAAAAACAAAAAAGAAAACTAACTCTCCATAAAATAAATAATTTCTCCCCGATGTTGAATGTCTTCATGTCCTCCTATTTTGTTTTTAAACTAACCTGGTTGAGTTCCAACGAGAGTAACAACCTAGAACAAGCACTTGACGGGTATTAGACATACCATAGAAAACACACAAATACATTCATCACCATCGCCTAGAAAGGTTCAACACACCCCTTCCTAATAAACTACAGTCAAAGAGTCACTGAGGAGGATGACATGTGCGACGTAACGCTGTTTCACCGCTTTTGCATTGGTTTGATTAGAACTGCATAAATGCTGTATTCTGTCTTTTGCTTTTCTGTTTTTTTTTTTGTTTTGTTTTTTTCCAACTGAACCTGTAATGCAGTTTGTCTTTCGAGGATAAAAGTGACAAATGTACACAGTCGTGTTATCGAACAGATCGCTGAAATAAACCTCTGTATAAAATATAAACTCTGAAACTCGCACCACAGTATTCTAGATTTATGTAACCTGTTTGCACGAAGATAAAATCCAACGCCAGAAGCCCTCCTCCCCCCACTCGCCTCAACGAACACGTCTGCGAAGGGACGTGAGCAGTCGGGCCTTGACGTACGCGTTCACACTAAATCAGTCCCTCCAGGAAATCTCCATATTCAATATTTTACTTAAATTCATGCAAACTCAGCAATTTTCTTCTTTTTTTTTTTAAATTCTTGCAATTTTTCCGCATAAATAGTTGTCGGAAGCTGTGCTGAAAGTATTAACGGCATAAAGTAGTCTTTTCAAACAAAACTCACTTTATTAACAAAAATAACTGCTCATTTACAATCAGAAAGGCTCCGCCTCCTGTTTTCTCATCACCAAATAAAACTCAGAAGGAAACCGGAACAAGCGGAAAAGCCGGGTGTGACGGAAATTTGCGTTAATGTGGTCTTCACATTAAAATTTGCGTCATTAAATGCTTTTTTTAATCAAAGGAAGTGATTACATATTACTGTATGCTAAAATCGTTTTATACACACATCACATTTTAAGAGTTTTAATTAGTTTTTGTGCATATGTGTTGAATCAACATGAATTAAACAGCATCCAAAGCTCTTATTTTGACAGCTGATGTAGGCGTTGTTTCTATATTACAACGCCGCCAATTACATCGCAGTTTTTGACAATATCGGCCGCAAAATCAAACATTTCTGATCGCAACAATCACAAAAAAAAAACTGCGAAGTCCTGGAGGGACTGTTTAATGCCTTGTTGTACCTGTTAAATTAAAATTCTCTGGGTTCGAAGTCGGCGTCTCCTTCTTCTTTTGTACCTCTTAGCTCATTCAACTCATCAAATTAAAGACAAAAAATCCTTCAAAATAAAATCCATTTTGATTACTTTAAACGTATATTTCAGTAACATATATATTAATGTTCTTGTTGTTTGGAATGTACAGTAAGATCACCTCCTTTACACACGTATACGTCAACTCCTCGTGTTTAGTGGCGATACGGGAACGCCAATCGTCGTCTGATTGGCCGACTCCAGTTCAGCAGACCGATCGGCTGGTACACAACCCATATAGGCACTATGCAACCACGTCGAAAAAAATAAAACAAAATAAAACAAAAATAAAAGTTATTCCATCATAGCAATATATTGTGAATATATAATTCTATCTATAAAACAAAAGCCCTCTCGTGGCTCCTATTTCTAAGACATACAGCAGTCTAAATGTAAATAATGTATGACAAAATCTAACGGAACAAATAAGTAACCCCATAATAACGCGTATACAATCTCTTATTAACATACCGCGATGAGAAATAACATAAAAACCTCCAGAGAATTTGTTGTTTGTGGAGCCAAAGTGGGATCCCTCCACCGGTACTGTTACAGGACCCTTTAGCAAGGCATTCATCTCCCCCCCTTCCTCCACCGTGGCCTAAAATATAAAACTGCATTAGTCTTTTCTTCCTGACCATTAAAAGGTTTCTGCGTTTTGTTTTTTGCCACCCGGCTGTCACCGTCCCTCTCACCGATGACGGACGATCTGTCTGCTAATTTTTCCAGGCTAATTCTTTCGCTGAACTCCGTGAACATTAACCAGAAGTTGATGAATGATCATTATGGAAGTGGGAGCTGATGGAAGTGCGATGTTGGCTGCCGGCTGTTTTTTTTTTTTAGCTCGTTCTATTCCTCGGATATCAATATCAAATGTTGGGAAATGCTGCTTTTGTTTTGTACCTTTAAAAATAAATAATGAAATGTGAAAGCATTAATTTGGTGATTTGCGTCTTCACCCGTCTGGACTACATTTGTTTGAAAGAGAAGCAGTTTAATCACCAAAGTTACAGATAATTTTTGAATCCAATGCAGCATGTAAATCGATGCATATAATCCCAACAGTACTATTAAAATATTGTCGCTGAAAGGCTGGAAAAGCATCTCAAAACGATTCACCTTTTTATCCGCAAATCATTGTTGGTACTTTTGTGTTTCACAATATATGTAGAAAACAGCCAGAACTATTTCTTAACAGACCGTGGTGACTTCCCGCCGTCTTATTTAAGCACATAACCGCCCATAAAACCACAACTCACTTTAAATTAGTGAGCTTTGGACAGATCCAAGTGAGCGGTTTCTCCCCAGCTGCCGGCCTTCATCCCCAAAATAACCACTTTTATACTCTTTTATTTGTGGTAACTGAAATTAAACACTTAAGTAATCCTGAAATTGCAAAAGTAACAAAACTGTGAAGTAGTATTTTAGATTTTTTTTTTTTTTTTTTTTTTTTTTTTTTAACTGTAGACATAATCATCTTTCCTGTCTAACTCTTATCTACAGAACTGTATACAAGGAGTGATTAAAAGGTCAGAGTTCCTGTTGCACACAGCGATGAGCACGGAGTAGGAGGAAGCAATAACGTCACAACCTTTTCCCGAGGTACGTCTCCAGATCAACACGAGTTCCACACATTTAGGTGAGCAGTGGTCTGTGTGCATTTTGCAGAAAAAAAGAAATTGAGCAGAAAAACACAAGTTTTGAGTGACGTTTCAAGAGGGGGCGGAGCTTCACCGTCCCAGACCGAAGAAGAAGGTTCGTCAGGTTCAGGAGACACCGGGTGGGTTTTTATTTGACGTCGGCGGGAGTTGTGTCACCGTGAATTCGTCCCCCAGAGTCAGACTGTCAACACCGAGTTCTACCGGGAACCTTCTGAGGGAAAACATTTGGTGCGAACCACTTGAACTGTGGCACCATGGCAACAGGGTTATCCAACGTGACGACACTCATAGCACGTTTAAAAATAAGGAAGATTTACGCTGGATTTGTCTCCCTGCGACTTTCTTTGTGTTCACGAAAGATTTGACACAACCAGCGGTCACAAAAACGTGAGGAACTCAGGTGCTGATGTTGATCAAGTTACACAACTCGGACTACTTCCTCATGAAGGTTACAGCTTTCAAATGAACCACGCACATAAATGCGCTGCGCTCGGTCGATACGTTACAGGAGCAGTCTCTAAACTTTTCGATCGCCCCCTCGTATCCATATACGTGTTCTTCTTAATGCGGCTCGGATACCAACAAATCCTCAGGAGGCTTAAATACCGTCCCTCATCACTGTAAAACATGATAAATGCAAAGGCATATTCCAAAGTTAACAGTACAAATATCAGAGAAACACTAGCAAAGAGGGACATTTAGTAACGAGTAGTGAGGTTATAATGATGTCGAATCGAGGTGATACCATGAGAGCAACCTGGATTTGCAACGTGTAGGGATTTTTTCTTTTTTTTTTTCTTCTCCTTCTTCTTCTTCTTGTTTTGTTTGCACTTTTTAAACACTGCCACGTATTACATACACGGTAAGTCCTGTGGCAACTGAGGAACAGTCATGGCGTCTCAGTACAAACTCACGTTCTCCCACTCCACGAGGTACTGCACCTTCCCGTCCGGCGTCACGCGTCTCGCCAAGATCCTCACCGCCTCCCCTCCTCCCCAGCCCCTGCTCACTGTCCCGTCCCCGCCTCCCACCCCCATCCCCGCGCCTCCTCCTCCACCACCACCACCACCACCACCTCCTCCTCCCCCTCCGCCGCTACCACCGCCTCCTCCTCCTGCTCCTGCTCCTCCACCTCCTCCTCCTCCTCCTCCTCCGCCCGTGCCGGCCTGATACGGGGCTAGGTCTCTAAGGATGAGGGGCTCCTGTTGCTTCGGCCCCGGCTGGTGTTGGTGGTTGTGTTGGTGGTTGTGTTGGTGGTTGTGATGGTGCTGGTGGAGATGGTGGTGGTGATGGCTGCCATTGGAGTTGAGGGGGTATGGGTAGCATGTAGGCGGTACCCTGCAGGTGTCTTCCACGCTTGGAAAAAAGGAGACAAGAGACAAACAACATGAAAGTTGTCTTCATTTATAAGGAAACAATAGTGAACTGTATTTTCATTGGAATTTATTTTTAGGTTTGTAAATAAGCCAGACTTTAAAATATGCAGGTTTGGGTGTCATTCAAAGTACTTTGACTTCAAAACTGCTTCCTGAACGATAGTTTTATTTTTGATAAAATCCATTTTAAGTAAAAGATAATTACATTATAGTACAATTCTTTGGTTTTCATGCAGTTTAGAGGGGGAGAGTGTAGCGCTGGATGTTTTTGTATTGCTTCAAGTAACAGAAAAGCCTCAAGTTACAGATATTTACCTAAAAATGAAGTCTGAGAAGAGTGAAACGGTTCGAACGGGAGAAACGTGCAAAGATGACAACGCCATTAAAAAATGTCTTTTGATAGCAGGCAGTGATTTCAAGTTGGATATACAGTATAGATGAATGCCTAATCGGCCTGAGTGATAAATAATGACTAAAGGAAAAACCTGTTGTAGTGATGGAGACTCCGGGAGAGTGAATTGTTTCCGTTGTAGGTGGTGTGGTACAGGGCGTACATCCGCTTGGGTGGAGAGCTGTGAACCACAACACAAGGAAATCGATGTTTAAAACTTACAAACCATTTTTCCATCCAGCTGCGTTTCAAAACTCAAAAGAAAAACATTGTTTTTCTGACTTTCACTCTGGTGGTATTTTGCCTTGCAGGTAGTTTTGTTTGGGGTTTATTTACTTATCTGCCACTGACACTTCTGCGGTCACCCAAATACTGAAACGTTTGATTTGAGATATTTTCGACCGAGCAGATAATCTCACTTCCTCTGATGGCGGCGGGACTCTCACAGGCAGATATCTTACAACCTCAGCGCTTACGACCTGTTTATCCGCATCAGTCGGGGTTTTATCACCAACATCACAAGCTCCCTCTGTGCGGTCTCCTAAAATACTTTTTGTATGGTCTGTGTTGCTCTGCAGTAAGATGCTCCAAATTTAGACAGAAAACTCCAAACGCGTTCAACCCGGTTCCATCTTGTCACTCGCAACGCAGGTGGACCGACCCTTTAAACTCTTCCCACATCCGTCCATAATGCACCAAACTGTAGAAAAGCTCTCACCTCAAATCAAGCTCTTCCTCTGACTTCCTGGAGTTGTAAAGGCTGGCCCCTCCCATGTAGCCATGGCAACATGGCAGCAGCTCAATAGGGTTGGCAGCGACTGGGGGCGGACACGCCTGGGCACAGGAGACACACACACAGAGAGAGATCAGCCTGTGTCAGGATGCCAACATCATCACAGCAGCCAATCAGGCTCTGATACCTCCATGCTCACTCAGGCACCAAGTTAATTCTGCACATTATGTTTTGTGATAAATAACATCTGGATAAAGCCGAGCGAATAAAGACTAAAAGGAGAAATATATATATATATATATATATATATATACATATATATTGTTTTTCAAACACTTGAAAGCTTGCACTTCAGGTTCTTGTGCTGCATTAGAGCAAAAACAAACATCGGTCTGTAAGTCTGAGTGAGCGATGGCAGGGATGCGAGCGACATCATCTGACACGGCCGGTCGGACGCCCCGCTTTAAACGCATCGCCTCCGTCGCGCGTCTGAAGCTGGCTGTTAGCGAGGCGTCTCCCCCGCCGGCGACTCACGACCCGTGAAAAGTAAAAACACCACGGCGTCATCGGGGCCATCGATCACCTGGAGACGTCGTCTCTGGGAGGACGCCACCTAAAGATTTCTCATCGCCGGGCTGCGACATATATCACCACACCGAAGCCCATTATCATTCCCTTCTCCGGCATTACTATTAGGACGGGGAGATTATTATTCAGTGGCCTCAGTCTGTGCCTTTAAAATGGATGTGCTCTGTCAGTGCTGCGCTGTCAAGGTGCCAGCGCCACCTGGCCAAACTGTAATTGACTGCAAAGTGCACTTGGAAGTGATCCCAGGCTACGAATATCAGCATACACCCCCCCCCCCCCTCCCTCCTCCCTACCACACACACACATTACAGCGAACATGCTCCTCCAAGACGGACGGAGATTAGCATCAAACAGGAGAGGGGGTGGAGGGGCACAATGGGGGCCCCGGATGTGGCGGAGTGAAAGCGAGCGTATTGTTCCAGGATTACTGTAACGTGCCCATGCAGGGGGGATCAGAGCGATGTGTAGGAGGACGCGGCACGACGAGCATTCACGTCTTAGAGAATGCCGTGTAAAAATAGGAACCGGCGCATGTGATGCTGCTCGATCCGCTGGGAATCGTTGGGGTGGAGGGAGGGTTTGATGATCGTGATAAACGTGGCGCTGAACTGCAGATGTTGATGAAACACATGAGCGGATTTTTTTTTTTTCTTTTTTTTGCACAGCCGAGATTGCATTTGAATTACACGTTTTTTTTCATTTATTTTTTAAACTGAGCCGAGCACACGACTGTGTCTCTTCATGTCTCTCTGACGCTGCCTTTTTCGTACTCGAACCGTAAACTCCAAAGCATCAGCAGGCTTCAGACGTGCAGCAAAAAAAAAAAAAAAAGGAGAAGAGAAATACTTGAGCTGCGAAAAAAAGACAGACTGATGTGAAATGAAGCTTCATCACAGCATCTGACTGACAGCTTATTTGGATCGCAGAGAGCTGTTTACCTCCCTGCATTTATACATAAAAAAAAGGATGGGGGGGGGGGGATGAATATCAGACAGGTTTCGAGGCCCAGACCCTTCCCCCCCCCACATCCCACCCCGTACCCCCCGTCTCACCCGAGGCACTGACCTGTGTCTCCATGATGCGACGCTTTGATTTACGCGACTCCGGCCCCCCCCACTCTCCTCTGGCAGGGAAGTGACAACGGGCTGAAGTGAACACAAACACACATAAATTAGTATACAAGCCCAAACGGCCCCCGTGTGTAATGTTCACTTTATTAGTGTGTCTCCGTAAAGGTCCGCCGAGAGCCGTGAGAATACAGGAGGATGAGAGCATGGACATGATATACCGAAAGGGTCGGGATGGATTATGTTTGAAACACATTTTTCAATATATATGAGCGAGGTGGTTTAAAATTTTTTTTTTTTAAATAAATGACATAACACTTCCTTCTGCCTAAAACCGAACGAGCCTCGAGGTCTGAAACCCCCAAAAGCGAGTCCCGAGCCGGCAGCGAACGGACAACGCGCTCTTCATTACGCTATAATTAGAGCTTTACCAGTTGTAGGAATTTCAGTGTTTTCCTGAGGGCAACGATAAAGAAAAGAAATTAAAAAGAAAAAGGGGATTTATCCTCCATGTGGCGTGAATTCGTCCAGCAAATTGCAATGGCAATCCGGCTGGCGGATTACGGCGAGTGCACAAAGTTTGTTCCCGAGGATGACACGAGAGGAATAAAAAATGTTTAAAAAAAGCTTCTGAAGTGTTAATATATGACGGCGGTTTATATTCTGGGGAGAATTAATGTTGCAATCTGCACGTGAAACTTTAATGTTTCTGGTGTGCAAGTGGGAATTCAATGAGAATCTTTTTTTTTTTTTTTTTTTTTTTTTTTGCATAAAATGATCATAATTTCAGCAAAGCTAATTTAAAAAACAGCACATCATTAGTTTGGGGAGTTAATTTAGTCCTGGACACAGAAGAGTGAGATGGTCGAGGCCAAACGTCAACCTGAGTTCAGAGGATCCGGTAAATGATTACGGATCATCCTATGAGGACCGTGAATATCAAGATGCTATCTGTTAGCTTGGTCAGCCTTTTCTTGCCAGTCAGACGCACAACTTTGACTCTGGCTGAAAGAGACAACCCTTTTTTGTTTTGCTATTTTAATTTAATATCGAAAAAACCTCCCTGGCTTCGTTTCTCTTTAGATGAGGGATCTCCAACCCGTCGCTCATGAGCTAACAGTAGTAATGTGATTAGAAAGAAAGAAAGAAAGAAAGAAACAGTTTTGTTTTCTATGACAGATGTGAGTTTCATTAATTGAAATCATAAATAAATGCAGAGATAAAATCACGCACGTGCTGTTAAATTTAAGATGTTGCGATGAGGATCAATTTTATATCGTCCACCTAAAAGTAGCTTGTCCAGCTGGTTTGGGTGGAGCTCAGCCATGTGAATAAATGTTCCTGAGTAGCTCAGAGGGAAAAAAACAAATCAAATTGCTAGCAGGGCAAATGCTATTGTGACTAAAGTAGTTTAAATATAATACTGTGAGCGCGTTTTGAGTGAATAATATGCGTCTTTACTGCTGATCACAAAATAATTGTTCATAATTGTTAGATGGATTAAGCGAACAGAAAAGTTGCATCTCCATCACTGCTTCTACGTCATTTTCTACCATTTGAGGTTTGACTTCTTCTTCTATGGTTTACTGGTATAAGAGGAGAATTAGCGCCACCTTGTGTTTTTCTCGAGGCGCTGAACTTTCAATATTCGATCGACTGCATTTTGATTGAGCATCTATTGACGTCAACCCACAGCTTGTTTTATGAAATAGACTTCTACTAAGATGGCGGCACGACATGAACCGAAAAGAGGATTAAATCATCGATCGCAGTTATTCATGTGACAATTAGTTGTCGTCAGAAACGTGATCATGTGACAGCTGGTTCCCAGTTAAGATGAGAAATGTATGAACTAATATTTGAAGCTTCTGATGAGGTCAAAGTGGAAATATGCAGATTGTAGCTGTGATCAAAGGCAATGAAGGATGCACATCTATAATATAATATGTCCATTATATACCGTTTCCATTCAACCAGACTTCATACTTGTGTTTCAGAGACACAAAGAAACTGTTGGTTTGGTGAAAAAACGAATACTCTTCCTTCTTCCTTTTGAGACTGCTCCGCTCTGCAGATTATTTCACTGTAATTCAGCCTCACTAAGCAGCAGCTAAATACTAAAAATGATTTATAATGTCTATGAAATCTGCCGGACACGTGCTCACAGACACACACGGGGGAGTTTTATGTTCCTTCGGGAAAAATATTAAGACGCTGATACTTTTGCTGTTCTGTGGAAACTGCAGTCCTTTGATTCCTCAGCTAATTGTTCGTGCATAATGACTGTACGCCCTGCGGGACTCCTCACGGCTCTCGTAGAGATACGTGACCAAATATGAGAGACGGCGTCCTTACTCTGACCTTCTGCGGTGCGTGATGTTGATAGGCGGGTCGGTGATGAGGGGCGACGAATCAGACGTGAGCGGCGGCGGCGCTCGGACCTGCAGCCCAAAGAGACACTTCTTCTTCTTGATCTCCTTTCCGGAGACGAACCTGGACGGCGTTGGAAGAAAAGAAAAAAAAGAAAAGGCGTGAACAGTCTGGTGTGAATGTTTATTTTGTGTTTTTATTACTTTTATTTTGTTTCTGCTAAGAATGAAGTTAAAGTTGTGTAACAGTGTACAAGCAGAGTGAAAAAAGAAAAACATTTCAAAGGTAGTGGAATTAACTCGTACATAATTAGAGCAGACGTTCCCTGGAGAAATTCACTGGTTTTTTTTTACTGCACGGAGTTTTTTTTAGTTTTTTTATACAAAATTCAATGAAAATCGACTTATTGCAATTCCACTTGTAGACCGCCTGTAATGATTTAACACCAGCGACTTGTCCCCTTTTGCTAACAAGACAAAATGAGCAGCAAAAAGTCTTAAAATTTTCCTCACTTCTAACCGGCAGCTACATTTTCCTCGCTCTTTATTCAAAGTCACGCATTCAGCTTCGCTCATTTTGACCTGCGTGTCCAACGGTGCCGACTGACGGAGCACCGAGAAGACCGGAGTGCCGCTCATCAATCCAGTCATGTGTGGCCGGTGTTTATTCTCCTCATCATATGCGATGACTTACCTGTCCTTGTGGGAGTTCAGAGCGTTGAGGAGATTGTGACAGCGGTCTTGCCTTGGCGTGTCAGACAGCTGGAGGACGGATAGGAATAAAAAAAATAAAAAAATCAAAGCCGTATTTACACAGCGGACAACCGTCAGGACAGAAAACCATTAACGCATACAATCATTTTCTTCTGCAATCGCTGATAGCAGAAATGTTGATATGGAAAATTACATGGCTGAAAAAGAACCTGCTGTCGTGTGATGACAGACAAACAATCCACAGCAATTTAAAGGAGAACCTTAAACCTCAGATAACACGTGCAGGAAACTTTTTTTTTTTATCTTACTGTTTATTTTCTGTGAAGCAACTTCTGACTTTGTGGTATCGTAATTTGGAGACTTACTTCTCTACGATTTTTTTAAAACTCCCTTGTGTTTACAAATGCTTGTTAGTGTCCTCGATCAGCGACAGAAGGAAAGAATTACATACTAGTGAAATATTTAAAAAAAACTATACCTAATAGGATAAATTAATATGACTCTGATACTAAATACCACCCAGCAAATGTATTGTCACGGTAATCACTAACCCACCACCTACAACCATTGAGATTAAATCACTATGGTTACCAGAGAAGAGATAGTTGGCTCAAAATAATGGATAGATATTTGAAGATGTATTGGTTAAATTATGCTAGTTTACAAATTGCTGAAATAGCCAACGTAATAAACAAACAATTGGAAAAGTTAGTTTAAGTAATGAGAAAAAAAAAGCTGAATTAGCTTTAAGTATTGGATAAAAACTTTAAATAGAAACTACGTGAAAACCTTTGAAATAGTTGAAAGTATCGGATAAACAGCTGAAAAACCTTCGTCAGTAAGTAAGTTCCATCACTCGATCATCATCAGCACTGAGTTCCTCACGTTAACGTGACCGCCGGTCACGTAAACATTTGTGATTTCAACCGCGGACGTGAAACTGGAGCAGAGAAACATCAGATTTTGGGGTCAAACTTTTGGGGAACAGAAAGAAGTCACGGAGAGCCAAAGCCAGTGAGTCTGTGGCCACGATGTGTTGTTGAGGGTCTGAAACTCGCCCGTTTTGAACGCGCTGTGTGTTGGAAAAATCCTGTTGCCAGTTCAGGCGGTTCACAGTGAATGTTTTCCCCTCCGACGCCTCAGAAGGTCCCGGTAGAACTCGGTGTTGACAGTCTGACTCTGAGGGACGAATTCACGGTGACACAACCAAAGAAAACCCACCTGGTGTCTCCTGACCTGACGCGCCTTCTTCGGGCTCGGACAGCGAAGCTCCGCCCCCTCTTGAAACGTTGAACGTCACTCAGTAAAACCTCGCCGGGCTCGTCGCGTCATCGCTGTAGACTTTCTCTGTTTTTTCTGGACGGCCTCTGTTGACCATTTACACAGTTTGACCACAAAAGTCGGACGTTTCTCTGCTCCAGTTTCAGGTCCGTGGTTGAAATCACAAATGTTCAAGTACAGTTGGTCACAAAAAACGTGTAACTTCTGATGTTCATCAAGCAACATAACTTGGAACATTTACTCACAAAAGTTACAGCTTCCTCCTGCTGCGTGCACATTGTGCACAACAGGAAGAATCTGTGAACTTTTTGATCTCACCTCAGTTAGCTACTGGTAAACAGTTCAAATAGTTTGCTTAAAGGTCCACTAGAAGTAGAAGCTACGCATTGGAAAAAGTTATCCTTCAGAGTATTAGATATTTTTTTGATTAAATCAATGGATAAACAGTTGGAATAATTATCTAAAAGTAATACGTGGTCACATATACTTGAGTTTATCCGGGCCGTGAGCTGCATGAAGTAGGCAGCCCGAACTGTCCTGGATCACGAAAACACTGAATTATTGAGTTTGGTGTTCCCCTTTAAGCTCACGTAGAGGTCATACTTGTTTAACTTTAAATTATACTTTAATAGTGGTTAATAGGCTTAAGTCTCAACTGCAAAAAGACAAAAAGCCTGGCAGCATTTCACATCATTTCATCATGGTGCTTAAATGGGGGGAAATATCAATACCGCGCCTAGAAGCAACGAGTCCCAATTCTCATTGGTGAAGGACAGGATTTCATGGTCAAAATCAAAGTATTTCCTCTTGCAGCACAGCGAGAGATGGTAGAGCACTAAATGAGCCAAATCCACCCTGCATGTCAAATAAAAGAAGAGCAAGAGTTACATGGGCACAGGTGACATACAAAAAGGAAAGACAGAAAAAATGTTTTTTAAGTGTTTCTTAATATTTCCAGTTACTTATGTGTAGTTTGAAGTGGCGCCGACAAACAAAATCAAGTACTTAATTCTTTAAAATATGTTTTCTAGTCCAGTAAAATAGCTTTTTTTTGTTGTTGTTGTTGTTGCTGTAAACATGTTGCATTCACCAGGTCATGGGTAGTCTTTGGATTGTCTCTGGTCCCTTTGTACACACCGAGCACTGGAACTGATAAAACCTGCAACAGACGCATGGACAAAAAAACAGAAACAGGCGTCGTAGTTTATCCTCAAAGAACAATTTCTCTCGTCTTTAATCAGCTTTTTTGTCATTTAGTTTACAAAGTGTGTCCCCTTGAATTTTGTGAACTTTTAAGTCTTTTGCTTTTAGTGCTATTTGCACAATCTGTATTAAAAAGGCGCTACGCTACTTGTTTGGACTGCCAGCTTGATAGCATTAGCATCCTTCCTTTCTTTCGGGAGATAAAGGTAGGGTGCTTTTTTTTGTTTTTTGTTTGTTTTTTATATAGGTTGATATTCTGGTCTAATTTTCATCAGCTTGAGGTTGATGTTTATCCATTTCAATGTTAATTTAAGGCTTTTATTCCGCTTCAAACTGAGTTGATATGAAACGGGTTCGCGGGAATTACGTAAATAAAGAGTAGTTACAGGACGTAACTGCGGTTCTATGAGTACGTTCGTATTTTGTTTCTTTCAGGCTGAATTCAGTGAAGTATTTTCCTGCCGTGCAGACGTCATTCCTACGTGTTGTGAAAAGGTTGAGTCTTCCTTTTCCTTCCAGTCTTTACGTCTCTTCTGTAGATATTTGATCCGATAAATCAGCCTGAACTGAGGCATGAAAAAAAAAACAAGCAGCCCGGTGTGTGTCTGCTTCACTATAATAACACTCTGCTCTGACTGACCCTGAAAACTCAACTCGTATGGCAGCAACGTTGTGCGCCTCTGTCCTTCTATATGCATGAAGGTCACCGGCAAAGATGAAACGCCGGCACAGTATGACGGCGGCACACGCTTACTATTCCAACTGTGAACTCGGTCTTCACTCTTCCTCCATCACCTGCTCGGCAGATGTTGTACCAATCCGGCCTCACTCTCCTCCGACTGTCAATCTAAATCTAATCCCTCCTTCTTTTTTTTCTTTCCTTTTTCCTCCATCCCTCCCCCTCCCCCGTCCCCTCACCTCCATCAGACGGGTTTGGCAGTAACACGGTGTCGGACGGGCGTTAAAAAACCACGAACCCAGTCGGCTAACACAGATGGTTAATGACAACAATAACCTCATGGATGGATACGTTTAATAACGCGTGGGACGCGAGCCCGTGAAGCTGCGCTGTTGCATCTCCAGCCGGCATCATGTGAACTCTGAGCAGACAGTAGATCCGCCCGCTCGGCTGTCTGCCGCCGTCCTTCTGCTCCGACGAGCTCTCGTCCTCGTAGCGCGACTCGCCGGCTAAAATTAAGACGCAGGCGAATAATCTGGTTTTAAACTAATTACACAAGTGAAGGTGTCATGAAGACATCTTGATCTGTTTATCTTAATTAGGCCGGACTCTGATCCTCGGAAATGAATTCACAATTTTCGACAGCGGATTCATAGTTTTGTTATTTTATTTCATTAAACGTTGCAGCTTCTTAAACGTGCTGCTTTTTCTGTTTTTTATAATTAGAAACTGTCGTGAAAATGTTATGAACTTAAAACTTTAGATTAACAACGGATCAATAATTATAAGCTCCGGCACATTTATAATAACAGTAAACAGTGTAAAACACAGCTCAATCTAACCTTGACACCACAGTAAATAACATGGTGAGCAGTGATAAGGGGAAAAAAATCTATGTGAACTCGTTTAATTTTTTTTTTTTCTTCCATGAAAAAACAATCCAAATATTAAATCCTGGCAGATTTTACTGTTGTGGTATTATTGGCTGATGCTGCCTGATCATAAATAATAGTAGCTGTGTTTATATGAACAGATATATAAACACTCTTATATTATATTGCTTATTTACTTCAAGTTTTTAAAATATTTTCATTTATTTAAAAAATAAATGTTAGTTTGTTATATATTTGTGATATCAGCCAATATTTAATCATCAGAATATTTTTTTTTCACACTCAAGTATACAATCTAGCCAAAATTAAGTTTTAAATTAAAAGAGCGTGTTTGACCGTTTTGTAAATGAATCCTCCAGTTCAGATTCTGTCCGTCACCATCTTTGCTAGTTCGGAGCTGTTTGGAGCAGGAAGTGACCATATTTGGACGAGCTGGGGGAGGAGCCAGCGGTGGATCTGACTGATCTGATCGGAAAGCCGGCGTTACTAAGCCCCGCCCACCGATAACTGTAACCTGACTGCACCACAGGCCTGTCAATCAAACAGACACGCCCCCAAAAACAGGTCTTCTTGAATCTTCTTTTCTAATGAATGAGGGATTATTTTCAGATGGACCTCCAGAAAACTAAGAAGAAGGAGTGACTTTAGCTAACAACACCGAGATAACTGATGGACACATTTTATTCACTTTGGATTTGATGAGAGAAGTTGAATGGGAGTCTATGGAGCCGGAGGCTTTTTGGAGCCGACCTCTAGTGGCGCTCCCTGGTATTGCAGTTTAAAACAAGTCCGCATTGGCCTCATTTTTCAGACCTGGAAGCTACGAACACTTTTATATCCAGTCTGTGGTTTAAACACCCAAAATAATCTGTAATGTGCATCAGATGCACCAAATTCCAACCAGACAAAGTCCTTTCCATTTCTTTAAGTTTTGATGAAACGTGTGACGTACCTGTCCCCGTACAGCAACGGCTTGGTTAGACACTGCGTGCAGGCCTCGTGGAACCACTGACCGCAGCCTCCACACTGCAGCATCTTCAGGTTCCACCTGCAGACCCACAACAAGAAAACACATGAACGAATAAATGAACGAATGTGTCCAACAGCCGGCACCTGAGAAAGTTTGTATTTTTTTATGCATAATTGAGGGAAACAGCCGACAGTTCACGCTTTCTAAACTGAAACGTGTCTTGAAACTCCCACCGGGTCCCCACAGCTCGGAGAGAGTTGGTTTTATTGTGCTGCAGGTGCCACGTACATGGAGTTTGTCAAACGAGTGAAAGAGTGCAAATGGATAGTTTGCCGCACTTTTTATTGTGTTGACGTCTTTACCTGACAGCTTCTGAACTGAAACAGAAAACTTCACTCATGCATCACTCCGAAAGGAAGTCAAAACAAACCGAGGAAGAAAAAAAAAATCCTGCTGATACTTTTTCTTTTTTTTTTGACACGTGTCAGATAAACTGCACGCAATTTATAATAATCCGACGACGTGACTTTAGAGAAGTTTCAGAGAGACCCGTCACTCACTCTCCGGGTCCGGCGCAGTAGCAGTAACACTGCTGCTGATTGGTCAGATGCTGCGGGTCCCAGTCCAACGACGACAGCTGGTAGGGCAGCCGGAGCTTCATGAACTGCATGAGGCGGGCGAAGCGTCCCCGTTTGAGAGCCCCGCCTCTCTGCAAAAAAATAAAATACTTTTTTTTTTAGGACAGAGCTGATTGGTCGGCGACCTCTCGATTCAACGTCGGCGTGGAGACGGATCACATTCAGTGAGGAGTGTGTGTGTGTGTGTGTGTGTCGGGGGGGGGGGGGGGGGGGGGGGGGTATCTCGTCTCATTTTATCCTGTAGGTCAGCTGAGAGAGATAGCGTCCGAGGCAGCGGAAGTCTGGACAGTGAGATGTGGACGCTGACCGATTGACAATTAACCCGGCGCTTTTCTCATCTCATATCTACAGAACTGGAGCACATGTGATTGATCGACTTTAAATGTACTTTTCTCTCGACTCCGGCGTAGTTTTTCAGCCTCATAACTATTGATTGTTCATGATTTCTCAAATGTAAAACATTTAATAATCGAAGTCGAATACAAACCCCCATTACCTGCCGCTCACCGCTGCAAATAGTTTGATATATTTGACTGGATTTCTCCCGTATTAAACGCTGAATGTTGTTGTTGTTGTTGTTGTTTGTTTTGTGAGATGGAGAGATTATCAGCCTGACCTTGGTTGCGACTGCAAAGACGCACTGCCGACATATCCACGAATCGCTGTCAGCTTCCGGTTCGATGGTCGGCGTGTGGCACTCCGGATGATAACCTGTAATGGGTGGAGGAGGTGGAGCGGTTAATTCGTGTTCACGAGAACAGACAGCCGGAGTGACAATAACGGCGGAGCGAGCCGAGCGTTTAGTGCTCTGCTGGTTTGTTTCAACGGCATGCAAAACATTTTTACTCTATTATTTTGCATCTCGGGAGCAGGGAGAACATTTGTCTCGTTTTTTTGGGGGTTTTTTTCTGTTTTTCCTAAAAACAAACTGTCAGCAGCTTCGTTCACCTGAAAGAGGCGCGAAGACGTGACGGGAACATTTTGCTGACATTTCCAGCTCCCGCATCCTGCTGCTGAGTGTTTTTAAACCCCTCTTCAACCCCCCTCCCGCTTGCACTTCGGTATGTTTCATCATAATAGTTTTAAAGTCTGTCCACTTAGCAACGTGTTTTAGTCCACATGGACGGGTGACCTTCACTGGGCAGAATAATGCATGCGCAGAGTTTGACACTAGAACGATGCTTTGAAATTCTTCAGAGGTGAAGACGTTTCGCTTTAAACCTGAGCTTAAAGCATGAACGCAAGATCAATCGCAATCTAATATGCAACAGTTAGGAGGAAGTGCGACGAGGCACTCGAGTATCGCGGCAAAGCGAGTAACGGGACGACCCGTCAGGCCATTGGAGAATGTGTTTGCGAAAAGAAGACGGGTCGTGTGATTGGAGGTCACGCAACATAGGTGATGAGATGAAGAACAAAGAAACTGAGGTCCTTATTTGGAGGCTGACGATATGGAGTTCTTTAAAGCTATGTAGTTTTGGTGCGTAAGCACATAACCTTAACTACGAAGTTTTTTTTTCCTTAAACCTAACCATGTGATTTTAGTTTTTTTTCCCCCCGTAACCCTAACCACAGGATTTTTTTTTATCCTATAATCTTAACTACGTTTTTTTTCCATAATCCTAACCATGTGATTTTTTTTCTGGAACCCGAAGCGGTTTTTTTTTTTTTTACCCAAACCTTGTGAATTTTTTTTCACGTAACTTTAACTTTAACCACATGGTTTTCTTTCGTAACCTTAACCACGTGACTTTTTTTCACGTAACCCTAAACACGTGATTTTCACATGTTTTTGGAGGCAAAGCTGTGACAGACACGCTGTCCTCTAGTGGACTGACGGGTGTATTACACACTTTGGTATGATGCTGGGTTGGAAGATTAACCTTGAACCCTTTGACCGAAAATGGACTTCAGGAGACATTTTGTGTCCAGAAGTTAGAACTTTAAGAACATTTCTGGATTCAGTATTTTTAAGATTAAGATTGTTTAAATCAGCCACAAACTATTCTTCAGTATTTTCACGTCTTAAAATGTGCGGCATGAATCTTTAAATGACTAGACATCTTGTGACATTTAAGTCAACAAAGTTATGTGTCTCCTGATATCTCATTCATTTTCATTCCAATCAGGCTGCCGGTGGAACAACTCATATTTATCATTTTAAAAAATGTGGATTTCTCTGGTGGTTTTTTTTTTTTTTTTTTTCTAAAAAGAGCAGCACTGTTATTTACCAGACTGTCAAATCTTCAAGGTCAGTGCAAGAACCGGTGGAGACCCACCATTTGACAGCGGATGATGAGGCGTGCTTCCTTACCGTGGCGACATTTAAGACAATTTATGAGGGGTTCTTTAAGAGGCGGAGCGTCACATATACAGCAAACTTCTTCCACTCCAGCAGCGACTGAGGCAAACAGGAAAAGACAGAGAGAGGCAGGGGAGGGCAGACCGAGAGAGAGCGTCAACAGCATTAATTTATGTATATCGATTCACATCCTTGCCACCTCATTGATTTCAGTGTCTCCTGCACCCCTTTCAGATTTCACTTCATTTGACGAGGGGGGATATTCACCCGGGTCCTAACAAGTGTCCAACTTCCCCTTCCACTTGATGATAGAGGGGGGGGGGGCGCATCGTCTCCCCGAGGAGTCATTAGTCTAATAAATTCATAAATAGACTCTAATGTACCAATTACATCTCAACATGCCCCCGTCAGAAAACTCAGAGCACTTAAACTTGAATGTGGCTGTAATTTCTTCACCTCAATACACTTTTATTTATATTGCACCAAATCACAGAAATCACAGAACTTTACAGCGTTATAAAGAGGAACCCAACAATTCAACAATTCCCACGTAAGCTAGGAGGGAAAAAACTTCAACAGAAGGAAGGAAAAACTCCCTTTTAACAGGAAGAAACCTCCAACAGAAGGAAGGAAAAACTCCCTTTTAACAGGAAGAAACCTCCAACAGAAGGAAAAACTCTCTTTAACAGGAAGAAACCTCCAACAGAAGGAAGGAAAACCTCCCTTTTAACAGGAAGAAACCTACAACAGAAGGAAAAACTCCCTTTAACAGGAAGAAACCTCCAACAGAAGGAAAAACTCCCTTTTAACAGGAAAAAAAAACTCCAACAGAAGGAAGGAAAAACTCCCTTTAACAGGAAGAAACCTCCAACAGAAGGAAAAACTTCCTTTTAACTGGAAGAAAATATCCAACAGAAGGAAGGAAAAACTCCAACAGAAGGGAAAACTTCCTTTTAACTGGAAGAAAATATCCTACAGAAGGAAGGAAAAACTCTCTTTTAACAGGAAGAAACCTCCAACAGAAGGAAAAACTTCCTTTTAACTGGAAGAAAATATCCAACGGAAGGAAGGAAAAACTCCCTTTTAACAGGAAGAAACCTCCAACGGAAGGAAAAACTTCCTTTTAACTGGAAGAAAATATCCAACAGAAGGAAGGAAAAACTTCCTATTAACAGGAAGCTGTTAACCTCCGACAGAAGCAGGCTCAGATGTGGTCGGCCATCTGCCTCGGCCGATTGGGGTGAGCGGAGAGCAGAGAGAAAAGAACAGCATAGAGATTTTTTTTTTTTTTTTTGAACAACGGCTGAAATAAAAAAGTGCAAAGAAATTAAGTTTAAAGCTCACATGGGGAACAAATCTGAAAAGTATTCACTCAACTCTTCAGACAAAATTCTACAGTGGAAACCCCAAAAGTCTGAGTTCACCAGCGCGTCTTTGTGTTCAAAAACTCCCAACTTGAGGCTTTTTTTTTTTTTTTAACCCAAGAAATGGAAATATTTTTCCAACAGGAAGCCATTTACTCCTCGGGCCGAGAAAAAATAAAAAAAAAAAGAGTTCTTCTTACACGAGTGAATGTCCTTTCTCAGCACCCAGAACTCGGAGTTGTCCTCGAATCTCACCAGACAACATTGCTTGACTCCATCTACCTGAGAGGGGAGATAGCAGGTGACAAAACTTAATGGAAGTCTTTTCAAAATCCGGGTGAACACACTAACACACATTCAAAAAAAAGTCTCTTTTCTGTGTCACACACACACACACACACACACACACACTTACTCTTTTCACATTGCCGAGGTACAGTAGTCCATCACTCCATCGAGCCAACACATCATCTCCTTCACTTACTCCCCCCATCCTGAGGAGAGAGACAGAGAGGAGAGGCAGCGGGGCTCATGTGAAATGGAAATCCGATTTATTCGCTGAATACTTTGCTGCCGTTGCTGACAGTAGAGGTTTATGGCCCCGGCATTTTTTTTTTTTTTTTCGACTGCCTCTGAGACAGGCGGGCATCGGTGCAAAGGGGTTAAAAAAAATTACAAAAAAATGTCCACACACACACACACACACACACACACACACACACACACACACACCTCCTCTTTTCTAGACCAGAGCATAGCGACAGCCCCTGTATCCACCACAGTGAAAGATGAGAGTGAGTACACAAGCAGAGAGCAAGACAAATGATTACTGCACACATCACACACACATCACACACACACACACACACACACAGATGATAAAAAAAACACTGCATGATGACTACTGCAATACAGTTTGACTGAATGAGCGAAGGATCACTGTGCAGCTACTTGAAGCATCTTCTACGCCGTGCACTTCTTCTTTTTCTTCTTCTTCTTCTTCTTCTTCTTCTTCTGCTGCGCTGTTGCCTTTTTGAGAAACTTGAATAGATGCACGGAACGACTCTGCAGGCATTTATCTCTCTGCACGTTGAAGCATTTGTTCCAGTGCATGCACTCAAGTCAAAGACAGACGCAGGATGCACACAAACAGTGTCTGGAGCCTGAATCAAGAAGGGGGGGTGAGGGTTGCGGGGAGGTGCGGGGGGGAGGGTAGGAGGAAGGGAGGGGGGGGGGGGGATCAGGCGAATTTTTTTTTTTTTTTTTGTACAGTAAAAAAAAAAAAAAGAAAAAAAAAAAAAAAAAAGCGCGACCGGTTGAAGGGTACCTGTCAAGTCGAACTCCTCTCCGTCGGGGTCACAGTGATTCCTTGTGGGCAGTGCTGGACGCGAAATGCCCCTCATCTGCTGCCGTTGGATCTCCGCTGCCCAATTACTGCCCGCTCGGATGCGCAGCCTGCGTGTTTGCAAAAAAAAAAAAAAAAGAAAAAAAAAAAAGTGTCTGATGTGCATGTATGTCCCTGTCTGTTTCCACCGCCTGTGTGTCTCTGTGTGTGTGCGCGCGTGTGTATGTGTGTCAGTCAAGCCGTCAGCGAGGAGGAGGAGGAGGAGGAGGAGGAAGAGGGTGGGGGGGGGGGGGGTGGAAGGCGACTGACTGACTGACTGTCCGTCCGTCTCTCAGTCTAGTTTGTCCGTCCTCCGCGATGCCGTTTCGTCATGTTCTTCCCGTCGCTTTTGCTCTCTTTCTCTTACCCCCCCTCTCCTCCTCCCCCCCCCCACACACACCCTCCCTCCCTCCCTCCCTCCCTCCTCCTCCTCCTCCTCTTCCTCCTCTCTTCGCCACCACCTACTGATGCTATTAAAGGCGGGTTTTGTCGGAGCAAGCGCCGGAATCAAGCCGCCAGAGACGCCATCATCCCTGCCTCGCGCTCTCGACCGACTTGTTGTGACGCAGACATAAAACACCGAGATAGAGTGGGAGGGAGATACTGATGGTGGGGGGGGTCCAGAGGTGGGGGGGTCTACGGCGAGAGCACCTTGTTGTCTGAGAGATTGACCCGAAATCGTTGTGACAAGGTGGGACTGTGATGTGTGAGGGGAGCGCGAGGGAGGGGAAAGAGATGGACGGACGGCGGTGCGCTTAAAAGCCCAGCGGTGGGAAACAGCGCGCGCGGTGACAGGGGCCAATTAGGCGGCCAATTAGTGAGTTTAGCCGCCTCATTAATTGGTCTCGAGGAAGAGGGAGACCCGCCGAGATACATTTTTTTTAACAAAGCCGTGGAGAAAAGTTTTCAAACAGAGGAGGCGGTTGCCGAAACATTTAAACTGTTGATAAGTGCTGCTCATTAACCTGTGCACATCCAGTAGTAACTGGATT
This sequence comes from Embiotoca jacksoni, assembly GCF_022577435.1. NCBI lineage: Eukaryota > Metazoa > Chordata > Actinopteri > Embiotocidae > Embiotoca > Embiotoca jacksoni. The sequence continues at coordinate 872,621 of NW_027185421.1, read as the reverse complement.
ATCTTTTTATATATGTATGTATGTATATATATATATATATATATTAAAGGGAACACTTGTGAGGATTGTAGTGGACGTAATGGGATCTATTCAGGAAAATAAGTCCGTTTTTAAGAATATTACAGCAGACTTATAATGTCAATCATTTATATTAATTTAAACAAAACTGACATCCGGAGGCTCGTCTCGGTCCATCTGGTCTGTAATGTGTCATGGAAAGTACAGTTCACACACAGCATACATGTCTCTCCATTACACCAGCTGGAGTCAATGCAAACTGTTTATCTCACTTCAGATCAAAATCTAAATTGTTGAATGTATGTCAGGTTAAAGAAAACTCGTTAACTGCTTGAAAAAAAAAAGTGACTGTTGAAAAAAAAAAAAAAGCTTCAACAGTCACAGACACATTCTTAGATATTTTAGGAAAAAAATGCTAAATGAAGCATGTTTAGATAATACTCACAAGCAAACGGCGTTACTGGGAATACGTTTTGTGTTTTGGCTGCAGGCTCATGTATCAAAATCAAGGTTTTGTTTGTTTTTTTTTGTTTTTTTGTTTATATCTTACACATTACTCACACCAGTCAGGCGTGTGGTAACACTGCCATGCGGTTCAAAATGGCCCCTGGCACATTAAAAAAAAAAAAGAGAAAAGAGAAGAAGAAAAAAGAAAGAAACAGTTTCCCAACATGACCGCTAGGTGGCGAACGAATACCAGAGCCAGGGTGTCAGTGTGAAGGAGGCTCCGCAGCAGACTGGAGTTTGACAAGAAGCACCAGAGGGTGTGATGAGGATTGTGATAAGTGTCACAAAATGATGAAGATGAGAGACGCAACATTGGCAAATTTAAACAAATAAGCAAATAAAATTTGCAAATAAAATAAGCAAATGCGGCACAGAAGCACACGGAGAGTGAAGTGGTCGTGTTTAAATGTGCGTGACAGCGAGTGTTGTGGGCATGAAAAGAAAGTAGAAGAGAAAAAAACCCAAGAGGAACTAAAGCAGCAACGTAAACAAAACAAACACCCAGAAAGACACCCGACCTGCCAAAGGGTGAAAACAGGAGGAGCAAAGAAGCAGAAGGGAAAGAGCCTCGTCGGCAAACAGACCTTTCTTCACGGTGGCACCATCTACTCCGAGAGCTGGCACGTTCTCGGAGTAGCTGCAATACCAGCGAGTGCCACTAGAGGTCGGCTCCAAAAAGCCTCCGGCTCCATAGACTCCCATTCAACTTCTCTCATCAAATCCAAAGTGAATAAAATGTGTCCATCAGTTATCTCGGTGTTGTTAGCTAAAGTCACTCCTTCTTATTAGTTTTCTGGAGGTCCATCTGAAAATAATCCCTCATTCATTAGAAAAGAAGATTCAAGAAGACCTGTTTTTGGGGGCGTGTCTGTTTGATTGACAGGCCTGTGGTGCAGTCAGGTTACAGCTATTTATTCCAATCAGAGGTGAATAGCCTTTCATATGTAAAGCCAATCTGTCTGAAGCCATCGGGACAGACCTGTAAAGGCAAGAACACGACCAGAGACAGAGACAGGAAAGAAGATCTGCACCAAAATCATAGATACGGGCGTTGAACAGCAGGGGGCGTCACATCGGTAAAATACGGTGGAAACGTCAAACTGTAGTCAGCTCATGCAACTTGTGATGAGCCAAAAACAAGTTGAAATCTGGACATGTAGGGATGCAATTTTTGCTTGTGTTGTCTCCAGGCCTTTCCCTGTGTGTGTGTGTGTGTGTGTGTGTGTGTGTGTGTGTGTGTGTGTGTGTGTGTGTGTGTGTGTGTCAGTGACGAAGATCTTATCAGCGTCACAATTTCAAATGCTTTGCAGTCACACGGCAGCCGAGGACAGTCTGAGCAGCAGGACTTGTTACAGACGAACCCATTCATCCCTGCAGGAGCATCGGTTCTGCAGCGCCGCACCGATAACAGCTGATTCATCTGAGATTTCTGAGGACGGGGGTAAACACGGCGATCAGTGTCATGAGGTGTCATGAGACCGAGGCCCCGCCCACCCAAGATATAATAAAAACCTTTTGCACATGTCCGGTGTGAGCGGGTCAGGAATCAGACCGCAGGGAAAAAGAAACAACAAACAAGTGTCTTCTTCCAAAAAACGCCCCTGATGTGTTTTCAGGTTCGTCTCGTGAACGTGATATCGCACCTCGAGAGACTTTCTGCCAATTTGGCACAAACGTTCAGATTTTAAGGACAATTTGATTTAAGTCGTCAAAGGTGACCTCAAGAAACACATCTGTGGACACAACTGGAGAATTCAAACTCTGATTATGACACGCAGGCACCAATGGAGAGCCAGAAATGAATGTTTATGTTCTGTTGAATTATATTTCTTTAAAATGTGATATATTTAACAGAAATGTCGAATGTTAAAAGATTCTAAATCTAAAGTAAAATGTCATGATTTTTCAGTTCGGAGTCGTTCCGGTTTGGATTTTACGGCACTTAAGAATATGGAGAAAAAGCACCAAGTTGCTCGAATTGGGCCGTTCCAGTCTGACATGACGAAATGATGAAGTGGTGGCATTTTATAACCCATAGGTCAAAGGTCAACTTCACCGCAACATCAAAATGTTCTGCTAAAACTCTGTCTGATTTTTAGCAGATGGAGATCATCGATTTCACCGAGTTGGCGACACTAATCTCGAGCGTCCACTTTGAAACTTGCAAAAAATTGGAGAGATCTTCTGTGCTGTCAAGTTGAAGATGTGTGAAGCGTCAACATTTTGAGAATTTGTCGTTTCTTTTGCAGGAACATTTAAATTTGAAGCACCGTTTGGATTCATCTCATTTATCATGTGAGTCTGAACAGATGTAAACCGCATCTTGACAGGTCCATGTTACAAATGTTGACTTGTCATGTGGACCGACTTGTAATAATGATGTCGTCCTGTCCTCTGGAGAGTAGCTCTGCTTTATAAACTGAGGTTTGAGGGTTTTGAGAGAAGTTGGCAGCATTAAGTTGCATTGTGGAAAATGTAGGATTCAGCATTTCTGGATCTTAATGCAGTTAAATTCAGGATTTCTTGGCTGCAGCTGGTTTAATTTTCTTTGATGAATCGACCTCTTGCGAATCCCCCAGCTTTGTATAAATATTGGTAAATTGTTTATCAGAGAGATGATCAGGTTTATATTTGGTAAGAGTAAAAAAAAAAAGAGATTAGGATCAGCTCAAAATTTGATTTTGAGATTAGGGTTAGGATTACATTTACTTTATTATGTTTTCACATACACAAAATGATGTGTAATGAAATGCATTAAGTGGCTCTTAATTCTGTGCTAAACAACCAAGGAAACGTTATTGAAGAAATTACATAGAAAGAGCAGGACAATTTAAATTAAATAAATGAACATGATCAAGTCCTTTGATCCCAGTCAGGAGGTTTTTTAGGTTTGAAGATCTCCACTGGCAACAACAACAACAACAACAACAACAAAAAGCGAGTGAATTTGCATGTGCGCGTGCTGGTTGTGCATAAATGCGTTGGCGCGCGCTCAGATCGCCCCCCCCCCCCACCCACCCAGCTGCTCCCTGAAGCGACATTACACCCCCCACCCCCCCCACTCGACAGCGCGGCGTTGCTGTCGGTGTCGGTGGTGCACCGGTGTCCTCACACCGACAGACGGATCTGTTGCCAAAGCGCTGAGTGCACAACATATACAGGAACTGCGACGGTAGAGAGAGACAGAGAGCGTGAGAGGGAGAGAGAGGGAGGACAGAGGGAGGGAGGGAGGACAGAGGAGAGGGAGGGAGGACAGAGAGAGGGAGGACAGAGGAGAGGGAGGGAGGACAGAGGGAGGGAGGACAGAGGAGAGGGAGGGAGTTTACAGCCACAAGACCAAAGTGAGCTATCAGCTGCTGAGGGCAGAACAAGGAGCGGTGTGGGGACACCGATAGAGGGTGGAGGAGGAGGAGGAGGGCAGGAGGACGGAGACTCCCTCGCTCGTTATCGGCGCGGTGAAGGCGGTTATAGATGGGCGCGACTCTCCGCAGCTGAGCCGGCCACCGAGCGACCTGTGCCCGCAGCACCGGCGGGTCCTCCAGCGCTGTCTGAAAGCCCCGCTGCTGCGAATGTTCCGGATACCAGTAAGTTGAATTCCTGCTTCCTTTTTTTTTAATTTTTTTTTTTAATTTTTTATTTTAACGCCCTGGGGGTTTATTTTATTTTATTTATTTTTATTTTTGGAGCCCTTCGTGTCCGCGCGTGAGTCAGTAGGAAGGTAGTTTGTCATCATCTGTCACTCCTCGTGCGCAAACTTTTACAGCCCTACACACTAGTGAGGCTTTTATATTGTCATCCTTTACATTGCTGTCATCAGGAGTGAACATCTACTGTAGCACCACCCTACGGCTGCATTTACAGAGCACATAGAGAAAAAAGGAGCGTTACGGGGTGTGACTTCACTGTAACCTAGTCACAGCTGTGTGTGTGTGTGTGTGTGTGTGTGTGTGTGTGTGCACACATCAGTCATATGTTTGGTCAGAGGCGGTGAATGGGAGCCTTTCAGACATCTGCACGGCCGTTGGTCAATGCTCTGTTAATGCCTTGCCCCCCCCCCACCCCCTCCTCTCCTTTTCAGGCCTGCTCCTGTCTGTTACTGCAAACTCACTGCAAACTTGAAAGCAAAAATTAAGCATTGTGTAAGAGAGAGTAAAAAGTTTCTGCACGAGTCCAGTTTAATATGTAAAGTTGGGAGCGCCAGCAGAACATTTTTTATTTCACACTTTGAGGCTCTTTTCGCTGCTGGTTTTCTTTTTCATCCGGAGCTGCATGAGGCCGTTTCCACTCAGATCTGTCAACAGACTCGATAGACGGATTATCTCACCTCACAGCCTCACTTGCATGTGTTGCTCACACTAGAAACTGCAGCTGAGACCATTAACAGGGGGTTTCATTTAAAACGCTTCAGGTTAGTTGACGTTTCTTCCTTCCTCCACCTCTCTTCCTGAAACACTGTTTACTCGGAGTCTATCTTCATGGCAGTCCAAATACCAAAGACAGGGGAAAGGGAAATGGAAAAGGAGACCTTGCTATGCAAATCCAGAGCTGCTGAGGGACAGATTGGATGTGATAAACAAATCAGCTGACATTAACTGTTTCTGTCATTTAAAATGTCCCTTTTTAAAGCTGGTTTTGATTCTGATGTTGTATGATTGAAATCTGTCCTGGTGTTTTGTAGAGTTCATCTTTAGCAGGTTCAGAGTATTAAGAGCTGCAGTTATTAGTCAGTTGATCAATTAGCTGATTAACAGAAGATTAATCTGCAATTTATTGGTAATTGATTCATTACTTATGTTGTATTTTAACTACAGGATCTTCTTAAAGGTGAATTTAATGCTTTTATTTTGTCTGAACACTTCAACAGATTTTGGTCTTTCAAACAAGACATTTGATGGCATTTTATTTTTCTTCTCATGTTATGGATCAAATGATAAATCTAGAAAATAACTGGCAAATTACTTGATTATGAAAATATTTGTTAGTTGCAGCCTTGATTCAATGGTTGACGTGCGTTTTTGCACAATTTATATGTCTATCTGTCCAAGTTTAGACATTAAAAGGTATAAAAACATGACAACATGAGTAGGGTGTACAAAAAGCAAAATAAAACTGAAGATAAAAAATGAATGAAAAGTAGAGTGCGAAAAGTTCAGAGTTTTAAAACGTAATATGAAATAATTAAAAGTTGGAGCAGATTTGAGTGTTTCTGGGAGGTTCTTGGGAAACAGTGACGATCTGAGAGGTCCGATGGTCCCACATCAAGTTTTATCAACCAGTTTGAAGTTATTTCATGGACACAGAAAGCCGGGCTGTTTGTAGTTTCCATGGCTGCCTCAGACACCGTGAAACATTTCCCTCGTCTTGTGTCCTGCAGGCGGCATCATGATCCCCCGAAACCTGCGCACAGGTGGTTACGACCTGCCGGGGGTGGAGTCGAGCGACGTGCCTCTCATTGGCTACCGGCCCCTTTCGCCTGACGGAGGAACCCTGAGCAACCAATCGGGGAGGAGGGGCGTCGGCGATGAAACGGACATTTCACAGGTGAGTTTCTACCTCGTTTTAAAAACATACGTCGCGACGAAGATGTGAGAGGAAGTCGTGACATCTCTCACATCTGATCCCCTTCTGAGACGGATCAGAGGAGGATGAAACAATGCCCCCCCCCCCCTCCCGCGCCCCGCCCCGCCCCGCCCCGCCCCGCCCCGCCGAGGGAATAAAGTCAGTGAGAATCACACTGACAGGCCGAGATAAAGATGGTCTGTTTCTTTGCTTTTTTTCACCATGGCAACACAAACACTGCTGTTTTCCATAAACTAAACAAATTCAACTAGTTGCATAGATGGAAATGAAGCAGATTTTTTTTTTACAAGAATACACTTTCACATACTTGATTTGTCATTTTTAGCACTTTTTAACTCCTTTCTTATGTTATCATGAATAATCCATAAAATTACTGCCACATGAATTCAACATTAAAATACTTGTTAGTTGGCGCCCTGATCAGGAGGATGTCTAAACGTGGACTGAAGCTGAACTAAACTGAGGAAGTTGAAGGGTTTCACAGCGCAGGTGAATTTCCCACGACCTTTGACCTCTGTTAATGATTAGCGACGTGATAGTGAGAGTTTCACTGGATGTTAGTTTTGAGCCGTTTTACTTCCGCGCTTTGTTGGGTTTTATTTTCATCTTTCTCTTCCTTTGTGTGTGGTGAACATCTTTAACTTTCACTCGCCACACTGCTGAGTCATATCGATCCGCTGCCCAACCGCTCACTAACCCTCTGGTCACACTTCACACCGAGCTGCGAGAAAACTCCTTCGCGGCTAAAAAAAGAAGTTGCAGCGACTGTCTTTCCGAGCGGTCAGACTTCCTTCTGTGCTCGCGTCACATGTCGGCTGCCCAAGTGAAGCAGTAAATAATGCATGCGGTGGTTTGGCCGGTCGATGCTGCGTACACCTGCTCTGCCCATAAACAGTATCTGGTATCACGGGCTCGCTCTCCAAGGGCGGTCTGTCGAGTGGAATCCAATACGGCCACTCGCTCATTCTTTAATGAGGGAAACTGGGATGTGACAACCTGGAGTGAACGGTGCAGCTTTAAGGTTTTTAGGCACTAGACTTCCTCCTGCTCCCAGAGGACAAAATGTAGTGAGCTGAAAACAGCTGGACAACTGAAAAACAGCAGTTATCTTGGTGCTGTTAGCTAAAGTCACTCCTTCTTATTAGTTTTCTGGAGGTCCATCTGAAAATAATCCCTCATTCATTAGAAAAGAAGATTCGAGAAGACCTGTTTTTGGGGGCGTGTCTGTTTGATTGACAGGCCTGTGGTGCAGTCAGGTTACAGCTATCGGTGGGCGGGACGTAGTATCAAGTCTTATCCACCGCTTGCTCCTCCCCCAGCTCGTCCAAATATAGTCAATTCTGGCTTCAAATGGCTCCGATGGTGACTCGATGCTTCATAACGACCGTCCACAAACCAACGGGTGACGTCACCGCCGGTTTGGGATGAACTGGAACGCTGATGAACTCGAGCTCGGCCTCATCACCTAAATCTCTGCAGGCAGTTTTCCAAAAATGTGTTTTCCCAGAAGAGCGGAAGCTGTTAAAGCAGCACATTACTGCAGATGGTTTTGTAATGAGCTGCTCAGCAATCACATTTGGATGTAAAGTTTGCATGTCCACATATTTTTGGCCATATATTGCTTCCATGTTGTCTGGACTACATTACCGGTGCAAATCACTCACTTAAATTAGCATTAAAGACGCAGATCAAGACAAAGTTTTCACATTAAAAAGGTCGATTATTATCCACAAACTATCTTTCGCATCACAGACAGATGATATTTAACAGTTGAATCATAACCTCGGGGGGGATTTCACTTCTTCAAGAGACGGACTTTGAACTTTGACCCGAATGCCACCGAGTCTTACTTGAAAGGAGAGCTGATAACGGGCACCGAGGGCAGATGAAAGCGTGAGAAGAGGAGTAGAGAGAAAGATAGGAAGGAAGAGGTCGGGGGGGTTGTGGAGCACTCAAAAAAACAAAACAATGGTTATCTGTAAATACAGCTTCAGAGGACGTATTTATGACCCCCGCTCCCCGTTTGGAGGGACGGCTGATGCGGGGATGGAAATACAGGCATGTGTATTTGTTCAAAGCTTTTTGGCACAGCGGAAGTACCTGGATGTGTTTAAGGAAAGAGGTTGGAGCTGGCTGTGTTTTTTGGAGAATCGGGGTGGAGTTGGGGGAGGGAAAGGTGGAGGGGGTGTTCCTGCATGACGTAGCCGTTCACGGAGGTGGAGGTTGACGCAGCCTCGGCTTTGTGATGGAAGGAGAAGGGGGAAGAAAAATAGCTTCGCAACACGCCAGCACGTCCTGCTTCCTGTGTTTGTCTTCACTTATTATGTACTTCCTGCATCGGAGGCAGATAGGAGGGCGCGGGGGGGTAAAAACAAGAGTCCAAAGAGAAGTTCCCATCTTACAAAACAAAAACATAAACAAAGTGTGACATTTGGTAACAACAATGAATTACATGGGAAAAAATAACACTGGTTGTGGTGAAGGAAACTTTTCTTTTTTTTGAAATCCCAAGATATTCCTGAATAACAGCAGCTTAGTCCTTTTTTTGCTGTTGTTGGTGGTTTTTATCTTTTTCCATTGAGAACCCACTCATGCCGCCCACCACACAAGCCTGTAATCATGATTCTTATCCAGCAGCCTTTCAGCCACGCTGAACTCAAAATTACACACAATCTGTTGAAAAGTTCCTCCACAGAAAGCGTCCGGCCTCGTCTGACCCAGATTCACCAGATTCAGCCGCCCTCCATTGAATATACTTTTTTTTTTTTTTAATTTTTCCTTTTCAATAGAATCTCAATACAGGAAACAGAGCAAAGGCTATAGATTCCCTGAGTGTGATAACGGCTCACAACAAAAATAACTTCTAGAAGTAAGAAACAGTGTGCCTTGGAGGAGGGGAGGAGGGGGGGGTTTATATGAAATCTTATCTTTTAAAAGCCTCGATTATATTTTTGATCTCGGTGAGACTCGTTATTGCTCAGGACGTGCATCTATATCACAGCGAATTCACGCTTTATCACATTTTTCAATGCCGTTTTCAGCCTCAGTCGGAGAGAAAAATACTTTTACTCAGCTTTTGTTGTATTGTTATTATCTGTTAGCTTATTACATTCTAGCTCCAGTAACAGCTGTTGGTTTACAGGATGTGTTTTTTTTTACTGTTAGTTTCATTCTTTGTTTTGAAGAAATGTGACTACTGGACTAAAACTTACCAAGTACGAAATAATAATAATAATAATAATAAACTATTTGTAGAGCAACTTTCATACAAGAAATGCAGCTCAGATCGCAAATCAAACTGTAATTTAACGTTGTACTTCGGTTAAAAAAAAAAAAAAACATCCATTGATTTCAACCAAAGCTCAGCGGAGTATAACGTTTATTAGACATAAATTCAGAGGTCTTTATTTCGCCGTTTTTAGCCAGAAAGCTCAGATAAATTGGTGAACTACTAACCTGCAGACAGACAAAGGTCAGGAGGTGGTGGAGGCCAAAAACAGATCAAAACCTTTTTTTTTAAGTATATATGGACAAAAATAATTGTGCTTGGATGCAAAAGGAAACGTAAGTAACATGTTAAACATTACAACTTTATGAAGTGACGTGATAAATGCTGTGTTTACATCCCACAAGTGGCCCAAAAAAAAAAAAAAAGTAACTGCTGTAATGATCGGCCTGTTTGTTATCTGACATGCTAATAAGCTAACTGCCATTCACACACACACACACACACACACACACACACACACACACACACACACACACAGCTGTGGAAGTGTACCTCCCTAGTTAACACAGCTTCATACTGCCATGTCATTACCTCCCCTCCTCTTCTCCCCCCTCCCCCTCTCTTTTAAAATAAACACAGCTTGCTTCCTGGTTCAGAGGCAGTCTGAACATTTATTACCTCTTATTACAAGACCGACTGCAGCGCTGCCACTATGAAGCCCGTCCAACTTCTAGCGCCGTTCGGCGTTCGATGGCAGCCGTCTCGGTTAATTGTTGTTTGTGCTCGGTGTCGTATTAAACAGAATACTCAGTCGAACTGGTTTATCTGCAGGAGGAAGGTCATCTACAAAGGGAGCGAGAGCAGGAGAGCAGAGAGGAGATTGAAAAAGAGAGGGGGCATTGTTCTGGAAATAGCTTCAGGGCTTTGTCTGTCAGTGTGTGTGTGTGTGTGTGTGTGTGTGTGTGTGTGTGTGTGTGTGTGTGTGTGTGTGCGCCCATGTATGTGTCTACTAATGAAGGCCTTTATTTATGTAAACCGTGTGTGTGTTAAAAGGGTCCACTGCAAATGACTGTCCTATCAACACCAACATACTCTTATCTCTTGTTTGTAGTGTGTGTGTGTGTGTGTGTGTGTGTGTGTGTGTGTGTGTGTGTGTGTGTGTGTGTGTGTGTGTGTGTGTGAGTAATGGGTGTGTCCAGGTGATGCAGCCTGGTAGGAGGGGGAAGGCGGGACTTTGCTCCCCGCTTCAGGTTTGTCTTTGTGACTCACAACAAGGTTAGAGAGGCGAGCGGTGCAGACACACACACACACACACACACACACACACACACACACACACACACACACGGATGTAGGCCAGCTGAAGTCCGAGGCGACCAGACACTTGAACGTGAACGAACAGATGAGAAGCAATGAAGAAAACGAAAATACTTCTCGTGCCTTCATCCTGAAGATTTCCAGGAAGCTCAGAGATTTCTGCCTGTCTGGACTCGCCCAGGGAAAGGTAACCTGTGACCATTTTCTTTCTCCTTTTCTTTTGTGTGTGTGTGTGTGTGTGTGTGTGTGTGTGTGTGTCGCTACTGATTATTTTTGTAGAAGCAAGGACATAAAAATAACAGGTTTGATATCAGTTTACGAGAGTGTGTGTGGAGCGCCGACCTTCGATTGAGTCAAGTCAAGGTAATTTTAAAAGAGGCTAACGTGGTGCTTATTACAAATAATTATTATTATCGGTTATTATTATGTTCGTATGATTAGCTGAGTGCACAGATAGTAGAGCGAGCGAGTGTGTGTGTGTGTGTGTGTGTGTGTGTGTGTGTGTGTGTGTGTGTGTGTGTGTGTGTCTCTCCAAGGTGTTGCCCTAATGTGTTGTGTTGACTCACAATGACTGTGAGCGGTCTGTAAAACATACTCTGGAGAGTTCAGCAGACGCATCAGAGGACTTTTTCTTTTCGCTCATGCATTTTTTATTATGGAAAAAAGTCTGAGTTGCATCAGTGTGTCATCGTTATCGATCCAATGTTGTGATCTAGATGTAAACAAAAGAGAAAGCAGCCCCACCTGTCACCCAACAACAACAACAAAGTTATGGTTGTGTCCATCATCAAATTATGTCTATATCAAAACCACACTTATTTGACATCAAAAGTGCTTGCTCGACAAAAATGAATTTCAATTTTAGATAAAATTCTCCTCTTTGGTGGGCATTAGTCATCACGGTGTAAATAGTGGCTGTAGACTTGGTGGTCTGCAGTGTGAACAGCAGCATCCGTGTTGCACATTTTCAGAGACAAAAACAAGCAGTTTTAGATTTTAATTGGAAGTTGTCCTCATGAGTTTATGCTCACTGCTAGCATTGAAATCTGTGGCTCACATCATCATCATCATCATCATCATCATCATCCAACTCTGTGGGGTCGAAGGAAATCTGCCTCGTGTCTCTTCTTCTCTAAATAAAAAAAAAGTGCCGTGACTCACGAGCTGTCTGCAACATGAGTCGGGCCGGCGGGTCGGAGAGCTGCGTGTGTCAGTATGGTTTCGTTTGATAAGACTGCGCAGTAACACTGCCAAGACAAACTCTATTCACTGTACTGGACTTGATTAGAGTTGTTTTATATCTGCAAGAATGCTGCATCTTATACACTCTGTGAGTATGTGTTATTGTTTATGTTTTCTTTATATATATATATATATGTTTTGTTTGTGACAGACGCAAAATGTTTTACATTAAACATAAAAAGTTGTTTGATTACATCTTTTTATTGCATTGCACGATTTAATGTTGGAAAAGTTTGACTTGGGACTTTTTGGGGGCTTTGAATTATACAGAGTAGCGATGCACGTATGTGTCATAAATCCAATGAAATTCAGACGAAGAAACAACGGCAGGATTTTTCCAAGGTCATCTTTGGTCAAACTGTATTTCCATGCTGGTGAACTCGGACTGTGTTTGCTCCATTTCGAGGGGTTATATTTCAAAAACAAGGAAAGGCAATCCCCCCCAGAGTGTGTACTTCATGATAAACTGACTTGTGTTTCATCTAAATCCCTTTTTTCTAACAGGAGATAATGTTCTTTTTGTCTCGTGTCTCCCTCCTCTAGGCGGAGCCTTCACCGATGAAGACCACCTGGTACTGTCCTCTGGATTTGGTAAGGAGGACTTTAACATCCGTCGGTTGTTGAGCCTGTGAGCCGGTAGCAAGTGTAAAACAGGGTAACTGTGTCAGGGACTTCGCCTCGGGCTAAAACTGGACTGTTTGAGCTACATAGCATGTAAATCAGTTCACAGCAGCTTGATTTTAGGCCTCGTTTCTTTTTAACACGTACATGTCTCTAATAGGGCCGATTATATCTGTTTTCATATAAAAGAAACTAAATTTAGTCGGCAGCATCCAGTTTTTATAATATATATATATATATATATGTATATATATATATATATATATGACATGTGGCAGCTTATCAGTAATGCAATCCTTCTAATGTCTATGTATATTTCCAATGATGATAAGGAGTGAACAGTGTTAACCTGCTGTCTGTGCTCTGCAGTCCACTGTGGTGGAGGAGGAAGAGGACGGAGTGATCTACACCGTGGTGGTCAAACAGCAGCATGGTGCCCCCACCAGTCCCATGGTAACGTCCAGTCTACGTGACTGACTGGTCCCACTGTTTTGAGACGACTCTCATTTGCATTCACTTCCTGTCTTTTTGTTTTTTTCTCAACACTCGCTCTCTCTTTTTTTTTCCTTCCTGTCGGCGTCCAGTCGGCGGTTTCTCGCTCCCAGTGTGTGAAAGCAGGGACGGAAGAGAAGCTGGTGCTCCACCTCCTACACTGTTTCTCCCTGGGAGACTCCTCCTTCATCACCATCTTCCTCTCGACCTATCGCTCGTTCACCTCCACGGCGAGAGTGCTGGATATCCTCACCGACAGGTACGACGCATATTTGTCCGTCTGTCCGGTGCTTCGTGAACACAATCAGGGAATACCTTTAAATTTGGCACAAGTGTTCACTTGGTCCCAAAGATTATCAGGTCTTGATTTTTCTTTCTCAAGTTCACTGTCACTTCTCGTTCTTCCCATTCTTTTAAACATGATATCTCAGGAATGCCTTTAGGGACTTGCTCCAAATTTGGTACAAATGTTCACTTGGACTTCGGGATCAACTGATTCGATTTTGGTTGTCAATGGTTAAAGGTCACTGTGGCTTTAATGTCTGTCATAATTTTCTGAACATGATATCCCAGGAATACCTTTAGGAACTTGTTTTAAATTTAGCACTAACATTTACTTGGGCTCCAGAATCAATGAGTTAGATGTTGGAGGTCAAAGGTCAACTGTCAAGATCATGGCTTAATGTTCTTCCTATTCTTTTAAACACGATTGCTCAGGAACCCCTTTAGGAACTTCCCCTTTAAATTTGGTACAAATGTTCACTTGGGCTGAAGGATCACCGGACCAGATTTTGTTGCTCAATGGTGAAAAGTTCAAGATCAGTGTGACCTTAATGTCCATCCAAAATGTTTTGAATGTGAGATCTCAGGAATGTCTTTAGGAACTTGGCAAAAATATTCACTTGGATTCAAGGACCAACTGATCAGATGTTGGTGGTCAGAGATCACCGTGAGTTCACAAACCAGATGAAAACGTTGTGATGGCACCAATATAAAAACGAAGAAATCGCCAAAGTCATTCAAGTTCATCCTTGTGTGCATTATGACCTTGTTGCTGTGATATTTCAGGCTGGAACAGAGGAACCTACTGACAGACACAGCCAACGCACTAAATACAAAAGTGCGGTTAAAATTCTCACATTAGTGTTGGCAGTCAATTAGCTGTACATTTAATTCCAGTTTCCACAAGATCCACAAAGTGTTTAGCTTTTCAATATGTCTCCAAGTTGGGTCGACGTTAAACAGCAGAATTGTGGAACTGAATTTAGAGACTCTGAACACGGCAGGAAGCACCTGTGTGCTGATTTGACATAACTGCAACTTCAGTTGTTTTTATTTTAAACATAATTCAGCAAAGTCCTCGCTGGTGAAATCTCTTTCTGTTTCAACGTCTTTATCAAATAATGGAGGCATTTTTATGAAACACCTGTTTGTAAACTTTTCCAAAAGAAAGTCAGTCAGACTCCTGGCAGAAGCTCCGAGTATCTATGAACAAAAGGACAACAACCTTTGCTTAAAAAGCATTTTCAGAAAAACAAGCCATAAATAAATGGGTCACAAAGTCTAAGTACTATTTATGACGCAGCAGATGCACATATTTGAAGCTGAATGATACTTTCAAGCTGGTGTTTCTGTGGTTTTTTTCATGCTCTTTTTCTTTTGTGTTCACAGATTGGAGAACCCACCCGGAGACAGCGAGAGAAGCCAGACGAGACAATCTTTCAACAAGTGAGTTTTTATAAAACGCCAACCAACATCTTTGTACAACTTTTGGTGTACTTGAGTGTGTGTATGTAAATAAGAGCGAGCGGCTGTGTGCCTACAAATAGTTTTACTTCTTGCTTCTCTTTTTTTTTCAAGAATATTAATAGGCAATGTTTTTTTTTATTTTTATTTCAAACTATGTTGAAAAGTGTCAGTCTATTACTTTATCACAACACAATGACAAAGTAGTGTCAAACAAGCACATGAACTTCTGGGATCTACGCTACGACTAGCTGAACAATCAGAGAGTGGAGATTTTGACGGTCTGTGGAGAGACGCCCCAAAGAAATGGTCTGCTGGCACTTTGCTTTTGGCGTTGGAAAGCCTCGTCATCGTAGGCTCGCATGTCGTTGCCACAGCACAGTGCGGATAGATTGGTGATGTCTGGGCAAATCAAATCTGATCTGCTCACTTGCAAATAGCAGAGTGGACAGTCAAAGCCTAAGACATCATCTAGTATTTGGTGCAAAAAGCAACTAAAGGAAAAACACACTAAATTGTTCGAAACTTACTTCCTGGAAAATAGCTTTGGGTTTTCAATCCCTCTGTTTTGCCTGACAGACGCGTTGCTATGTTGTTGGAAAACAAGGCAACAAACGGTCAAACCAAACACATCATTATGTCAATTTTTATGTTTTTCCAGTTTCCTCATGTGGTCAAGATGTTATTCGTCCTTTGACTGCTACCCTTCATCTTTCTTTAAGGAGGCCCTTGGTGCTGTTGGCCCACGCTTACTGTTTTTTACTACTTCTTGTAATGAGACGTTCATTCAATCTCTCAAATCTTGATCCTTTGCTTCCACTGAATTATGGTGTGGTCTCTAAGCCGCTATTCTCGTCTGAACCTCTCGAGAGCGTGATTTCTTGGAAACGTTTAAGATGTGTTGGAAAAGAAAAATCCATATATTTGATCAATTCCAATCAGCGACGGCTTGTTTATCTGCTTCTATCAAACTGCACAAGCCGACATCCATCCTGGATTTAAACTAGATGTCACGTCACACTTCTGTTTGTTGGCTCTCAGCAAAATCTTGGATTCATTTGAAAATGATTCTTTAAACTTGAAAGGTGTAATGTCTGTTATTTTGTGGCCGATAAACTTTTATACAACAGTCCTCAAGGTCATGGATATATTTCCTTCTTCCCTGCAGAGCGGTGTGTACGGTGTTCAGCATGTGGCTGTCGGAGTATCCTGAGGACTTTAAGAGTTTGGGGGATCCCTCCCGCCTGCTGCGTCTGGCTCACATCTTCCCTCAGGACTCGTCGTCCGCAGCCGAGCTCCGTGCTCGCCTGCTCAGGATAGCCGAGGAGCTCAGCGAGAAAGCTCTGCTCCCCGACGCCCTTAAAGGTCCGTATCTTCACTGGGACTTGAATGACAGTGCTGTGGCCCCGCCCCGTGAGGTTTTCACGTGGAAATATACTTTTTATTCTCAAGTTAAATCACAGAGTGGGAAAAATACAACCTGGGTTTGTCATTGTTTCCTTGATATGAGAAGTTGGACCTTTCTAATGTTTAAAGGTTGTTGGAAGTCCCTGGAAACTGGGTCACTTTCCCAAAGTATGCTGTACATGACAAAGGCAGCTGCAGTTGAAATGTGTTTTTGCTATGCTAGTACTCGGTCTCTCTGCCACTTTGGTCCAGACTTTCTCAACATCCGCAAGACATATTGCCACAAAATTTGGTACAAACATTCATGGTTCCCTGACAACTGTTCTTAATGATTTTGGTGATCTCCTGACTTTTCCTCCAGCGCCACCATGAGGTTGCAATTGGTGTGTTTTTGGTGAAACGTCTTGGAAATAAAATTTAGGAGCATCCACACATTTACTACAAAGCAGTAACTATTCTTAGCAGCTGCAGCTGTTTTGTGGTAATTAGCTAATTAGTAAAATGGCAACACGCTATCACATTAAACTAAGATGATGAACATGATCTATTGGTAAACATTACACTTTCTTGAAAAATTAGCATGTTAGCATGGTCACCTTGTGGAATCTACAATTACACCAAAAACTGAGACTGTTTTGAGACCATCATAAAAATGATTGAATTAAAGGATAGATGATTTTCAGGACTACAAACAAAGATCATATCTATAATCTCAACGATCTGGTTTACGTTTTCTTTAACTGCTTCACTCTTTACAGATCAGACCAGTTTCACCAGCTTTCCTCCCGACGTCTCCAAGTTTGAACCCACCAGCATCCTGGGATTCCCCGGATCGCTCATAGCCGAGCAGCTCACCAAGATAGAGACCGTGAGTTCACTTTAAAGACTGAATATGTTGTCATGCCTCTGAAGCTGTTTCGGGATGCACCATGATTTCATGCTGTCTGTCCATCCCAGTCTTTTGACATCTCGGGAACGACAAACTCAAACTCAACGAGGTTTTTGGATTGGTGATTTTTTTTTTAGGAAATAGGAAGTTATTTATAGGTCTCCTGTATCTCTCTCTCTCTCTCTCTCTCTCTCTCTCTCTCTCTCTCTCTCAGGAGCTGTTTGTCCGTCTGGTCCCGTACCACTGTCTCGGCTCCCTGTGGTCTCAGAGGGACAAGAAAGGGCGGGAGGGCGTTTGTTGGTCTGTCCGGGCCACCGTACGTCAGTTCAACAAGCTGGCCAGTGCGGTTTTAGCGTCCTGCCTTTGGCCTACGAAGCTGCGCAGCCAGCAGAGAGCCCGACTGCTGGAGAAATGGATCAGCGTGGCCGAGGTCAGTCTTAAAATATAGAGTTTACTGCCATAAGTATATATTTTCTGCAGGCTAGAAATAGGGTTCATGCTGAAGTTAGATTTGTTAATAATATGTCAGTTGGGGTTTCAAGGCTTCCAAAAAACCTCCAGTGTGCATTTTCCTACAATAAACCCCCAGTAATCCTCCAACTATAATCCTATTCTCAGCTCTGACTGCACATACCATCGCAAATTCACAGGGTGCTTGAATGCTGCTGTGACTGCACCAGTAATTTCACTTTAATCGATAGCTGAGAGCCCAAAACATGAGGGGGAATCTTGATTTTTTTTTTCTGAACAGAGGCGCAACAAATAACAAAAGATCACTTGTGCATTTGAAGATTAAATGAAAGATTTGTCAAAAACATCTTATTTATTTTTAAATTGGAGTGATATACACACGCTTCCTGCACACCTTTAGCAAACAGAAATGTGATCTACACGAACGGTACATACCAGGAATGCCAATGCTGAGTCAAAGTATATGAATGTTAAACAGTGAAACAGAGAATGTTTTGGATCTGCTTCCTGTGAAGGAGACAATGTGGATTAACTGAGATCTGTAGCAGTGTTGTGGTTATTGTGCATGACGGTCAAGCTTCTTTTGAAACACTGAAGCGCTTGCAGCAGCGACGGGCTCTGGTCACACACACGAACAAAAATACCCTGATCTCGGTTGTTATGGTCACAAACAGTTGGATTTCTCCCATTTCGCCGAAGCACAGCGTCACCTGTTTACAGCCGAAATGCCCCGTCTGACACAGAGTTTCCTTCTGGGACAAAGCCGTTCAGCAGCATGCATTATTCAGTACGTCAGACCTGCAGCGTAACTCAATACCAGCCAGTCCCTCGGCTACAGGTGTTCTCAGTTACAGCGGGAGAGTGTGCATGACAGTATGCTTATGTGTGTGTATGCAAATAGGAGTGCCGAGCCAGGAAGAACTTCTCCTCGCTGTACGCCGTTGTGTCGGCACTGCAGAGCAACCCAATCCACCGGCTGAGGAAGACGTGGCAGGACATCGACAGGTCTGTGGCTGAACGGCTCTCCGCTTGAAAAAAGGGGAAATTTCATGGTTCAAACGCAGACAGAACAACGAGCACTGTAAGAGAGAGGGAGGTTTTTTATTCATCCCAAATGGAAATGACAGCATGACAGTTCTCATGAATCAGGAAGGTGAGAAAGAAGTCCACTTAAAAGGACAAATTAGATAGATAGATAGATAGATAGATAGATAGATAGATAGATAGATAGATAGATAGATAGATAGATAGATAGATAGATGGATGGATGGATGGATGGATGGATGGATGGATGGATGGATGGATGGATGGATGGATGATGGATAGATGGATAGATAGATAGATAGATAGATAGATGGATAGATAGATAGATAGATAGATAGATAGATAGATAGATAGATAGATAGATAGATAGATAGATAGATAGACGTCTATGTGCTGTGTATTAGTGCAGGTCATGTAAATATTACCAAAGCTGTACATTAAGGTGTGAAACTATCCTGAAATATTAAATAGAATTGACTTCACATTATTACATGCATAATATATGATAACAATGCAATTGATATTGAGGGTCTGTTATGCAAAATAAAAACAGGATTGTAGTTTGCGTTCTTTGACTTCTATGACTTCTTTTATTAAAAGTAATTAGATAAGTATACAAGCAAATAATTATAAACCCCACTGAAAATGTTTGCTCTATTTTGTGCAGAAGTCACGCAAATTGTGATTTGAACCTCTTTAACTCTGCAGGTTTGAATATCAAGTACTTTGTGATGTGTAATGCATCATGTTTTAAAGTCTTACTGTAGTTAACGTTGGACTTTTATCAACCCTTCAGATCTCTGAAACAATGACGTGAAACTTTCACAATAAAAGATCTTTTCTTTATACGGTGTCATAATAAGGTGGTTTTGTGCACAAAACAGCCGCAGAGGAAAGTTTCTTCACTGCCTCTTTGAGTATTGCAGGAAGCCGGCTTTGCCCTTATTGGGATATTTTATTTATCAACTACGAAAGCAACCAACTTTTGACGTCAGCCTCGTAAAGAAGCAGAAGTAAACTTCTTTCTTCTCTGATTCAGTCGATGATTTTCATCATTCTTCACTCAGTTTTTCCATCATTCACTGTCATATAAAACTTTCATATCCAATTTTAACCCGAGCAAACTCTCGAAGCTCCTCTTGTGTAAAATATCTTCATTAACTGAAACAATACGATGATATAAATGAGCTTTGGTCTCCCCGATGTTGCTTCACAGGGAGGCGTTGAGGAGGTACGAGGAGCTGTCCGAAATCTTCTCAGACAAAGACAACTACTCGCAGAGCCGAGAGCTGCTGAAGGAGGTTGGTTTGAACACAATGACAGAGGAAATTAAATATTCTGTGTGTTTGCCAAGTTGGCTCCGGTTAAAAAGGAAAAAAAAGGGATCAGATGCGGCGTGATGACATCAGATTTATTCTACTGTGGGAAGAGAGCAGGTTCAGTGAGAAATGTGATCTTTTATTTATGACACGCGGCCGCTGCTTTCTCCATCGGGTCATGACATAGCATGAAACCGGCGAGTTGAAAGTGAAATGTTCCAGCCTGAATGATGTGTTTTCTATATATCTGGCTGTCATTCGACCACATAAAACTTGATTGGTGGTGCAGAGGCTGAAGGAGCTGCATCTCCTGCTGGAGAGCTGCCAGTTTGTGGAGTCGGATTTCAGCGGCTCTTTTCCGATGTTTTAGACGAGTTTCAGGACTATTTTTTACTCAGATCTGCAGCTCTTGGCTGCTGTTTCACGCTTTAACTGCTTATCTTTTTACTGTCTTGCTGGGGGGAAAAAAAACCTTCAAAGGTATGACAGTGTGCTGCAGATTCATGAACTCATGAAGCATTAGCTTTCGATCTTTACTCAATATCAATATTTTTCATATAAGTGAATCAATATGGAAAACAGGATTCCTCTCCCCAGTTTGTGCCTCATGAGCAGGAAGCAGGATGAGGCTCAATAAGACGACCACGCCGTCGCTCGTTGGTTTGTGAACTTACGTTTTGAGTTGTGGCATTTTGGCCGTCACCATCTTGTTTTTTGGGGCGAGAAGGGATCATGTTAGGATTGGCTGGGGTGGATCGAGGGGCGGGTCTGTCTGAGAAGCCAGGGACACTATGCCCCGCCCACCTACCCTGTAAATCTCACCTCAGTGAGGCCAAACTGCAACTCATGCGACTCTTCTGCACTTCCATATCTCACATCCTGGCGTTATGCATCCCATAATTTTAACAGCAGCGTGCGACATTTATTAATATGTCCGTCAAACGGCAACCATCAGACCACATTTTTTAAATTCCAGTCTGCACGGATTGAAGCCGAGCTGAAAACAACAGGCGTCGTTAGAGACTCGGAGCTGCTTCAAAGACCAGAAAACACTCTAATCTGCTGGAGCACAGCCGCCCTTATTCTGTCAACACTTCCACTTCAGTGCGAGACGCACATTTGAAGACGTACATTATATTTAGTTTGTGTCAGCGAGTTTGAGAAATTGGCCGAATTAACTACGTTTTGATTGGCTGTAACGGTGCAGTGCAGGCGTCGGTACCTTTAGCGTTAGCTGCGATTTTTTTTTTTTTTACCCACGATACCCCCAAAGGAATTCATCCAAACATTTGCTTTCATTTCGCAAAGCTTCGCTCTGGGCTTTGATGCCAGAAAAAAACACCATCGCCTTCTGTTGGCCTTTGATTTTTTCTCCGGCACAGTTACTTGCTCCCCCCTTTATCTCACAGCTTGTCTAAAAATGACTGTGACTAGCAGACGGGGTGTAAGATGAATGATTCAGACTAATAAAAGACAAAAAGTTAGAAGAAATAAAACATTTTCACACAGCTGTCAGGGAAACGTTTGACAGTGTAATAACAAGTTATGAATGGTAGGTTTATGTTTTGACTGGTTCTCTAGGCTGATGTTTTCATAACAGATCTCCAGACAGACCTTATTATCAATGTCATAAAACAACATTTTAATTGATGTTTTTATCATTTAAAATCAGTCATGACAGAATTAGACTTTATCCAGTTCAATCATATGTTTATTACAACCTATTCTTTTCTACTATAATTTCTACATATCACCTTTAATATTTTTTTATTATTATTAAATAAAAACCCCCCAGAGTGGCTGTAAATGCTATTATGTCACATTGATTATTATATTGTTATTATTAATTATTATATTAAAGGTAAATAGGTTTCAATGAAATGTACAGAAAGAAAATGGAAAATGTTCATTGAAAGTGAAAATATTGACCACATGAGATAACATGAATGTTAACAATGGATCTATAATTGGACTCTGAAGTTTTCCCTCTGGGGAGTTTTGTCTTCTTTGAGCTCATTGTTTGTTTGTTTTTTGGCCACAACAAGCAGCTGTTTTTTGATGAAAACCTCAGATAAAGCCTTTGTTCCACCGCCTGCTACCTGAGCTACTATTAAACTCCAAATAAGCGTTGCCCCGTCTCTACAAACGTGTAAAAAGGCAACCATTTGCTAACCAGTTTCAGTGTCGACTTCCTCTTTAGAACTCGTTTCCTCTGCCCTCAAGTGACCAAAAGAAAAATTAACAATGTTTGAATTGGGGGAAAAAACAAGCCAGTACTCCCTTTATTATGTTGGCGTGGTTATTGGCAAATCATTCAAGTATTACATTTTTAATTTATAGTGAATAAATGCTACTTAGATGCTGCTGATGCTCACAACTCTAATTCATTTCATCAAGGGGACATCAGTTTTGATTATTAGCGTAAGAAGACTGATTTAAAACCTAGTATGCGGCATTACTGTGTATGAAATGGCAGAGGGCTTTTAATTTGAAACGGTGGCTTTTATTTTGAAACCGTTACAGGAATTCCGAGCATTCGGCCGACCAGAGGCGACTTCAGCCGTTTCCTGTTACAAAATGTGACGCTGAACAAAGTCAGGAGTTAAAAAAAACAGCAGATAAATAGGTTGTACTATCTGATTGAATATTTGACGGTAGCATAACTTGTTATTTAAAGACATAAAGTTTGTGGTGAACAATCACTTTTTTAAACGACACTTTTACTGCATTCTGGTCAACTTCGAGCCCTCCAGTGGCAGACATTGAAATGTTCACATATCACATGATCTTCCTCAGCAGATGGAGTTTTCTCTTTTCATAGAATTGTAGTTTTTATTTCAGCACTGAAAGGACTTCTTGTTTACGCTTGTGTAATCGTATCTGCTGATTTACAAAATGTCCTGAACTTAATCTCTGTTACCAAATAGACCTTGTTGTTGTTTTTTTCCCTAAGCGGTGTTTCCATGAACTCAGGATTTGTCTTGTTCTTGTCTTGCAGGAGGGCACGTCGAAGTTCGCCAACCTGGACAACAGGCTCAACAACAAACACATGAGCAGGGTGAGTGAGTGTAGATGGGAACACAGACTGTATATAAAAGTGGATGTAAAAATGAGGCTGATGCAGAAGTGCCTCAAGCTGCAATACCACTGAGTGCCACTAGAGGTCGGCTCCAAAAAGCCTCCGGCTCCATAGACTCCCATTCAACTTCTCTCATCAAATCCAAAGTGAATAAAATGTGTCCATCAGTTATCTCGGTGTTGTTAGCTAAAGTCACTCCTTCTTATTAGTTTTCTGGAGGTCCATCTGAAAATAATCCCTCATTCATTAGAAAAGAAGATTCAAGAAGACCTGTTTTTGGGGGCGTGTCTGTTTGATTGACAGGCCTGTGGTGCAGTCAGGTTACAGCTATCGGTGGGCGGGACGTAGTATCGTCAGGTTTTCAATCAGATCAGTCAGATCCACCTCTGGCTCCTCCCCCAGCTCGTCCAAATATGGTCACTCCCTGCTCCGAACTAGCAAAGATGGTGACGGACAGAATCTGAACTGGAGGCTTCATAACAGACGTTTACAAACCAGAGAACAGATAACGAAGTCCCTCAACATCCAGAGACGGTCAGAACTCAGCTGTAAGTGTCTGTAAGAGGTCTCGGACGTGCTCAGTCTGAGTCCACATGCACCGTTTAACATTTGTAAATGACACTTGGTGGAGTGTTCAAACCAGATGAGGTTACATCGAGAAGACGTTTCACATAACTCCACAATGAGTAACTTCAAATGACCTCGTGATATTGAACCGAGGTAAAAAAGACAAAAAAAAAACCATCAGATGTGCATGCACATAAAAGAGAAGCATTTCCACCGACTTCTGCAGCCCACGTCTGGAGTGAATACCAAACGTTTTCGCCTGAAGGGTTGTACACCCCCACGGGCCTTCGTGGCAGACCATGGAAACATTAGAGATGATGTAAGAGCCTGCAAAAGTGCCCTTAGTATCGTAAAAGTTAGGCGACGCAGATAGTGTAATATCTGTTTAAAAAAAATTATGAAAGCGGTTCGATTGGCTTCACTCAGGTGTGTTTTTACTGCTTTTTAAAGCCGTGAGATTCACAAACATCTGCTCTGCTGCGGACGGTTCGTCACGAAACCCGCGACTGGAATTGAGTTTTTGGAGCTCAATAAAAAGCTTTACGTCTTTTGTTGAGAGCTTAACATTTGAAAATAGCGTTTCCCTTCATTATAACACTGATACTGATGTCACTTCTTCAGAGGGGGAGGCGGAGGGGGAGTATCAGGGGTTTGATGGAGGGTTGTAAGGGGGATCGACCCGCATGCTGCAGCAAAGTGGAACAGCGAGCGAGCTGTCGTTTACGTGTGTGTGTGTGTGTGTGTGTGTGTGTGTGTGTGTGTGTGTGTGTGTGTGTGTGTTTAATGTGCTGAGTCCTGAGCTGTCGTTTGACAATGAAGCCGCAGGCAGCTGCTCTGAAATCCCTCCCTGGGTGGGCTCCTCCTTTTTACGCTGTGAGTAGAAACCTCAGCGGGAACTAATGAAATACTCCCTCTCTCTCTCTCTCTCTCTCTCTCTCTCTCTCTCTCTCTCTCTCTCTCTCTCTCTCTCTCCCTCCCCCCCTCCCCCCCACGCAGTCGAACGCCCAGGGCACCGTGCCTTACCTGGGCATCTTCCTCACAGACCTCACCATGCTGGACACAGCGGTCAAAGACAGGCTGGACGTAAGTTGATGTCTCGTCTCCGTCGGGGGTGGGTGGGTGGGGGGAGGGGGGGACGTTGTTGGGAGTTGTTCAATATTTTCATGACGTAACACATCCTGTCGCTTCTTCTGCAGAACGGCTACATCAACTTCGACAAAAGGAGAAGGGTGAGTGGCGCAAGGGCGGTCGAGAGTTGAACGCACCATCGATTGTTGATGCTCCAGATCAGAAACATTCAGCTGATGGTCTTGTTTCATTTTGAGCACGATAAGCTCAACTTTAGTTTTGTTGCAGCATTAACGTGACGTAACACACGTAAGAGGGAGGAAATGATTCACGCCGGATCAGCCCGACATGACTGTTGTCTCTCTTATTTTGAAACTTCACGGCTCTTTGTCAACAGGAATTTGAGGTTTTAGCTCAGATCCGTCTCCTGCAGTCTTCCTGCAAGAACTGTGTTTTCGTGTCCGACGAGGCCTTCGTCCAGTGGTATCACAGCGCGCCGGCGCTCACGGAGGAGGAGAGGTACGTCCGCGTCGCAAATTATCTTCAGTGCGTTTCCTTTTGTGACGTGTCGATTTTAAACACGTTTCCGCTGCAGTTACAGACTGTCCAATGAGATCGAAGCGCCCGGCGAGCCGAGCCCTCGAGGCCTCACCCCGACAGTCATCATCACACAGTGCCCCAAGTGAGTTCAAACAGGAAGTGACCACGAGCCACGGAGAGTTGGCGGTACGCTGGCGTCGCCGCGGTGACGTGAATGTGTTTTCTTGTGTCTTCAGTCTGAGCTCCTCCCGCTGCAGCCTGGCCGGCGACAGCGACAGCCTCTTCGACTTTCAGTCGCCGGTCAACAACCTGCTCTCAAAGCTCACCAAAGTAAATCACAGACTCACTTCCTTATTCACATTTTGCAGAGCGGTCTTTTTTTTTTTTTAAATTCTCATCCATCATTTTTGGTGTTATTTCATCTTTTGCAGCACATGAGATCTCCGTCCGTTTCCTGTCTGGACGTGGACACGTCTCCTCCCACCAACGACTCCACCCCGGCCACGCTGACCCCGTCCACTCCCACCAAATCCCACCGCCGCTCGGCCTCCTGCGGCAACAACCCCCCCAACAACAACACCCCGGGCTCGGAGCCCGACATGCGGATCATCCGGATCCGGATGGACCTGCACGACGGGAACCTGTACCGCAGCATCCTGGTACCAACTTAAACCGTAGCGAGCTGCATAATGAGTCCTCAGAGTCAGATCCTCAAATCAAGCTGTCCATCATTATCACCCCCCCCCCTCCTCCCCCCTCCATCCCCCTCCCCAGGTGACGAGCAATGACAAGACCCCCACTGTGATCAGCTCCGCCTTAGAAAAGCACATTCAGGACCCCAAACAGGCGTCCAGATACGAGCTGATCCAACTTCTGCCCGAAGGAAAAGGTAGAAAAAGAAAATCCTCTCCGCTCACACCATGCCATGTTTGTGTTGTTGACTCATCTTCAGGTTGTTGTTTATCTTGTTTGAATGGAGCTAAATCATTCCCATCTTGAATTACAGGGCTGCCACCGTTATGAAATTTTAGTTTGGGATTTAATTGTCATATAAATAATTGGGATTTAATTGCCTGTTTCTGTTTCATTTTATGCTACGAATTAAAGTTCAAAACCGAATCACAGTTTAATAACACCACAAGAAGAAGAGACATTTATTGTCTCAATAAAATATTTGCAATAAATCTATTTTCCTTCAAGGTTTTTGTAAACAGAATTTAATTGCAGATATGTGACAGAAAAAACCCACATAAATATAGAAAAAGCTCGTTACTGAAATTTATTAAAAATAAATGACTGACAATGAGACATTTTCATTCATTTCTAGCAACTTGAATGAAACAAATTGTTGCACATAAATCCAGTAATTTGTGCACATTGAAGTTGAACATTTCTGAACATGTCCTGTTATTTAATTAAAGCTAAAATGAAGTTTAGAAACCAGTTTTCTACGTCCTGCAGCGGCTTCAGGTGAGCTCACTCGTCTCTTCTTCCTCTTCGTGCAGAGCTGCTCATCCCTGCGACGGGGAACGTCTTCTACGCCATGACGTCGTCCAGCGTGGACTTCCTGCTGAGGAGGAAAGGCGGGAACGCTCCGCTCGGCTCGCAGCCGATCCCCACGGAGACGAGCGCCACCTTCCCTCGGATCAAGGCCAAGGGCCGGAGGCTGGTCAGGACTCTGTTTTGACGTCGGCGTCGTTCCCCCCGCTGACGGATTCTTCTCGTCGGCCCGACAACGAACGCTCGCGACATCTACGTTTGCCTTTTTTCTGCCGACCAAGTTAGTTCCCACCAAAAACACCCGCGGGGAGTGTTTCAATCATCCGCTCCATACGGCGACATTTCACACCTCCAGCAGCGTCACTTTTCCTCTCCTCCAAACCGTGTGCTTTACTAACTCACTCAGAGGAGGAAGCCTTTAAAACCTGCTCTCGGTGCTTTCAGTCCTCGTCGGGTCGCACCTGATGCTTTTCTTTTACTTTTTTTTTTTTTTTTCATTCCAACTCAATGAATAAGATGTTTTTAATTGCAAAAAAAAAAAAAACACGGAGAAATCCCTCGTTGTCGTGTGCCTGAGCCGTGACGGACATTTTCCACAAGAAGATTTAATTGGTCATAACGTGAATCTGCGATGCCGTTGAAGAAGATATCTTAAACTTAAAGAGCTTGTCGGAAAAAGATAAAACGCACGACTGTAGCTGAACACTGGAGCTCGAGGAATGAGACGTACATATACAGATATGTTTTGTATATATTTCTAGATTTCGTACTTCCGTATGACGACATTGTGGCGTTAACACGGGCGAGGAGCTCTCGGTCCAAATGGGAGGAAAGAAAATCCATCAAATACCTGCAAGACTTCCACGTTAAACAGGCCAGCACATATACAGCAAATTATTTCAGCTTTTACTGAAGCAGATATTCATCCTCAAATAAATTTAAAGCTGCAATAATCAATATTTTCATATGAACACTGAAACAAATGACTGTTTGTTTTGATTTCTCAGTCTTTCCACTTTTTCTGTGATTGTTGCCGTGTTTTTTGTGTAAATTTGCAGGAATTAGAAAATATTGCAAGTCGAGAAAGAAAAATAAGATGTTTTTTTTTAAGCACTACCTGATAAAGTCAGAAATATGTCGTCACTTCCTTTAATGCTGCACATCACAAATATTTGAGCTCTAATCTTTTTTAAATTTATTTATTGAACCACGAGGCTAAAAGTTACAAAATATAATCGAAAAAATGACGCAGCTTTACGAAACAGTGTGATTATTAGAGAAAACAACGACTACATCAGCTGTCAAAATAAGAGCTTTAGATTTAGATATTTGTGTTGATAAAGTGAGTTTCGTCTGAAACGACGTATTTTATGCCGTCAATAGTTTCGGGGCAGATTCTGCTGACGACATTTTTTGCAGGAAAGAATTGCTGCAATTGTTTTTCATATTTCAAGCTCCCGCAAATATTACAGAGTTTGCTTGAATTTGCGTTGATTATTGTGCGTAGACTGAATTATTACCAACTCTGCAGCTCTACTGAGGTTTTTTTTTAGGCTCTTTCAGCACATTGTTTTGGTTTCGCTTTGTCACAGCCGTTATTTCCAGCAGCAGCTCTGATTGACCACCGAGTCATCGAGCAGCCAGATATTCTTCTCGAGAGCTGCTGGAGACCAAAATACAGCTAAAAGTAAAGTGATATGGACAGAAATATATTCAAATAGAGGCTTTATTATAAATTATACAGCTTGTTTTTGAGTTTCTCTTTAAATTAGTGGACAAAAATTGATTACTGCAGCTTTAAAACAACTCAAAGCACTTTCAGATTTTGTGGTTTCACATCACTTCATTACCATCATACCGAAAAACTGCAAGAAAAACAATAAAGAACAAACTTTTTTCTTTGTTTTAAAGTTTTCTAGGTCAAGTTCAACTTAATTTATGCCGATTTTTCCAGCAGCTCAGCAGGACGCATCTCCGCTGCTGTTTACAAGCCTCAGCTCCACTTTCCTGTTTCGACTTCACGTCGCCTTCGTGGCGTCGGTGTCTTGGAAACGGGTCGTCATGACTCCCCCGCTCAGCGCCGGTGAGGCCTCGTCACGGGGCCGAGGCGCGAGCGTGGCCCGG
Source organism: Embiotoca jacksoni (assembly GCF_022577435.1). NCBI lineage: Eukaryota > Metazoa > Chordata > Actinopteri > Embiotocidae > Embiotoca > Embiotoca jacksoni. The sequence goes on along the minus strand of NW_027185421.1, from coordinate 843,861 downwards.
GGAGAGGAATTCTGGGTAATAATAGATGACGTATGCAAGCATCAATGCTATGCTACTGATTGTTTCAGTGCCTTTCTCTGCAGGGTGTCACCTCTTCTCATGTTTGCATCGAGAATGTATGCGCAGTCGACGCGGAGGAAACGCAGCCGCCTCCGCTGCTGCGCAGTTTCACATCAAAGCTGTTTATGCACTACACACACAGGATGTCCTATTTTTGTGGTAATAAATTTACTTTTATATGAATTTGTATTGGCTGAAGTGCTGTAACATCCTTCCACGTTCAGTACGTACAGATATTTTACATGCTGCTGAGGATCTCATTTAAAAAAAAGAATTAAAGCTGTCTGTACATGTCGAGAGACGACATTTCTATTTTTTTATGGGTAAAATAAACAAAGCGAAATGACTGGAGACAAAACAAATACACCTGTTTTATTCTTTTTATTCAGATTTATGACAGCCAGCATCTTTATCGTCAAGCAAAGTGAAGGTCTGTTTGTAGTGAGAAATTTAAAGATTTAAATGAAAAAAAATACAAATATGCGAGAAAATCACATTAAAAACCCATTTAATAAAAAACAAATCGAATTTATTAAATCACACCTTAATCTAGCCAGTGTCTGCAGTTCATCAGTACAATTTGCATGCGCTAAATGCTTTTTTCATATAAATGTATATAAATTTGATTTAAAAATAAACACATCTTCGTACATTTTCAACCCGAGAAAGCTCGACGCTCTCCCTGAGAACAAAACCAGCTCAGTTTGACTTCACCAGAAAAAGTCATCGTCAGTGAAGCAGCACTCGTCAGAAGCCGGTCGTCGTGAACTCACTCCTACCAACACTTTTCTTGTTAAAGTGGCATATTTGAGTTTTTTTGTGTATTTCTTTTCAAAAATGAACACCATATTTCACACAAAGCGCCCGGTGACCGCTCGTCCTCCTCCAGCTCTCCTCTGTGTGCTCTAAGTTTTAAAGAGGCGACCCGGGATGACTGCAAAAAATACATTTTCAGCTTCTTGTGGTTCAACAAGATCCAAAAGTTTCTGCTTCGATTCAGTTTTATTCAACAAAATGTAACATTTAACGTGTTGAATGAATTTCCTGATAAAACACCGAACTGCACGACTGCAACTGCAAAAAAAAAAAATCAGTTTTTCCGTCATTTTAAAACCCGGTATCGCTGCAGAGCGTGAAATAGACACGCTTTGGCTTCTCTAGGCGTGACAGTTTCACGTGTTGCAAGCGTGAAACGTACACACGTGTAAAAGTAAAATCTGTAGTACAATTTTTCAGTAGTATCAGAAATCAGAGACTGCCGTTCGGTAGGTCAGGGGTTCGAATCCAGGAGGTGACAATATTTTTCTTGAGTTGTTTTTTTTAGTTTTCTAACCCCAGCCATGTTTTTTTAAGTGCTAAACATGGAAAATGTCAAATGTAGCTCACCAGACGTTAAAAGAAATACTGTATAAACGAATGCCGTACCAAACATTTCAGATAAAAAAAAAAAACATCAGCCTGATATTATTTCACCCCATTATGGCCCGGCTCTCCGGTCCAGTTGACCCCCGTGACCTCTGCAGGGCGTCAACAGTTGCCGGTTCCTCCTCCACACGCCTCACACTGCAGCGCTGCCGTCCGGTACGCCTTCCACACCGCCGCGTCCCGCAGACACACCGTTCCTCCACCCCGCTTCATCTCCGCCTCGTTCCGGTTGATGTCCCCGACACACACCCACCCTCCTCCTCCTCCTCCTCCTCCTCCTCCTCCTCCGGCCGCCGCGGGGCTGACCGCCCACTTGGAGTGGTCCTGGCTGGTCTTGAAGGTGAACGTCTGGCCCGGGTTGATCAGCGTGACGTCCAGCACCTTCCAGCCCAGCGAGCAGTCGGAGGGGAGCACGCCTCTGGAGCGGATCCAGAACTGGACCAGGAGGTCTGACCGGAGGGTCGGGGCCACCCACGAGTGGTACAGGTCTGATGGAAGCAAAAAGGACGGTGTGAGGACGTGGTTTGAGGTCAGAGGTCAAGCCGAGAACAGAACTGTTGTCGTACCGTTGTTGAAAGAGGCTCCTTTGGCGAAGCTGATGAAGTCGGTGCCGTCCTTGGAGGTCAGAGTCACGCTGCGGTTGGACGCGGCTTTGACGTGCGGAGAGATTTCACCGGACAGATGTTTCCTCTTACAGACGGCGGCCAGCGCTGGCACCAGCGACGCCAGGGAGTCCGGGACGTCGCAGTCGTACACGCTGGGCTGGTTGATCTGCAGCTGCTCTCCTGAGGCGGAAAATAAACAAATTGGATGTTCACGCTGCTGCTGTGAATCTCTCGGTGAGTTCAGGTGTGTGAAGAACACTAACCGATCATTTAACTAGAAACACAGTTTAAGGACTTTACAATGAGAAAATTCTACATATTTATCTTTAAAGTCATTTCTTCTCTCCCTTTTTTTTTTGGACCTTTTTGTTAATCAGCATCTCCTGCAGGTCACAATTTCCTTCTTCTTGTTCTTTACATCTTTTCCGCTGTCGATTTCTCAAATACTTCAGTTCGTGAGCAAATACTTTAAAAACATGATGACGTTCCCGCCAGGAACGCTCAGCTCAGCAGGAAACCAGGATTCAAGAAAGTCACGTCGATTTCTTTTAAGTAACGTAAGTAATCTACTTCTTAACGAGATGTTTTTTAGCTAGCGTGATGGACGTTACGTAACTCAACACTATTACTTACGCGAAATAATGTATTTGAACTCAAACTGATATTTTCCTGAAGCTAACCACGTGTTTTTTGACGACTAAAACTTGACACTGAGTCCTCTAGTGGACCGACGGGTGTATTACACTTTATGTCAACCATTAAAATTGCTGACAATTAATTTTCTGACATTTTGATTAATTTCTTTATTGTTTAACTCTATAAACTCAAAACAGGAAGTAGGCTAAATAAATATTTCTGACGACGTTCTGATTTTCACGTAATGGGATTTGTAGTTTTATCAGTTTTCCCTCATTAATATGCAAATATATGCACATTTGTTCTAAAATGAGACGTAACCGGGCCGCCGTCAAAACGCTCATCGCCGTCGATCCGGACACCGTCGCACACTCGACACCTCGGCCGGAGACACGATGGATCTGACGAAGCGAATTTCCTGCCGCAGTGCGAGCGGCCGGTATCTCTATGGTTACATGCCTCCGTCTCATTGCATCACCCCAGGCACTGCCATGGCAACGGTGCCATGCCAACCGCTGGGTCTGCCAGGGAACTGCCGAGGCAGCGGGGTGACACGGTGATGACACCTGATTAACTTGGTGAAGGATTGTTGTTGTTGTGTCGATACCTGACTGGATTATTAAGTACGCGCAGACGACGAGACAAAAATTAAACAGCCCCTCGAACAAATAATGAAAACAATAAACACCTAACACTGACACACAACTGGAGGTTTAATAAGCTTAAAAAGACTTGAAAACATTCTGAGCAAAAAAAAAAATACTAATATTTATTCTTTCATTAAAAATGATGGTATTTTAGTCAGAATGGAAAAGTATTTGAAATAACCTTTAAAAAACAACTCTGTCACTTCAGGTTTTATAAACATGCTGTATACAAATGATTGGCTTCAATGAAATTTTTTTTAAAGGCAAAAAAATACTGGAAATGCAAAATCAACATAACTGCTTCTTATTTATGATGTTATAGACGTTGGTAAAAAAAAAAAAAAAAGAGGCTGAAACAGCTGGAATTTTTTTTAAATGACCAAATTTTCCAAGAATATAAATAGGAAGTTAAAAAATAAACAACAAAATATAATAATAAAATAATATAATAAAAGACAAAACACAATATGAATCTTCGTTAACCGTCTGGTCCCTCTCCTCCCAGCTCTCACACTCTAACTGCAGTCTTACACCATCCTCCATTTAAACGTCCTCGTTAACTGAATGTTTATTTTCTGAGAAGCGTCTCCGGTCTTACCGATGGTCTGGAAGCGCTCGAGCGGGAACGTAACGCAGATGAAGTTCTGCCCGTTGTTCACGCCGCTGTCGGGGTAAGAAAACTGTCCGGCCTGTCGCACGGGGGGGAAGTGAGGCGTGCTGTGGACCAACCAGAAGCCCTGTTTTTTATCCAGCAGCACGACACCTGAGGAGCAGAAATGTTAAGATAGTTACCGTAAAACATTTAGGTTTTTCTATCCGGATGGTTCGTGTGGAGGTTCAGATCAAAACTGAAGAACTTCTGCACATCAAAAGACATTTAAATGGCTGTTAATCTGCTTAAATGGACAAAAACTCTTCTATGTAATAACTGAAACAAGAGTCAGTGTGTAAATAATTAAACAAACAATTTGTGATAAAAGACAAAACATCGACAGTTTGATATCAGACAGATTTTACACCATCTTCTCAATTCATTCTGGTGACACATGTATGTTTGTCCACATTTGATTTACTACTGTTCATTACTTTTTTCCATAAACTCAACACAATCAGAAATACGTTGATTTTTTTTTACATCAGATCACTGACTTTGTTTCTTATTTCTCTCATTTCACAAAACTTCTGGATTATTTCTTGCAGTAAATTGTTTTTCCTTTAAACACATATTGAGCTGTTTTCAATCTACCACATCTCTGACTAAATGTTTTTTTTCTTTCTTTAGACTCTTTTGCAGTTCAACACTTCTATTTTTTTTGCAGTTGTTTTATTTTGTCGTCACATTTTTGTTCTTTCTGCTGCTCAGTTCTTCAGTTAGTTCCCTGCATCGCTCCCTCATCCTGAAAACCTCCTAAATCCTGAAAAAGGAAGCGTTAATTTGACTCCGTATTGTGACATATGCACACGATGCACTGGCTCCTAGTTGCAGATTCTTGCATATGAAGCCATAATGTTTTGCAGGCCGTCGTTGCTGCAGGACGGCCGGACTTCTCACCTTTCGTGTGCCCCCCACTGTTTCCACTGTCATCACCCAATCTGTCACCAAACTCGTCCGCTGGCTTCTGGTCGTTGTAAAGGATGTAGGCGACCTCAGCGCTCTGCTACAAGGACGAAGGTTGTTTTTTTTCTTTATTCATTAATGGTACAAAAGAAACCAAAAAAAAAAAAAGCAGCAGCATTCACACTTCATTTCAAATTGAACATTAGGTTTCTGACGGACAGATTTTCACGTCTCGTTCGGAGTTTCTTATTCACAGCAGAGAAGTGTCATTTGAAAAAAAAATTTGCTTGTTAGGTATTTAGTCTTATGACTGTGTAGAAAAAGCAGAAGCAGGCAGAAAGAAATTTAGATTCAGCTGATGTCTGAATGGGTTATTTTACACGATCCAAAAATATGAATAATAAGGAACTGTATATGAATAATAAGGAACTGAAAACTGTACAACAATCACATCTAGACAGCTGACTTTCACTTTGAAAAAAAAAGATGGAAATCTCTCAGACAAGCTAAATCTTAAAGAGTTTATTTCCACTTTTAAAGACACCTGACGGATGCCCACCTTTCCTTGAGAGTACAGCCGTCCGACCGTCCTGCCCAGAGCTCCCGTGGTGTCGTTCACCGTCCCATTCCCAGCCGTCCATCCTTTGCTCCCTTTGTCCAGCAGTAAATACATCTCGCCCGCTTTGGAGGATTTTTTGCCGTGTTCTTTGGGCAGCTTGTACATATAAAACCTAACTCACAGAAAGACACAGAGGAAGACGTCGGTGACAATGTTTAATGTAAGAACTGCTAACGGTTGAGGTTATTAAACTGCTTCTGTTTTCCAGGACTTTCTATATAAAGTTAAAAACAAACCCAAAAATGATATTTGTAAAAAAAAAAAAAAAGCTTGCATTGTGCAGGATATTTTATGAATGAATTACCAATCAACAGCATCTCCCTGGTCGTTGTAGCAGCTGATTGGTGATGTGTCGCCCCCTTGTGGCACCCAGAGGATCAGCAGGGAAAAGAACAGAAGCATCTAAAATAAATCAAGGGAAAGGCTTTTATTAAAACTTGAATTAGTGAATCAAAAAGTGTAAAAGGAAAACGTGCATCATTACTACAATGACGTGTGTCATTTGTTTTCCGTTTTAAACAGCAGGTTTCCGGAGCAGCATCACGTGACATCTCAAAACAATGAATGAAACTAAACTTTTCGGTGACAAAGATGTCAATAAAAACAGAAAGAACACTTCAAAACATCAGAAAACAAACCGAACTGTTGAAACTTCAGCTAAAACTGGACTCCACGATAGAAACGACGCTGTTGGGTTTGTTAGGACTTAAACTGTTGGAGCGAGCCAACAATGGAAAAGTCACGAGTTTCATTTTAATCTCGTGTACGTACCTCTAACTGAGCGCGTTGGTCCTCATCTACGTCCTCAGTAGATTTTTATTCTGTCCTTTATAGGAACTATTGCTGCACCGAAATGTCGCCTTAACCTACATCCTTATTTTGGTTTCTGCAAGAAAACACCCGGATGGGACAGTGACGTAATACGACGCGCGAAAAGACAGCCTGCAGCTGCAACTGTTATCTAAGATCAACAAAAATAATAATAATTACAAATTAAAACGACGAATAAACCATTTTAAATACAATAAAACAAGTGTGAAGTAGTTTTTAGGGTTTAAGGGATACCGTTAAGTTCTGTTTGAATACTCAGAAAAACTTCCTGCTTCCGTCTTATCCTTCTCTAAAAGTCCTGGGTTTTCAGTGCAGTAGTCGATGACGTCACGTGCAGGTGGGGTTGCGTTGCTACGTAGATTTAAAATAAACATGTAAATAATATAAAGTCCTGACTGTAAAAGTGAAGTTAGGAGACCTCAGATAAATGTAGAAATGACTTATTTCATGAACTACTTAAAATAAGTTACCTTCTTGGAAACGCAACTTCGATAAAGGATCTGAGTACTTCTTTCATCACTGAACTCCTGTTTGAGAAAAAAAACAAAAAGAAAACTCTCCTAAAAAAATAAATATGAATAATAATTGAATATATATATATATATTGACATTCATAAGACAAGTGGGCTGTAATCTGCCCGAGGGGAACACACTGATCCGGTATGTTGGCCGAACCCTGAGGTAAACACGTATTGGACACTTTCCATGTTAAAGTGGAACTTGAATCTGTTGTTTCTTTCTGTTTGACTCTTTCACAACTATTGCAAACATGAGAAGTGTGGTTTAATTTTTGTCACGTCCTCCACGCCCCCACGCGCCCTCCAGCCGAGTTTGTTGGTCAGTGTTGCTGCCACACATCACTCTCCTGTTTGAGGAAGTGACAACGATCCTCCAGTCACCTCTAACCTCCCTCACGCAGACCGAGGACTTCCTCACAAAGCTCTCCTCTGAGCCCAGTTCACTCGACGCACAGGGGAGAAGTTTCCATGATTATTGCAGCATTTTTAAAAAAAATCATATTTAACCTGGTAGACACGTGGGTTATTTGGATCGTGAGTTGTAATGAGCAGCAAATATCATTATAACGTTTAACTTTATAGTTACTGCCGTGTTTACGTAACGTTTGAGTCAACTTATTCATTATAAACAAACATATTAAGTTGTTTTTTTTAACTAGATTCACAAAAAAATAAACTCGTTATTTAGCCACTAGTTCTAAGGAAAAAAACCTTCTATTAATAGTTTGTATTATTCAAATCCTCCATGTGTACATAATGCTGGTGAATGAGTGCTTACTGTGTACCTTTGTGAGTGATGTGAAAAAAAGTCCCATGTACACCGAAATTCAGGAAGTTTGAGATAACGCCGGCTTTCAGTCCATTTATTCTGTAAAAAATGAACAACGTTTATCTTTGCCTCATTTGTCCTCAAAACGGGACACCAAGAGCTCATCTGTTGCTTCGTCAAGGTTTTCGATTCATGTGGTTTTAGAAAGATGAGTTTTCAGGAAGGTGAACGAGCATGTAAATGACATAACAGGGTTTTTTTTTACACATCCTGGCTGGTGTTGCTGTTGAAACTTCTGCGGCTGCAGACAGAAGAACAGAAGAAGTATGTGTTGTTGCACAAACTGATAAACGCAAGTGGCCCAAACGCACATTTGGTTTATTTTGGAGGAGATTTATTGGTAATACGGTCGAGTTCTTCGGAGCTAGAATCTCCTCACCGGCACGGCTGCCTGCTTTCAATCACCTCTACTGTACAAATAAGGAGAACAGAGAACAGCAGACCGACTCCTCCACACAGCAACCACGCAAACATTCTTCAAAATGGAAGATTTATTTTCTAACAAGAAAGCATAAGTACTGATCTCATGAACTGGGAAAGGAGAAAAAGGTCTTCACCAGAAGTAAACTTCTCATCAGTTGCATTAAAAAGCTGTTGCTCAAACTTCTCTTTTTTTTTTTTTTTTTTTTTTGCTACAATCTTTTGAGCAACACTATCAGGAGGGACGACGGCTCTCTGCAACGAAGCATCGTCGGGGACGACAAAAAGCAACAACAACAACAACAAAATTGTGGTCTCAGGTTTGCAGCATGCCCGGTAGTTCAGTCCTCTGCTCCTCCATGCGGCCGCCCTGAACCCTGAGGAGCAGCGAGAAGAAGTCCTCGTCGTCCATGGGACCGGGAGCCCGGCTGCGCTGGTCCTCCAGTCGGCCCTGGGCCTGTGGGGGGGGGGGGGGGGGTCACTGAAGTAGACACAACAACAAAAAGGATCTTAACGTTCAAAGGGGTTTTTGCTTACTTGCGTGGTGAGAATCATATCGTACAGATCCTGTTTGGGCGCCGGAGCCGGAGCCGGAGACGGAGACGGAGACAGAGACGGAGACGGCTTCCTGGCGAAGGAGAGCTGCTTGATGCTGCCGCGGAAAGTTCTGCCTTTGGCTTTGGGCGGCGGACACCTCTCGAGCTGCGCCCTCTGGTCGTCCAGCCGGCGGGCCTGTGTGGTGGCCACCAGCTCGAAGAACTCCTCCTTCTGCAGCGAGGTCATGGAGGAGAAGACGACTGGGGAGGAACAAAACACGAGAGAGCTTTGGTTAACGTGCGGTCGGAGGAGGAGAAGACATGGAAACATCAAAATGTTCCTGAGTCATGGAGGATGGGTGAGTTTCGTGACTCAGCATGGGGGGGGAGGCGGAGGAAAGAGAAGGGGGGGGAAGGGGGGGGGGGACAACTGTTATTTAAAAGCACCTCTGTTGGCCGGCTTGTTGGTGTTGGGCTCCGAGTGGCACCTCCTCCGGCCGATGCCCGTCTCCAGCCGGAAGGAGCAGCGCTGGTCGTTGAGCCGCCGGCCCTCCTGCAGGCTGCAGAGCAGCTCGTACAGCGCGTCCGGGAAGTCCGGGGTTAACCGGTGAGCCTGGGAACGATGAAGGGGGAGAGCGCAAAGGGTTATTTTTAAGTGAGCGAGTGACACAGACTGGTTTGTTGGCACAGCAAAAAAAAAAAGAAAGAAGAGTAGCTCACGCGACTCCTACGTACTCCTACGTACTCCTACGTACTCCTACGTACTCCTACGTACTCCTACATCCTCTGTGGTAATAAAAAATGCTCCCTGCTGTTTTTCCACTGTTCTTTTTTTCTGCTAACGTGAAGTCGACTGACCTTTTTTGGATCCTCTTCTCGGTCCGGTCCCCCATCGGAGGAATTCAACCTCTTTAGGTCCACTTGAGGGTCGTTTTGTGTGCCGTTTCCCCCCTCCATGCTGCTGGGATTCTCAGGTTTTCCTTTAATAACCGTCCCTTTATGTCCGTCCTGTCCATCACCCGCGTCCTTCCCTCTCGCGTCCTCCGTGTCCCTCTGCTGTTTCTCCTCAAAGGACATATTTACGTGCTCCTCTTCCTTTGCGTGGAGGCCCTCGGTTGTTAAGTCTGCGTCCTCGGTGATGATGAGGAGCTCCAGCAGCTCCTCTTCGGCCATCTCCACGTTAATCTCTGAGCTGAGGTCCATTAAATCTTTCTGACTGAGGACACACAGAGGGGTTAAAGGTCAGAGATCTCAGGTCCACCGGGTTGTTTTTTATCTTAATAACTTCTAAACTGAAGTTATTCATATTAAACGTGTTTATAATTTTAAAAAAACCCACTTCTGTACGGAGAAGCTGGTTTTTTTTAACTTGGACAGAAACTATGACCGCCCAGTTATGCAGGTTGTGACATGTTTGACTACAGATGTTTACGCAGAAAATCCGACTGTAAACTGGAGGACAACAAAGATGTGCGACGACTTCTTTGACGATTTCTGTCAAAGTTTTACTGTAATTCTTGTCGACAAATACACCGTAAAACATGTAAATCCAGTAACTTCCTCCTTACCGTGTTTCTTTGTTTATCTTTCGGACTCGTATATCCTCAAAACATCCATCTCTTGTCGTGCCCGTAAAACGAGCGCGGCAGTTTAGTTTTTTTTTTTTAGTTTTTTAGTTTTTTTTTTAGCTCGTCAACTGTTCTTAATGTGTTTATAAAGGACGGAAGAAAAAAAAAAAAGCCGTCTGCCGTGGAGAGTTTCACATGCCGACGTGACGAGCCGTCCGCCTGTACCTTTCCCTCTCGCCTCCTCTCTTCCTGTTCCTCTTACCCGCAGCCCACCCCCCGTTCACCGGCCCGCATCCGACGAGTCGGCCCGCGATGAAACGTGGCCGTCGGAGGCAGAAGTCGCGCACCTGCGCGGTTAATCCGCGGTCACGGTGCCGGTAAAACGAAACGTAATCATCACGTTGTTTTTTTAAAATATATAATCTGAGTTAAAGACGTTAAAACTTTAGTTGCTGTTTGTTTTTGTTTGGTTGTTTTTTTTAAACGGCTCCTCGCTTGATGAAGAGCCGACGTGTTGAAACCGGCTCGTCTGTGGTTTCAGCGCACATCCTGTTGACTCGTCGCGAAAACGAGAAGTCGACACGAGACGAGTCAAAGCGAGAAATTAGAAAGTTATTTTTATTTTTTAATTTTTTAATTTATTTTTTTTACATTTGAACGTCTCTGCTGATGTTTGTCGCCGCTTCAGTTGGAAGAAAATAAATCAGATATTTATTTATTGACGTGAAGTTTGATCTTATTTCTTTCCGAACACGCCCACTTCTGCTTTCTGCGCGTGGTACTTCGAACCTCGCGGCTACAGTTATGAACGGTTGAACCCCCCCCCCCCCCCCTCCCCTTTCCCGCCTCTCTCTCTCTCTCTCCCCCTCCCCCCCTCCCCCCCCGGGTGCGCGCGACGCCTCGGATATTACCCGCCGTCGTCACTGAGCGTCGCTGAAAGATGTTGCAGCAGCAGCAGCAGCAGCAGCAGCCTCCTCTTCCTCCTCCTCCTCCTCCTCCTCTGACGGGCAGCGGGCCGTCCAGCGGCCGGGGACTCGGCGCGAGCGGCCACCCCGGGATGCACGCGCTCAACTCGGTCCACCAGCCCTCGCGGCGCCGGTCCGACGCGGCGGAGTCCGGCCTCGAGGGCACCGAGAACGGACACGAAGCCCGCCGAGACATCGGAGACATCCTGCAGCAGATCATGACCATCACGGACCAGAGTCTGGACGAGGCGCAGGCGAAGTTAGTCACAGCTTCAGTTCGTTTTCGGAGGTTTTCGGCGCCGCTGCGTCTTTTTATTGATTGATTGACTTTATTTTTATCGACTTCTCGCTGTTAAAGTTTCCTGAACTTCGGTCCATTGTTTAGATTAGTTAGCCGGTAGCTAACCGATTAGCACGCTAGCTGGCGAAACCGTTTTTTTTGTTTTGTTTTGTTTTTTTAACCCGTTTAGGTTCAAAGTTAAATGTTTATAACTGTTTATAAATGTTTAAATATGTTTGTTACGGTCGCTTTTTACTGCTTTTAGCTGTCGGTCACAAACGCATTTCTTCCAGCAGCAGATTGTTTGACACGTTAGCATCGTTAGCTCCGCTAGCCGAGCTAATGCTGCAGCAGCCAGCTCATGAAGCGGTTTCAACCACGTCTCCCCCCGCGCACGGTCAACATTTAATTATACTCGTGAGCAAATTAAATTACGACAATAAATTACCGGCAAGACGAGCAAGTTGTCCCAATTTTTTTTTTTTTTTTTTTTTTATAAATATATCGCAGAGCTAGCCCCGGAAGCTAGCTGCATTAGCCTAGCCTCGAAGGTAGTTCGGTTTCGCCACTGAATTGTTTTGGTTTTTGTTTTGGTTCATTTGCATCCTGTCACAGTTCAGCTGCTCCAACCACATTCAAGCCGCGCTGCTGTTCTTCCCTCCGCAGGAAACATGCGCTCAACTGTCACCGGATGAAGCCCGCGTTGTTCAGCGTGCTGTGCGAGATCAAAGAGAAAACTGGTGCGTTCAGGGCTTGTTCTCTTGTTCTCATGTTCTCATGTTGTTCTCATGATGTTTTCATGTTCTCATGTTGTTCTCTTGTTCTCATGTTGTTCTCATGTTGTTTTAATGTTCTCATGTTGTTCTCTTGTTCTCATGTTCTCATGATGTTTTCATGTTCTCATGTTGTTCTCATGTTCTCATGTTGTTCTCATGATGTTTTAATGTTCTCATGTTGTTCTCTTGTTGTTTTCATGTTCTCATGTTGTTCTCATGATGTTTTAATGTTCTCATGTTGTTCTCTTGTTGTTTTCATGTTCTCATGTTGTTCTCATGTTCTCTTGTTTTCATGTTCTCATGTTGTTTTCATGTTCTCATGATGTTTTCATGTTCTCATGTTGTTTTCATGTTCTCATGTTCTCTTGTTTTCATGTTCTCATGTTGTTCTCATGTTCTCTTGTTTTCATGTTCTCATGTTGTTTTCATGTTCTCATGATGTTTTCATGTTCTCATGTTGTTTTCATGTTCTCTTGTTCTCATGTTCTCTTGTTTTCATGTTCTCATGTTGTTTTCATGTTGATTTAATGTTCTCATGATGTTCTCTTGTTTTCATGTTGTTCTCATGTTTTCATGTTCTCATGTTGTTCTCTTGTTGTTCTCATGTTCTCTTGTTGTTCTCATGTTGTTTTCATGTTTTAATGTTGTTTTCATGTTGTTCTCATGTTTTCATGTTGTTTTCATGTTTTAATGTTTTCATGTTTTAATGTTGTTTTCATGTTGTTCTCATGTTTTCATGTTGTTTTCATGTTTTAATGTTTTCATGTTTTAATGTTGTTTTCATGTTGTTTTCATGTTGTTCTCATGTTTTCATGTTGTTTTAATGTTGTTCTCATGTTCTCATGTTGTTCTCATGATGTTTTCATGTTCTCATGTTGTTCTCATGTTCTCTTGTTCTCATGTTGTTCTCATGATGTTTTAATGTTCTCATGTTGTTCTCTTGTTGTTTTCATGTTCTCATGTTGTTCTCATGTTCTCTTGTTTTCATGTTCTCATGTTGTTTTCATGTTCTCATGATGTTTTCATGTTCTCATGTTGTTTTCATGTTCTCTTGTTCTCATGTTCTCTTGTTTTCATGTTCTCATGTTGTTTTCATGTTGATTTAATGTTCTCATGATGTTCTCTTGTTTTCATGTTGTTCTCATGTTTTCATGTTCTCATGTTGTTCTCTTGTTGTTCTCATGTTCTCTTGTTGTTCTCATGTTGTTTTCATGTTTTAATGTTGTTTTCATGTTGTTCTCATGTTTTCATGTTGTTTTCATGTTTTAATGTTTTCATGTTTTAATGTTGTTTTCATGTTGTTCTCATGTTTTCATGTTGTTTTCATGTTTTAATGTTTTCATGTTTTAATGTTGTTTTCATGTTGTTTTCATGTTTTAATGTTGTTTTCATGTTGTTCTCATGTTTTCATGTTGTTCTCATGTTTTAATGTTGTTTTCATGTTGTTCTCATGTTTTAATGTTGTTTTCATGTTTTAATGTTGTTTTCATGTTGTTCTCATGTTTTCATGTTGTTTTCATGTTTTAATGTTGTTTTCATGTTGTTCTCATGTTTTCATGTTGTTCTCATGTTTTAATGTTGTTCTCATGTTTTAATGTTCTCATGTTGTTTTCATGTTGTTCTCATGTTTTCATGTTGTTCTCATGTTTTAATGTTCTCATGTTGTTCTCATGTTGTTTTCATGTTGTTCTCATGTTTTAATGTGGTCCGTGAGGGGGGATGGGGGGGGGGGTCATTACAGTGTTGACATGGTGTCATCACGAGCCAATACAAATCACAAACAAGCACACGTGCAGGTTGTCAGTAACTCTCAATAGACTTCAGACAGCTGCGATGTAAAAATGCTTTTAGTTTAGTGGAAGATATTATGGGATGGCAGACCAGCAGTTGGTGTGTAACTTACGGGAGGGGAGGCGTGTTTTAAGATTCGATAGACGGATCGATAGAAACGTGCTTTATTCACCCCAGGAGGGGAATTAAAATGTCCAGCAGCTCAAAAATCTTATCGATAATCAAATAAATAGATGAATGAAATACAGAAAGCGCTCTAAATAAAATAGGCACGAAGCGCAGATCGGTTGATTGAAGACGAAACATAATTCAGAGTTTCGTGAAATCCCAAGAAAAGTTTATGAAATTAGAATTATTTTTTTGTTTTTTTTCTTGGTTTTAGAATAAACTTAATGTTTTGTAAAAGTTGGCACGGTTGCTGGATATGGTTTAAAATGTTGTTCCTAAAAATACAAAACCATTTGGAGAAATATATTCCTTCATTGATCATTTTAAAAAAAAACTTCGGCGCAGTAAGCTGCTGTTGTGATTGGCTGGTCCCTTAAACCGACCACCATGAAACAGCCAATCACAGGTCCTCCTTTTACACTTACATAAATAAAGGTGTGAAAATGGGGTCAAATATTTTGGAAATGAATTTGTAGGAATGTGTGAACCCTGATTATTTATCTCCTTGCATTAATTTGTGTAACGGTAGAAAAGAGCTTATTGAGTGGAGCTGCTGGGGAATTTATTTTTCATTTTGATTTTAAACATAGTTTTCAACTTTTAAGTCACACAACACGGTTCGTCGCTGCTTTTATTGGCCGACTGGGGGGCAAATTTGAACACGTGAAACTTTTAATTCATCATTTTACAGGCTTCAGTTTTAGATTACATCCACCCAAAAAAAACAAAAACAAAACAGACATTTGTGTGATTGACAGGCCTCTCAATGAGGAACGCCCAGGAGGAGGAGTCTCAGGATCCTCAGCTGGTGCGACTGGACAACATGCTGTTGGCGGAGGGCGTAGCGGGGCCGGAGAAAGGTGGCGGGGCCGCCGCCGCCGTGTCTGCCGCCACCAGCTCGGGAGGGATGTCGCCCGACAGCTCGCTCGAGCACTCCGACTACAAAAGCAAGTTGAGCCAGATTCGCAGTATCTACCACACTGAGCTGGAGAAGTATGAGCAGGTACCGTGTCGCAACAGGAGTCGAGTGCTGACTTTGCCTGTACACGCTTGCCTGTACTAAAGCTGCCCGCCAGGAGCCTAATCCATTGGCATGTTGGGTCTAGAGTTCACCACACATTTTTCTTTTGGGGGGAGGGGTTGGGGGGGGATGGGGGGGGGGTTTCTGTCAGATATAAATAAGATAAGAAGTGAGCAAGATTACATTCAGAAATCCACTTGCACGATAAACATTTATTTAAACTAAAACCATTCACTGGTTGATAAAGTGACCCGTTACCATGGTTACGAAAAGTCTACACACACACACTTGTTAATATGGCCCATTTAGATGATGTAAACAAATGCTTTGTTGTATTGCAACTTTTTCCCACCTTTTTTTTTTTTTAATGTGAAAACAAAAATCAGAAAGCATTCATAGAGGGAGGGGGGAGGGGGGGGTGTAAACATATACAAAATAAATCTGCTTGCCTAATTTGCATATTCATTCACAATTACAGATCCTCCCGGGTTCAGAATCGGGTCCTTCAATGTCTGCCCTTTTGTGCCCGCTCTCCCCAGGCGTGCACCGAGTTCACCACCCACGTGATGAACCTGCTGCGGGAGCAGTCGCGCACGCGGCCCGTCACTCCGCGGGAGATCGAGCGCATGGTGGCCATCATCCACCGCAAGTTCAGCTCCATCCAGACGCAGCTGAAGCAGAGCACCTGCGAGGCCGTCATGATCCTGCGGTCCCGCTTCCTCGACGCCAGGTGAGCGATTATTACTTCTTTTTTTTTACTCTCCAGGTTTTAAATACTCCCTCCTTCACTGTGTCTGTTTGGTCATACAATAATTAATTTCCTAATTTTACAAGTGCTTTTCATGTTTCAGTCATAAATCGAGTGTGAAAATAATTCCTATGGGCCACTATGTAAACTACAAACTTTTTTTTAATATATATTTCAGAGCTCTTAATGTCATTTTTTTTTTACACATTTCTATATTTAAAAAAAATAAAATGTAGCATGACATTTAGACCTGCGTGTATATAAATACTCTGATCAAATAGTAACTGTGACAAAAAACTGCAACAAAATAAAATCAAATTTTTTCCCCAATACTCATCACCTGTTTGTGTCTCATCAGGCGTAAGAGGCGCAACTTCAGCAAACAAGCCACCGAGGGCCTGAATGAGTATTTCTACTCCCACCTGTCCAACCCGTATCCCAGCGAAGAAGCCAAAGAGGAACTCGCCAAAACGTGTGGAATCACCGTCTCTCAGGTAATCCGCCGTTTTGAAATCAGATTTTTCACACTACACTACAAAATCCAGTTTGGAGGTAAAAAAATATGTCAACTGAGAATAAAACAAACAAATGATCTCTTACAGTCGTGTTGGATTCAGTCACAGACTTTATTAGATATTTTCGCTCCATTTGTTTAATTGTTTTGCATTTTATCAGTTCTTATGCATCTCATTTCTTTTCTACATTTTTTTTAAATGTTCCTTTATATCAGTTTTTATGTGGAACTGTAAAACACTTTGAGCTACACAAATAAAGTTTATTATTATTAATAAATGGGCGGGACCTAGACTGATGGAAGAGTTTCTAATGTCTCATTCGTTAAAGAAATCCTTTTTATTTTAAAATTGTTTTTTATAAAAATCAGTGTCAAAAGCATCATCGAGGAAGCCTTTTTTTGAACGATACACCTCTCCTCTCTTTAAAATGAGCTTAATTCTTGTCTTGTCTTGTCTTGTCTTTTTTTTTTTACTGCCAGGTCTCCAACTGGTTCGGCAACAAGAGAATCCGCTACAAGAAAAACATCGGCAAGTTCCAGGAGGAGGCGAACCTCTACGCCATGAAGACCGCCTTGGGGCCCCGACCGGGCGACGACTCCCCGCACACTCCCAACTCCACAGGTACTGACGGAGAGCCGCGCCAGTAATACACAACCACCTGCCTCCGGGCTGTGAAAGAGATCGTCCTCTCCACCCGGCAGGCCGTGACTCATCCCGATGAGCTGCATACACGTTCAGTAATCCTCCATAAAATGTCAGAGGGAAAATAAAAACGTCCATTTTAATTACTTGATTGATGTAAATGGATGTTGGAGATGCAGCGCAGACGTGTGAAGCATCCCAACAAACCCTCCCCCCTCCCCCCCCAAAAAAAAAATTAAAAAAAAATAAATCATTTAATGTTGATATAAAAATGCTGCATGTGACTGATGAAGTTTCTGTCCTCCTTCAGGGTCGGGGTCCTTCTCTCTGTCCGGGTCAGCTGACCTCTTCCTCGGGGTTCCACCTGTGAACGGCGAGCAGTCCGCCTACCAGATGGGAGTGCAGGTACCTCACACACCGCTCACACACGCTATTGTGATGCTTAAAGTCGGGAGTGGGAGAATCTGACCGGAGGGGAGTGATGGAGGAAGTGTTTGGCGGTGGGACCCTCATCTGTCCTGCTCACCTCCATCCTGAAAATGTACCAAAGGTGTCATAGATGCTTTAGGTGTGTGTGTGTGTGTGTGTGTGTGTGTGTGTGTGTGTGTGTGTGTGTGTGTGTGTGAATCTACTCGCACATCTGTACCCGTAAAATTACTTTTGTGATTTTTACAAGCAAATTTGCGTCCAATACTCGTTAAACAAACGCCGTCTCGGCATTTTGAATGAAAAGGAGACGCCTATAATTTATCTAAACATCTGGATGTTTACACAACTGAAGGTGAGAGAGTTTCCGTTGTCACTTTATGTTCACGTCCCGGGTGTGTGTTACTGTTACGGTTTGTTGTGGCAACGCTTCACACACACACACACACTTGCGCGTTCACGGAGGTTACCATGGTGATGTGGGTCCTGCTGTCCTTACAACCCGGTCTGTCCAAAATAAAAATTAAAAATTTCTATTTTGAAATGTGATCATTATTTTTGGGTATTGAATCATGGAGATTAAATAGCTATTTGTTATTAAAATACTAAATTACAGGTGATGTGTTGTTAAATGAGACTAAATAAGTGCAACACGTACAGGAAGTGACACGTTTCTTTTTGTTTATTTATATTTCTTTTCCTTGTTGTTTTCTCAGGCGAACGGGAACTGGGTGGGTCGAAACTCGCCGGGCGCCTCGCCCCACAGCGACCACTCCGACAACTCCGACTGATGGCCCCGCCCACTGGACACACAGCAACGACAGAAAGATTGAGGACGGACGAAGACAGAAAAGAATGACATCACACTCCCCACTCGGCTGCAGTTGTTGTTGTTGTTTTGTATAATGTTTTGGTTGGTTTGGTTATTTTAAAGGACTTTTTTTTTTTTCTTACTGCTCAGCGTCGGTTATTATTATGTTCGTATGATTAGCTGAGTGCACAGATAGTCGAGCGAGTGTGTGTGTGTGTGTGTGTGTGTGTGTGCATGCAGGTGTGGTTTTATTAGGGGGTTTGTTTTCCACTACTTCTGACATGTTACTGAGATGTTTTTGTGGTTTGGGAGGGCTGGGACTGCGTTATCATTGTTTTTAGCACATTATATCATTATTAATATTAATATTATTGCTTTTGTTATTAGTGCTTCAACTATTTTTTCTTTTTAACAGCTCAGAAAGAGAGAATGCATTTAAAGTTGAGTGAGAGGGCAATAGAGAAAAATCCAAAGACTGTGTGTTTGTTTCTCTTTTGTTTGTTTGTTTGTTTTTCTACTGGGCTTGTTTGTCCCTGTAAAAACTGAATGAGGCGTGTGCGAGTCCTATTAACGGTTTGAATGAGTATCAACAGTGCTGTTTTTTGTTTGTTTGTTTGTTTTCTCCTGTACAGTGAAACACCTGTATTCTCTCTACCTCTTTTACAATAAAGATTCTGTATTCACAAGCAGCTTGCTGATTGGCTGGATGTATGTCGGGTGGTGACGTCATGCTGGACCCGCTCTACAGGTGGCAGTATAAAAGGGTCGATTTACTCAAAATACAAAGAAAGGCGAGTCTTTGGTTCACGTTTCAATAGCGAGAGAGTTCAAAATGCTTTTCATAAGAACATAAAGACTGAAAAACTATTTTTTTAAATCGATGTTTTCTTGCCTCTAATGGATGTTTTGGGGTTTGTTGCCCTTATATGGACTTAATTTTCTGCTTTTCCAATACAGTGGTGCTGAATGTGATTTAATTTATGGTGCTTTCTGCTTAGAAATATCAACCTGATTACTTTTGGATAAATCCACATTTCTTGTGACCAGTTTTCACTGAAACTACCTTCAACTAAACTTTATATGACAGATTCAAGTCAACTTTATTGTCTTTGTAACGCTCAGGTAATAAAGGAAATAAAGTTAGTCATCTAACCAGAAGTTTAAATAGTGCAGGTTTAACATCCGGGGGAAGAATTACAGTTAATGAGCTGTAGTTTAAAAAAGAAATGAGTACGATATCAACCAGGAAGTTCTTCCAAACTACTTAATCTCACCCTGATGAATAACATTGTTTTTGTTAGTGTGCGTATTCCTACATTTATTCACTTTTAATATATTTTGTTTTATTTTCATTTGTTGCCTCACGCCTCAAATTTTAATTTGTAATGGAGTATTTTTACAGTGTACTATTACTTAAGAGTTAGTATCAATTACTTTTACTTAAGTGAAGGACTAGTTGGATGTTATTGCCAAAACGTGCTGTTATTAATCACAGGATATTAGTTTATTTTTTCTACCCATAAATATCATCAAAGAATATCTATAAATAATTGTAAAATATAAATATGAATATCAAACATGCAACTTCTCTTGAGGGACTTAAATATTTGTATTTTTATGTCTTAGCTGTAAAGAGTTGTTGTTTTTTTTTCTATGTAGTTAGTGGAGCAGGAAACATGAATACCCAGTTTTATGCTGTAAAATGATCAGACTACTTATTTCAATGAACTAAAAGGTCAAACTGAGTAACACGTGACGTGTGGAGTTACAGGATTATAAACATAACGTCTAATGTAGTTAGTTAATCCACATCAGTAAAGCACATCTGAGGCTTCACGTGTTGAATATAAAAGAAGTTGTCAAGTGCGCTTTTGTCAGAGCTGCTCTCCTGTTCCCACGGTGGTCGGGCAACATCAAAGGCTTTCTTCTTCTTCTTTTTCACAACTGCGGCGCTAAACGGGGTGTCAGCACGAGACCGACCCAAATGGCACACGCGGTCTACACGGAGGTGTGAATGCAAAAAAATGTTGACCACAGTCGCACCTTCAGCGTCCGCGCTGACGACCAAATGCAGAGGTGTCGACGGTGAAGAAGCTTCCCGGCACTCGCCGTAAGCGAGCGCACAGCTGGTGGTAAAGAAAGGCTCGCGGGTACAAAAGCAACAGACGCTTTGAGCTAAAAGAACAAACAAAAGAGTCCAACAAACAACTTACAATAATGGTAATGAATCGGAATAGAATTTCTCAGTTTGGCGCCATTGTGAAGAGAAGATGAAACAAGGTTTTGGGGGTATTCAAACTAAAACAAAAAGGAAAGAAGTGCCAAATCAGTCAGACTCGCACAACAAATGGTCCACAAATGGTCCATTTGTTGTCAGAGGCGCAGCTTCAAATTCAAATCTCTCCAGTGACCCAAGAATATCGTGGAAAACTGTGGTTTCTATTGAAATATAAAATGTTACAGATTACAAACGTGAATGGATCGATTGAATGTTTCATGTTTGTTCAAACTGATTGACTCTGAAGGTGTTTTAATACCTTATGTGTTGTTTTTATCGTGCCAAAAGTAATTTTCCTTTTCCAGAAAATCTCAGGGGTGTACGGGTAAAAGATGGTTCAGAAAATCATTCACATCTTCTTCTTCTGCATGTAGCAGCTTTCACAACTAACCACCACTGCAAAATTACATAGATCTGAGATTGAATAATCTACAGTGTAAAGTGACGATTTAAATCCTGTATTTTCCAGTGATTTTACGCACGACTTTTTACGCACGACTTTTTACGCACGACTTTTTACGCACGTGTTTCCGCGTAATGTGTAACATCTCTCTTTCTTGTGTCAAGCTGATGTGTTAGTAGATGGTCAGATCGAAAAAAAAAAGGCTACTTCAATTATTTTAATTCAGTTTAATTTTTCAACATTATTGAGTTTAGAAAATGTGGTGAGACCGAGGAGAGGAGGGGTCAGTGGGGGGGACGGGTGGCTGCGGGGGAGGTGGTGGATTCCGGTTGTAAAATCTCCGTACAGTCAGAGGAGGAGTCTGGGGGGACTGGCAGAGGGAAGTATAAGAGACAAGCAGAGAAAACAGCCTCTTCCCCTCATCATTTGCGGTTATCAGACTGGAAGCTTTGACAGAACTCATATTGCTACTTTCCTACAGGCTTGGACTCAGACTGGGAAGGACGCGATCTCCACATTTGGACAGACAGCTTTGGAACTTCAGCTATGAAGCTGTTGCAGGAAGCGGAGGATGCGACTCATGACAAAAAGGTAAAGTAAATCCTCATTCATCTGATTTTATATATATACATAAATAGTGGCTGCTATTTTGACAATAATACTGAGATTTCATTGGGAAGTAAAAACGTTTTCTTTAGCCAATTTTTTTTTTTAAACATTTAAATTAAATCAAATAGTGAAATATTTCTTCTGTTTTTTGGGGGGTTATTTTGCTTCTAGTTGATAAAATCTCAGGTAGAGAAACGTCGCAGGGAGCGAATGAACCGCAGTCTGGAGCGTCTTAGGACAATGATGCTGCAGGAGCAACACCAGGTAAAAAAACAAAAACAACAACAAAAACCTTTCAATTGTCTTCTCAGATATTCTGGAAATGCGTGTTATTATCTTTAATGCAACATAACCCATCTCCAAATTACCAAATATATGACGATACTGTCATCCATTCAGACCGCTAACAGTTATCAGACTGTGGAAGCTGTGACAGAACTCATATTGCTGCTTTCCTACAGGCTGGGACTCAGACTCAGCGCAGAGTGGAGAAAGCTGAGATTCTGGAGCACACCGTCCTCTTCCTCCAGAACACCGCCAAAGATGGGACAAGAGCCGGAGGTAGAGGCCAGAAACACTCCTTCCGGGACGGCTTCTCCTCCTGCCTGCAGAGAGCCGCTTGCTTCCTGGGCCCTGAGGGGAAAGGCCTGTGGCTGCGCTCGGCGCTGGACGCGTCCTTCGTGGCTCGCCTCGCCCACGCAGACCCCGACCCTCCGGGCGTCCGGCGGCCCCCCGCCTCCCCGCCGCACACGAAGGCCTCCTTCCTCCGGATGCTGAGGCAGCGGTCCAAGCACAAACTGCACCCGCAGGCCTGCGGGGTGAACAGGTTTGCTCATCTCTCCCCACTTCCAGTCCAGCAAAGCTTCCCCAGAGTTCCCCAGCAGCCTCAGAAACAAAGTCGGCTTGACATCGGGGCGGAGAGCGGAGCGACCAAACGGAACTCTCCGCAGAGCTTCCCGGTCAGCCAGACTTTGTGGAGACCATGGCCCTGATCCGTCAGGCAGTGACTTCAGAACTACTTTATTTTTTATTTTATATTCACCGGCGCCGTTTATGTATCGTTCCTCAAGGAATATTTTGTTTTGTAGTCTTATGAGAACTCGTAACCTCCGAGACTGTAAATAATGTAAAAAAAAAAAATGTTATTTGTACATGTGCTGTATGTGTGGTAGGGTTGACTCTACTCTTATTTAATGAGCTCAGTCAGTCGGGGCAGCTGACAGGCACAGGGACTCTCCTAGACCTGAGCTGGATCTTTGCTGCTGGGCTGAAGAACCCGTGAAGGAGGTGAGTACCACTGAGCTCCAGATATTTAATCCTCCTGCATGTGCCGCTGAAAAAAAAAAAAAAAAAAAAAAAACTGCTTCCATCATGATTCACGAGTGTTATACTGAACCGGATCATGATTGAGTTTCTGTCCGTCACGTTTCCAGGTGTTCCAGGGGTTTGAGGCTCGGGGAGCCCCACGCTGCCCCGCCCCCTCCTCCCCCTCACACTCACCTGTGGGCCCTGAAGTCCGCTGGCATGAGTGACATCTGTGGCTCCGTCTACAACATGTATTCTCTCTGAATTTTCACCTTGTCTAATTTGCACACTAATTTATTCTGGATGTCTCCCTATGGTGAGCAGTATTCCCAGTTTTTATATATATATGAAAAATAAAACCATTTCTTAAAATATAAGAAAACTTGTCACGTGATTCTTTTGAAGTTGGATGCAACCTTTTGTGTGCAGAGACTCTTGACAGATCTTTTTAGTGTGAGTCTGCGGTGTGAAGCTCGGCCTCCTGCAGAGACGTCCTGCAGGTGTGAACTCTGACCAGGAGCTACAACACATCAGTAGCTGTTCCCACTTCAAAGGCAAAAGAAAAAAAAAGATGATCTTTGTCACACGGTGAAACTGAAAGGCTTTAAATCAAACCAATAATAAATGATAAAATTATATTAATGTATATATATAATCAAGTCCAGAGCTGTCTGAGAAAACTAAATAAAAAACTATTTTACATTACGTTGTTGCCTTGCATTTACTTTTTCTAATTCTAATAGTTTTATTTCTGTAAATGCTCAACTATTCTTCTTCTTCATAATTTCTCATATATTATTGCCTCTATAACTTTATGTGACTGAAGACTTTCAAACTTACCACAGAAATAGGTTCCACTGTTTTTTCAAAATAAGAGCCTCTCGTCTAACTTCCTGAAAGCTCCAACGTCAAACCAACATGTCAGCTCACATGACAGGGTGAAGCTGAATGGCGCATGTCCTGCGTTTGTTTTCATTGTAATTGACGCTCACCTCCAACCCCCCCCCCCCCCCCCCCCCCCCCCCACACACACACACACACACACACATACACAACACCACCCACCACCCCCGGCTGACCGGAGGCCGTTTTGTCTTCCACGCGTGTCTGGTGTCACTTCAAAGGAAGCAAAAACGTGTCTCGACACCTCCCGCAGTCCTTTGAAGTTCCGTCACACACTCAGGTGGACATTTGTCCTTCACCTGTCAGACTGGTCTTATTAACAGGTTTTACCCCCTGAAGAAGCAAAAGTTATTAGAAAAACGACATAAAAACACATTTAATGTTTTATTAAAACGGTTAGAAATGTATGTAAACACAAAGAAAATTGTCCAAAAGCTCATTTTGGAAAATAATGAAAACATTGGCTTCTTGTTCAATTGTATTTTGGGGACATATTTGATCCTGTAGTGGTACAAATTGACTTGCTGTAGCTTTATATGTGTCTATTTATGTCTGTTTCTTTGTTTGCACATTAAGAGCAAGTTACGAGTGAAATTCTTTAATGTGTAAACAAACCTGGCCAATAAAGCTGTTTCTGATTTAGAATTCATTTACTTGATTGAGCTGAAATTAAATGGAAAAAAAAAAAAAATCCACCCACTGCTGATTGTTCTGTCTCATTCAGTAAAATATACTTTCATATTAAACTGAGGATATATTTTGAATATTTAATTATTCCTAATCCTCTTTATTTCTAATTCATTGAGAGCTGTTGGATCCCGTGGGAGACACTGTTCTGGCTCTTTCTCGTGGGAAACCTGGATAGAAGCCCCCATTTGCACGTTTATGATCTGTTAGAACCACTACATCATTAAAAAGAAGTGTGTGTCTGTGTGGAGGACTGCCGGCTTTCAGGTTCCCACGCACACATTTTACGCACGCTGGTCACTCAAATGCAAATCACGCACCAGGATGGCCTCGTCATTTTACTTCACGAGCTCATGGTAGGAAAGTTTCAGGACACTTTTCACAACAAAATGTGTTATGCCTCCTTCGGGATACTGTCACCTAATTTGTGGCTGATATTCTCCTGACTAAAAACACAGACTTGTGTCTTCAATCCTCAAATGAAGATAATGATTTCTGAACTAATGGTTGTGTATTTTTTTTTCCTACCTGTGAAATATTTTTCACATTTTTGTTCAGCTCTGTCTTTCTAAATGAACGCCTGAGCGCGTGCCAATGTTATGGTGGAGGATCTTATTTACAAGCCGGTGACCTTTTCTGTCATTGTTGATGGAACTACTCAGTAAAACCTCTTCCCTGAAGTCGACCGTCTAAAGTTCCTTGTGACGCATTTTTTTTTTTCAGCTGTGCACGTGTAAATGAGGCGTGAAGAGCTCGTGTGCTGCAGAAGCTGCTGCGGGTGGCTGTAGAGATCAAAGCGTTACGTGGGGTTTATAATTCCGGATATCAACGGGACGTCCCACAGTGAAAACACAGAAAAAACATGAGATGGAAATTCTTATCTGCTTATCTGTTGCACCGAAACGGAAAAATTATAATCTATCTAATCATCACATCAGAGATGGACATAGTTGATTTACTTCGTAACTTTTAAGTTATGTTTAAGTTTGTATGTATTTGTTGTACTTTGCACAATTCAGAGGAAATATTGTACTTTTTTTAACTGACACAAAAATCGTCACTTTGCAGTAAAATTTACATTTTAAACTTGTGGTTCTTAACTTTTTGAGCTTTGTCAGTTTTTAACAGCAGACCACCAAAGAGACTTTTCGTCTCAAAATTTTTCAAATGGTTTCATGTAAAATACTAATTAGAGCCCAAACATGTCAAATTAACCAAAATTTCACTTAATTATATTTGAAAACGAGAAATAAAAACACGTTTGGGTCTCAAAACTTTTTCTTCTATTCTGTTTAATCATGTCAGGACTCAGATTTATCTGGTGACCCTTTGAAGGGACCTGATCCTCAGGTTGGGAACCACTGGACAAAACTACCGAAAGCAGAAGAAAAAAAACAACTCCTGATCAACTACATAAGGTACATTACGAATACATTATTATTAATATATGCTTTTTCTCGAGTAGACTTTTGAATACAGGACTTTTACTTGTAATCGAGGATTTCTACTTTTTTTTTTTTTTTTTTTGTCTGTGCTGTTACTTAAAGGATTAGAGAACTTCTCCCACCACAGCAAAAGTTACATATCGTTGTTGAAGATAAACTGTTAAAATGTTTGGAGGTGGGTGAAGCAAATGGTCCCAGGCTTCCCAAACCGAGTGCTAATAGATAAGTGAAGTCTGGTCGATGCACATCTGCCGTCTGGCACACCAACTGCTGGATAGGTGTGACAGTGGGAGACTGTCCCGCAGCTCGTTCTCGTCGTGGAGATGTGGAGCAGGAAGCTGGATCCTCACTTTATTACCTGTTAAAACTGATACATCATTCTGAAAGTGTGCTTGGAGGAGAGGTGACTCTCGAGTTCCCACGCACCACGCATGTGTGGCATTCAAAATAATCACGGCATGTTATGACAAAAGTCCAAAAATACTTTGTCTTTTCGTTATAAAAATGGAACTTAACCCACTAATTTGAAGAGACGTGCGTAAAAGGATGGATTTTACGCGTGCTGTTGTTGTCCTTAAAAATTCATACGGTAAAAATGTGCTGCTTTTTAAGTTGCTGGAAAATGTATATTAAAAGATAAATCTTGTTAGATTATCTGATTAAAGACGACAGCTCAACCTGATTTTGGTTTTAATCGGTGTTGGATGCGAATTTCAGCGCTTTAGATGTGAACGTGGGATTTCCTCACCCAACTCTCTCTCATGGGAAAATCAAGCAGGGTGCTCAATTCACACTTCATTACCTGTTAGAGTCGATACGTTGTAATGACTGGTGTTTGGGAGGAGAGCTGGTGTCAGGTTCCCATGCGCAGGCCTCTAAAAGGCCATTTTACACAAGTACGCACAGCGACCCTTTGATTTTAATCCCATTATTTCGCAGATCTTCAAAGCTATGCATGAAGTGGTTTTACGCACAGAGTTCCCAACATTCTGCAGCGACTTTGCAGATTGTTTGTTGATTAAAAGACATATTTTGAATACAGTTTTCTATTTGGTTAGTTTTACATCCACAAATAAAGAAACAACAGTTTGGTGAATCGCGCGTGAAGGGAAGGATTTTACGCATGACATAACGGTTTCCTTCTTTGCAGTTTTGTAGAACTAATGAAAGCCTCAATCACTGAATGAGGGCTCAGTTCAAATGTTTTAGATTTCACTTAATTTCTCGGTTCCACGCGCCACACTTTTTCTGTCACCACTCCTCAGAACCGGCTGAATGTGGACACATCTCATTTCTCCATTCATGAGAATGGCGTGAAAGCGCTCCTTCATTTGTCTGGACTTCCCGCTGACATGTCGGATGTTTGCCACATATGTAAATAAGCGTCACACGAGCTCATGACACCTTTCACAGGCGTGTGCCGGTAACACCGGGCGGCTGCACGCGCCAGCGGATTAGTGAAGGGTCCTGCTGGCGCGCCATTCAGTCTGCATTCAGGTTCCTGTCAAAATGTGTTAAAATAAATGACTAAGAAAAGCATCTTAAGGCAAAAAGGGATTAAAATATATATAGTTAACATTCCTGATTTTGATTTAATGTTTTAATAATAACAACCTTTATTTGTTCACTGATACTCTCCAGTTTTGACAGAGCTTAAACTACAAAAAAAATATCACAACATGGTGTTTAAAAAAACAAAACAAAAAAAAACATTTTATAGACATTAAAGGCTGCCAAACTTAGTTTGTTGACTATCTTTGGACTATTAAAGTGACGTAGTGAAATAAAGTTTGTGACTGTTGGTGGGAGGGTCGTAAAGTTACGCCCACTACTGCCTTAAAAGCCCTCACTGAAGCCCGTGGTCAGATTATGAGGTGAATGACAGACACAGAGCTACAGTTTACTGCTAAAGATCTCCCGAATTACAATCATGAAAGTGCTTCAAGATGTTGAGGACGCAAAGGCCAAGAGGAAGGTATGTGGACCATTTATGCTTTCATGAAATAATACAGATTATTTTGCAGCATACAGCTTGTTTTTCTTGAGATGCATTTTATTAATTAATTTGGATTTAATTGCTGTTTTTTAGAGTCTTAAACCTGAGGTGGAAAGACGCAGAAGAGAGAGAATAAACCGCAGCCTGGAGAGCCTGAAGGTTCTTCTGCTTTATCGACAGGTAAAGGAAACATGCCTCAGGTGGTCCGTGTGTTCGTCATGTGTTCATCGCATAAGACTGAAGGTTTCTGCGTGAGGCTGAGAAACTGCTCATCGACTCTTTATTTGTGTCCTAGGAGACTCAGCGCAGAGTGGAGAAAGCTGAGATACTGGAGCACACAGTCCTCTTCCTCCAGAACACTATCAAAAGAGCTGGAGGTGGAGGCCAGAAACACTCCTTCCACGACGGCTTCTCCACCTGCGTGCAAAGAGCTGCTCACTTCCTGGGGCCTCAGGGGAAAAGCCTGAGGCTCGGAGAAGCGCTGGATGCTTCTTTTGCTGCGCGCTTCTCCCGTGCAGACTCTGCAGGCGTCTACGTCTGCGTCTGCAGCGGGACTGAAACTCACTCCCCCCCCCCGCTCTGTGCTCCTCAGGAAGTCCTCCAGGTATATGCTGCAGATGCTGGTGCACAAGGCCGGGCACAGCCGGTGCATGCCTGGCTTAAACGCGCCCGGTTGTAGTCAGTCTCACGGAGAACCACGTGGCGCTCCAACGACTCCCCAACAATCCCACGGAGCAGCCAATCGAGCCGGCAAACCGAACCTCCTTCAGTGCCTCCCGGTCAACCGGTGTTTCTGGAGACCCTGGCCCTGATCACCACGCACGGTCTTCAGAAACAGAACTATAACGTGCTGATTAATATTCATTCAACAGCACGTGCTGGTCATTTTGGGACAATTTCAGTGCAATGTATTAGCCACAGGCTTCCTGTTTGTTTGTAAATTCTGGTTAATTTCCATTTTGTATATATATATTGATCACGCCGAGAGCTGCTACAGCCTGTTCAGGCCAACTCGTGTTATTTGTGTTCATTTGTGAAACCTTTTTTGCACCTTAACTTATTTCGTTTTTCGTTTGTAAATAAATAAAAAGGAAAAATCAATTAAATGTGTGAGTTCATTTATTATATGCTGACACGTGTCTTGAGCAGAAGTGTGGACTCGTGCTATCACACGCGCGAGGCTGAGCGGCACCATGTGGTGACGTTTCACACAATGAAATGAGCCTGATCCTTTACTTTGGAAAACTGCAACAAACATGCACGTGCCCCCCAAAACATTCAGAAAAAAGATTTTCAAATCCCAAGTTCTTCTTCTGCCAGTTTATGAGTTTATAGTTCAGTTTCAACAACAACAACAACAAAATTCAAACGGATAAGGAGTCGTGCGTAAAAGCTGCCATTCTCGTGCGTAATGCGTGTTTCTTCTGCTTTGGCATTGACATTAAATGAGGTAATTGTTTTACCTGTTTAAACAGAGATTAAACTGAGAGCTGGAAATGCTGCTCTAAGCCTATGACTGTTTAGTCTCTGTTTAGGCTTATCTGCTGAAAGAGTATGGTACTTCTGGTGTGCGTAAAACTGCTCTTCTGCTCTCCGATTATTTATTTGCATCACTTTAAAGACTCGTTTATACAACGGAACAGCTCTTCCAGCCATTTGCATCTCAACCGTTAGGGAATGCACCGTGAGAACGGGGGAAGTGTCTCCTCTGTGCGCCACCTTTTGCGGAGACGTATCAGTTTTAACAGGTTGTAAAATTGTAAATGGGGCGCCATTTCCACCTTTCCCACGAGAACCTCTAACACTTCTTTAATCTGAGGACATGTTTCTCTAAAATAACGCTGAAAGAGGGAATTTGAATATTTTCCTCGAACGATTTTTACTTTGTTTTATTCAACTCAAACTGTTTTTGAAGTAAAACAGTGAACTGTTTCATCACGTGAATTTATTGTGTCTTTTGAGAAGCAACCTAGAAACTGTTGGTTCTAACTGAAGAGGAACGTTTTGATTCAAAGGCACTAAATTCAGAAAACCTTTTGATCCTTTGCGTGTGTTTGAATGTGTATCACAGGCACGTGCCAGCTCTGCATGCGCAATCCCCAATTAATTCACGGCAGAGAGGACATTTCAGTTCCTGTTACATCTTCTTCAATGTCCTCTCAAATTCGTATGTCAAAATGTTAAAAACAACAACAAAAAAAAAATCTATAATTCAAATTTCAAACATAAACCAAGTATCTATAAAATACACTTGATAATTAGGATTTAAAAAGAAATTATTTGCTGGAAGAGTTTTTCAGCTTCTCAGTTAATATCTTGCAGAATAAATGTCACCAGAAGAACTCTGGCATACAGTACAACAGTGCTCCTGATTCATGATGAAAGACAAACAGTCACGATGACACAATGTACAAAAATCCATAAGAAATGCATGAAAAGTCACTTTATTGCATCCATCAGCAGCATTCTGACGTCTGCGTCGTTCTTTTATTATTTCGCCTTGAATGTTTCTGCAAAAATCAGAATACAAGCTGCTGCAAGACATTTTCATCATATATTCAACAGGAATCCATGTCAGACATTTTATTTTATTATTTATTTGACTGTGCCGAGTAACAGAAAATTTACAACAAGTTTCCTCTCCCACACAAAACACAACAATAACAACAAAAAAAAACAATAATTTATGTGAGGCTGAGTAAAAAAAAAAAAAAAAAAAAGGGAGGTAATTAGAGGAGGAACATCTCAGAGTAAAGCTTATTTCACAAGAATCTAACAACTACATTTGGCATTGAAATTGATCCTGTGGGGTCCAATCACGAGTGGGCCGGTCTACGTACAGGTGGGATCCGATCCGCTCAGACCAAACTGGGGAGATGTTCTGGGAAGCGTCCTGGGCCACAAGGAACTCTGAATAAGTGATCAAAAAGTTTGTTTCTGATCCAGTGCTTCCACGTGTCGCCGCCACGTCGCGGCCACTTCAGTAGATTTCTCCCGTCCCTCCACTCAAACAGTTCTTACACCTGGAGATTCCTGCGAGCTCTTGTTTAGTTTTTTTTCTGGTTTTGTTACCAGAAAGCAGCTGAACTGCAGAGAAAGTAGAAGAGACTCACCTGCAAACTGGCGGCTGGACGTGACCCCCCCTCAACTGATGCATGTTGGATAATAATGAGAGGCAGTTCAGCTGTGAGCCTCCTGATGAACCTTCTGCTTTGGACTGAGATTAAAACTCTCAAAGCTTCAGCAGGTTGAGTTTGTTTCTACAAGGCTGTTTGTGTGGAGTCACTGGTGTTGTTTGACCTTTCACCTCTGGGTTTCTGCTCCGTCGAGCTCACCGCTGCTTGTTCTGCTCTGCTGTCGCCGTTTACGACCGGCCGGCGGTCTGTCGGGGGGGCAGCGTCCGTGGGAGGGGCGACCACCACCCTCTCTATGGGCTTGCTGGATGTTCTGTCCGTCACGATGAGATAGTTGGGCTCCGGCTGGTGGGCGCTGGAGCGGCGCTGCAGTGCATGCTGGGTGCAGGAGAAGGAGCGCTGCCGCGGGGCAGGCTGCGGGGACAGGAAGTGAGGCGTCGCGGCTCTGGGGGCTTCCAGATGCCGGTCACGATCCTCGTCCTCTGAGGTCACCTCCTGCAAGGTGCTGATTGGCCGAGGGGAGCGGCCCATCACTCTCGGAGGGACCAGCGCTGTTGCTGATTGGTTGAGCTGTGGCCGCCAGTTCTGAGGGGCGGGGTACTGCACTCGGGCCATCGACCAATCACTGGCAAGATTAGAAAGTCAGCAAAATATTAAACTATTGCGAAATAATTTCTCATATAAACATAACAGAACTACTTACATAAAAAAAAAAAAAAACACAAATTACTTTATCTAAGTAGGTTGTTGAATTCATAACTGTATTTCGAAAAATGTAACATTTTATGAGTGTAAATTCAGCGTAAAAAACGTTTCTATTGGTAATTAATAGAAACGGTTTATTGACTTCGTATTTGATGAGCGAAGTTGAATGGGAGTCTATGGAGCCGGAGGCTTTTTGGAGCCGACCTCTAGTGGCACCCGCTGGTATTGCAGCTGAGGACACTTCTGGATTAGCCTCATATTGCTTGTTTTAATCAACCGTAACTCTAATAGTTGTCCATCTGTGTCCGTGTGCGTGCGTTTTATTTCTGAAACCTTACTTCTGTGGCGGCGGGGTCATGTCCCGATGCGCGACGATCCCAGAGAAGGAGGCGCTTCTACCGGGCAGGCCTTGTGATCCGACCCACGGCGAGTACATCAGAGTGCGCTCCTCCCACATGACGTCGGTGGTGGAGTCGACGGGGACCGGCCCCCTGCTCATCTGATGGGCCAACAGGAGCTCCAGAACCTGGTGGTGCACGCCCTCTCTGGCCACGTCGATGGGACGGCGTCCCCTCCGGTCGTGCAGCAGGAGGTTGGCCCCGTGGAGGAGGAGAAGCCGGGCGGTGTCGTAGCAACCGTGGAGCGCGGAGAGGAAGAGCGCCGTCTCGCCCTGACAGAGAAATAATCAGAAGTACAGCTGAGGTGTCTTAGAGGAGGCACAGAAAAAAAATGCTGTAACTGACAGCGTAGACTCAGAGCTTACCTTGTTGTCTTGCAGGTCCACGGCCGCCCCGTAGCGGATGAGGGTCCGCGCCAGGGACAGGTGGTTCACTGAGCATGCCCAGTGCAGAGCGGATCTCCCTGAGAGAGACGGTGTGAGTGGAGGGGAGGTGAGAGGGAAGAAGGGAGGGAGTAAGTCAGCCAATGAAACAACCATTACACAACAGAGTCCAGCCCAGGTGGTGAAGAGAGGGAGGGAGGGGGGGGGGAGGGAGGTGTGGAGATGAGCTGCCTCAGCCAAAAAAAAAAAAAAGAAAAAAAAGGGATGTAGAAAGAGACAGAAAGGATGCAAAAAGCAAGAAGAAGAAAAGAGGGATGAGCCACGAAGCTAATAGGTCCATCGACCTGCGCTTCGAGCCCCAGAACTCATTAACTTTGTTCTGAGTCAGAGGAGGGCAGCAGGGGAGCTGGAGGAGGAGGAGGAGGAGGAGGAGGAGGAGGAGGGGGAGAGGAAGTGATGAAAAGAAAGGAGAGGAGAGGAGGGACACAAAAAGAGGATGTGAGAGAGACGGGGTAAGTTACAACTCACTCAACCCCTCGGTGTACAGGCGTCAGAAAATAATGGCTCGATCATGAGCTGTAACGAAGGCCGATCAACCGGGTCAGACTGCTCCTGGCGCGGGAACGGAGCAGGAGGCAGAAATAACCTCCAGGAGGAACTAGTCCGAGCGTCGCCTCTCGATCAACATCAGCGCCCGAGTTAACGTGATCACTTGTAACGTGAACATTTGTGATGTCACCGTGGGAACGTCAGATTTTTATATGAAGTCAAACCTTACAGGGCCATGGAGAACCCTGTTGCCATGGCGACACAGTTCAGCCGGTTTGCATGGGATGTTTTCCCTCAGAAGGTCCAGTTCGACCCTTCGGGGAACGAATTCACGGCGACGCAAACGCCGGCAACGTGAAATAAAAACCCACCTGGTGTCTCCCGACCCGTCTTGGACCTCTTGAAACGTGAACGTTGAACACAAAAACGTGTAACTCGGGGCCTGATGTTGATCAAGCAAACAAACTTGGAACACTGTAATGACTTCTTCCTCCTGCTCCATCCACGTCGCTGTGCTGCAACAGGACCAGTCTGGCACATGTTTGTTTTTTTTCCCCAGCTTTGAACTGCTATGACCACACATTGCATTTGGGCAGGTACAGTATATATTTCTTCAGGCCTCCAAAGCAACAGGACGAAGCAGGACAGGGAAGCGTTACCAGTATGATCTGTGTTGTTGACCGGCACTCCCGCTCGCAGCAGCTCCAACACCACCCGGTCCAGCCCGCTACGCACCGCTCGGATCAGAACCACGGAGCCGTCCGGGCCGCACCACTCTGCAGACTGCCGGCACGACGAGAACCAAAGTGAACGTACGACACGTACAACACACTCACATCGTCGGAGTTTAAGAGTTTTCTGTTTTTCTAAGCATTTAAGAAAGAAAGTGAAATATTAACAAAAGATACAGAAGGTCATCATTTCCCTAAAGTCACCAAATGGTCCTGAATAATACTGACTTAATACTTAAATGAACACTGTAAAAAAAATAATAAAAAACAGACCTGCTGAGGAGGGCTGAGCAGAGGAGGAGGTATGGCGTTCCTCTCCCATCCTCTAGGTGGAGCTGACGGATAAAAAACAAGACCCATTTAAGCATGAAGGACACTAATAGAAGATCGTTCACGGATAACGTGCTGATGTTCCCTTACGTTGTACAGGCCTGCGGTTCTGAGAGGGCGCGGCCCGGTAGTGTTTCTGCTCCTGGGTCCTGTGGTCACAGATGGACATGTCCTCCTGGCGCCTGGAGCACCTCACGTTGATGTCTTCCATTGAACTCTGGGTGAAGTCCGTGTCACTTCCTACATCCTGGTCCCGTTTGAGAGGCCTGAAAACCAACAGAGCAGTTTGGATACGACACATTGAGAAACTGTTCTCCTTTCCTCTTTTTTTTATTTTAATTTTTTTATTAATTGGTTACCAAAGAGCTCTGGATCACTTCCAAACACAAGAATACAGGACTGTATATTTACTGCCTCAGGACCACAAGTTTTCTCATCAAATCTAAAAGATTTGAATGCTATTTTTCCCTTTATTTGATAGAATAACAGGACAGAAAGATAATAAAGATTGCAGCAAAGGTTCTCAGCAGCAACTCAACAGAAAATATTGCGTCCTTTCCCACTAAACCTCCAGGGCACCCAGGATATCTGCTCATATAAAAACTAATTATTTAAGCACCAATATTCACAGACGAAAGAATGAGATAAATAATCTCAAATATTTAAATCTAAATAAACGTCTGTTTAATCACCATCTCTCGCTGTATCAGGGAACCCGATGCTGATTGAGGATGGTGCCCACTGAAGGAAGCCCAATACATCTGCAGTATTACAAACTGCTTTGGATGTTTAAGAAATAAAGTCCAAAAACACAGCTGCAATTACCGCTTATGACCATAGGGGCCGCCAAAGAGACCAAAATGGAGATCTTACAGATTGTAATTTTAAAGTTTATGGGAAGTTTGCTTTTCACCTGCTTTAGGGAAATGTAATGTGTAATAAATGCATGTAAAGGAGAGACGTTTTCCAGGACAGAAGTTAAAGGGAACCGTCACGTGAGCGACAGGAAAAACTGACGTTCAGTCTTTGTAATAACTGAACCGGATGAGTTTCAGAAAACCCTGACATCATTCCTCCAGCAGTCAAAACATCCTCTCACCGCATTCGGATGGCGTCCTCCCCCAGCGGCTCCCTCCTCCTCTTCTTCTCCGCCTCCTTCGCCTTCTTCTTCTTCCTCAGGCTGAGCTTCTCTTTCTCTCTGCTGGTTCTGACCCGTTGTTGTTCTTGCTGGGCCACGTGAGGTACCCAGGCCTTAGGTTTGCCGTCCTGCTCGGTGGCTTTGGACCGGTGTCTCGGCCGGTCGCTGCAGTTCCTCTCCGCCCGCCGCCGCCTCACCCTCCTCACCGCTAGGAACACCACCAGGGGCAGCACAAGAAGCAGGCCTATTGCTATGGCAACCACGGCCCACAGCCAGGCAGGGGTCGGTTCTTTGAACGAAAGAACGAAATAATACTTTTAATTGTGGCTGCACTAATGAAGAAAATGTATATTATTTGTCTCGATTAGAAAATCTTAAAATGTGTTAACAAATGCCTTTAAAAAAACAACAACTAAAAAACAATTACACACTGGAAACACAAAGGTGTTTTCTGGTGTTTCGTTTGGACGAAAGTCAAAGCTGGAAGTGTGTGTGTGTGGGAGACAGGACACGCGAGCCTACCTTTGACTTCCTTGTTCACCGTTTCGTCCTCTCTGCTTCCTATTTCCTCTCGGACACCTCTCACGCTGATGATGGCCTTCAGCTCCGGCAGGGCGGGGAACGAGGAGGGCTTCAGCAGCATGACGGCACGAAGGAAACTGGCGGCCTCGGTGGCGTAGGGGAAACAGGTAGAGGGCGAGCGGGAGCACGGCCTGTTGTCCACTTGGAGGAAAAGGAGGGAGCTGGGAGAGAAAGGGAGGGAAGGAAACGGCAGGGGAGGACAGGTAAGCAAAGTCTGAGTCATATCTCTTCAACCTTATTGTACAAAGTTCATGTTGCGGTAATTATCTCAGATCACAAGATGTATGTTGGTTGTTTGACCCAAAAGTGTGAACAGAGGCGTAAAAGAAAGAAAACTTCAAACGGTCCGTGAAAGGAATTTAAATCGATGAATCTAATATCTCTCCACTTTTTAAGACTCTGAATCGTGCCTGAAACATTTCACCCACCCGTTTGAGTCCGCCGTCGACGCCTGAGCCAGCAGGTCGGCGAGCTCCTGCGGGTCGAAGTCGAACAGGTTCCTGTTGACGGCGAGAGGAACGTTGCCTCTCAGCTTGAGCGGCGACTGCAGCAGGACGCTGAGGGCCCACAGCAGAGAGCTGTTGGAGAAGGCGCCGCGCTGTTGAGGGATGTTGGCGTGAAGGACCAGGGTGCCTCTGGCCCACAGGGGGCTCTGGTGCTTGAAGCAGTCGCTGCCGTCCCATCCGCAGGGGGCGCTGTCGCATCCTTGCTCGCAGTGGGAGTTGGCGTAGTGGTCGCGGCAGTACTGAATGTGGTCCGGACTGAGAGCCGCGATGGGAGCGTTAAAAGGCACGTAAAGAAAGAGACAGAAGGATCTGACTAACCAGGTACCGCCGGTGGTTTTACGCTGCCTGTAGGTGACTTTAGGACATTTCATGACTAAACTCGTCATCTATGTAAATACAGATTTTACAATTGTGTGTTTTATGCAGTTTTTAGTGTTTTTAACTGTTATAATTAATTATTGCACTTCCAGGTTGCCTGCAATTTCTTTTAGCATCTCAGCATTTAATATTCCTTCACACTACGATACTGAGGAATTAAACATACAAAATGATTCCCTGAGGAGGAGGAGGAGGAGGAGCAGAGGAAGAAGGAGGAAGAGGAGGAGGAAAAAGAAGAAGAAAGAAGAGCAGAGGAAGAAACAGAAGAACAAGAAGAATAAGGAGGAGGAGAAGATGGAGGAGGAGGAGGAGAGAGAAGAAGAAGCACTAACATAGATAAAAGCTTAATAACCGTGATTAAGAATGAAACCGTAAAATGTTCTAATTTAAAACATTCACATGAACATAGAACAGTTTTTAATGGTTCTACAACTCAAATTAAAAAGTCTAATATTAGTGCTGAAATTAAACAGTGAAGTTATTTTACTTGCAGTGGCCCCGGTCCTTCAGGCAGTCGAAGCCGTCTCGGAGACACTCGGGCTCCGTACACTCTTTGTCACATGACCCGTCTCCAAACTTGTCCTTACACTTGCGGTTCACTGGACAATGTCC
Organism: Embiotoca jacksoni; assembly: GCF_022577435.1. NCBI lineage: Eukaryota > Metazoa > Chordata > Actinopteri > Embiotocidae > Embiotoca > Embiotoca jacksoni. The sequence goes on along the minus strand of NW_027185421.1, from coordinate 806,394 downwards.
CCACGGATCACCAGACACAGCTGTGGACACAGACGCAGATCCGTGCCAAAAAAAAAAAAGTGAACCACGTCACACGTATATTATATTTAACAGTAGAAGGTTCATTATTTCAGCCTATTTGAGTACCAAACTGTTTTCTTTAAGTATTTTATCTCCAGACCGACTCACCCACGTATTCAACCGCCTCATTGTTTCAGACCATTAGCAACAACTCACAACAATGCAGGTCGAGCTGTGAAAGGTGGGTCCTGATACGGACCGTTAAAGGGAGCAGGAAACGGGCCCGACATAAACAGGAAGTTTCCAGGAGAAGCGAATAGCAACAGGAAATGGAGTGGGTCGGGAACTTGATAAAGGTCGGAGGTCGTCACCGTGGCAATGAGGAATGTGATGGAGTTGGACAATGGGGCTTGGCAGGTGTGTGCGGGGACATTAAAATTGTCGCAGAAAAAAATAAAAACGTGGACAATGGAGCCAAAATTAGACGTGTTTAAAAAAATTTACACTTTTGTTTCACTCAAATAGTAAAGGGAGACTTTCTGGTGAAAAAAAGGAGTACAAATAATTGTTTTTACATTTATATAGATATAACTGAAGGGAATTCAAACACTAAAACCACGCAAATAAAGAAAACAAAACTGCTGACATAAGTACAACTTTGTGAAAAAAGACTAAATATGGATATTTAAAAAAAATAAAAAAAAATCGATTAATAACGCATTCCACATTTTAAGCAATTATATGTAAACCAAAAGCTTAAGGTACCTTTTTAAAAAAAACACATTTTTAATTATACACTTTCGACAATAAATGGCACTTTTCTCAAATGAAACTTTCTTTCTGTAGACGGAGGTTTAAGTTTCAACGCACGCTAAACATATAGGTGTAGGTTCAAAGTGGGACTGACTCACCTTGACATGTCCAGCTCAGTCCCAACAGGACAAACGTCCTCAGAGCCGACATCTTCGGGGTCACCCGGCTGTAGGCCCGTTCTCCTCTCCGGTCCGGCTGCTCGTTCACCGCTGAGCCTCAAACGGCTTCTGATGTGCACGAAGCTCAGCTGAGACTCACTCTGCCGCTCACGCCGAACGGTTAACTCGGAGTGAAGTCACCCAACCCCATCACCACCGCCCCCCCGACACCTTCCAGCAACACCACCCAGCACACACTGTTCACTCGCTCTTTTTTTTTTTTGTCAGAGGCCCTGCGGATATCTGGACAACTTCCTGCCACTGTGTGGAGAAGAATAGGAAGGGCGATAACCGTGTGTGTGTGTGTGTGTGTGTGTGTGTGTGTGTGTGTGTGTGTGTGTGTGTGTGTGTGTGTGGTTCTTACTGTGTTTCTGGAGGTTCTTGGGTGAGCCGTTATTTCTTAATGTGAAAAAAACTGCGGGGTGTGAGGGAACGGCATGGTTTGAATTTTGACCCTTTTTAAACAAGTGGAGAAGCGCCTGCCAACACACACACACACACACACACACACACACACACACACACACACACACACACACACACACACACACACACACACACACACACACACACACACACACACACACCTGCTGAGTCCAAAATCACTGGAGTGTAAATGCTTCCGTTATTTGTTCTTACTTAATTCGCAAAGAAAAATAAACACTCAAAGTTGTTTCGAGTTTTAGAATTTTCACATAACGAACTGAAAAACTCAAAAACAGCAGTTTGATTGATGAACGTCTTTAGATGACAAACATTCTCAAAATAACAGAAACAAATCAGAAGTAGAGCTCAAATAATTCCACACTGAAGAAAGTTGGACCGTTTCAGGCAAGCAGTTCATTCAGTGCAGTCTTGGAATCGAACTCTGTAATGAAAGCAACGACCTTCGACGTCGCTCCTTCTCTACGGGTTTCCCGCCTTCTCCGCCGGCGTCCCCGGAGCTCCTCTCTCCATGCAGTATTCCTCCCAAAGCTCGTTGAACAGGTTCCCCGTCGAGCCGAAAGCGCGACCTTGATCCTTTCTCGGGTGGCGCAATCCCAAGTCCATCTTCTTGAAGACGGCGCAGAAGACCTGCCGAGAGAGCGGCGTGGCCTTCTTCTCCAGGCAGTAGTTGTAGTAGCGCCGGTACACCTCGGACATGTTGGAGAAGATCGGCTCCAGGTAGAGTTTGGAAATGGACGCGCCGCAGCAGTAAGACGGCACCTTGGGTAGCCTCTCCAGGAACTCCCTGAGGACGACGTGCTCTGAGGCTTTACGGGACTTCCTCTGCGTTTGCTTCTTGGCGATTTCCTCCGAATTGTCCGGCTGCGTCGTGTTTTGCGCCCAGTTGAGCACCGACCACTCCCCGACCCCCAAAGTGGAGAGGAACATCTTTTTGCAAACCTGTTTTCTGTCGCCGTCGGCTATCAAATGGTACCGCATCGAGACCGATCTCCTCGACTGAGTCCACGGTGCTCGGGTTCTTTCCACCGGGTCGCAGTCGACCAGTCCGGCCACGTAGATCTTCCTCTGGGTCCAGTTCATGCACTGCCAGAAACGGGTGAACAGCTCGCTCCTCGTTTCTTCGCTGAAGTCGGCGCAGAAGCGGTTCGACGCCCTTTTGCAAGCGCTGGACGAGCAGCCCGGTCCCATCGCCCTCTGAGATTTAGTGACGCTGGCGCCGTCTTTCTTCCGTTTGCTCACGTACGGTTTTCCCTCCATTCGAAGTTGCTTCTGACGATTTTGTTTCCACGTCAGCGGCTTGGCGACTCTGGATTTCTTCCTGACCGGTGCCTCCGGTTCTGGTGGCCTGGATTTGTCTTTGTCAGCGGCATTCACTGGTTCTGGAAGAACAAGGAGAGTCAGGAGAGCGAGCAAAAGATGAAGGCCATGTCTGAACCCGTTGGTTTGTGAGCGGTTTGGAGCAGGAAGTGACCATATTTGGACTTTTGTTCACTTTGGCCGTGAAGCCGTTACCGACTGAATTTGGTCTTCGGCTTCAGGGGTTAAATGAGTGATTGATTGGTCTATAAAATAGGTGAAAAGACAGCCGCAGTTTTCCACAGCTAAAAGGCCACATGATTATGAAACTATTAGTTTGGTCCAACCAGCAGTTTTAAACCTTTGAGTTACAGTGACATAAAACAACAGCAGCAAATGGTCTGATTATCAAACCTGATGTGTTACTGATCATTAAGAGAGACGCCACTCACCCCGAGTGACTTCCGCGGTGTGATTGACAGCAGAAGGAGTTTGGATCGGCGGCGGGCGCTGACGCACGACCTGCCGCCTCTCCGGTCTGTTCTGGTTGGACTCGCTCCTCTTCGTGGCTCCTCTGTGGGTCCAGCTGAGCACGGACCACTCTCCGATCCCCAGCGTGGACACGAACGTGTTCTTACACACCTGCTTCCGTTTGCCTTCCACCATCAGGTGATAGCGAAGCGACACCGACCTCCTTGAGCGCGACCCCGCCGCCCGCGACCTCTCCACGGGGTCGCGGTCCACTTGTTCCGCCACGTACAGTTTCCTCTGAGACCAGTTCTTGCGCTGCCAGAACTCCTCGAACACGTTCTTCCTCGCCTCCTCGTCGATTTCGTCGCAGAGGCGGTTCGACGCCTTCTTGCAGGCGTCCGAGGAGCACCGCGGTCCCATCGCTCGCGGCTGCTTGGTCACAACCTCGCCGTCCTTTTTGCGTTTGCTCACGTACGCTTTTCCCTCCATCCTCAGCTGCTTCTGCTTGTTTTGCTTCCACTTCAACGGATCTGCGACTTTGGCTTTATCCAAATGAGTGCTTCCAATTTTGGCAGCTGCATTAAGGACGGCTGCAAAAACAAACCGAGAGGAAAACAGCTTTATTATTTCTGACTATTGGCAGCGGAGAACTGAGACACTGTTTTGAGTTTTCAAAGGGCTTTTTTATATAAATATACCGGCGATGACGAGGCGAACTAGTGACTATGGATCCCCCAATGCTGTTAAAATATTTTTTAACTGTATTCTTTTGTCGTTTTTCTATCTGGGATGACATCTTTTCAAGTAAAAAATTCAGGTTAGAAAAAAAAAATTGTCGTTTGTGGCATCAGTAAATCACGTTCGACATGATTTTAGATATTAAAAATCATAAAAAAGCAGAATTACATTGATAAATTGACATATATCAGCACCACGTGGGGCGTATATTAATGGTTAAATCCACAGTAGACAGGACTTTACCGGTGTCAGCGGCCGCAGGCGCCTGGTTGTGTAAAGGAAACTGGGGGATCGACTGCGTCTCTGCTACTATCACAGAGCGGCACCTCTTTTTGTCCCCGTCACATTTCCTGCTCGCATCGGTGACGTGCAGGTGGTCTGTGCAGAAAAAACACAAAACAAAATAAGGAAGACACACATTTGATCTTGTGTAGACGTGCTGTGGTTTGCAGTTAACGCTCCGCTGGAGCTCGTACACACCTGGTGGGACGCGGTGCCGCCCTGAAGTCTCAGCGACGGTGGCTCTGGGGACGGGAGGGTCAGCGGTGGGTTTGGGATGGAGACCGATATCCTCCATTGCTGCAATGGCTAAAAAAAAAATAAAAAAAAAAGAAAATTCATCAAAATAATGCTTTTAAAACTGTTATTAGTTTTTATCTTGTGTGTCTTTTTTTTATTATTATTTTTTTTTTTACACCTTTTGTTCCAGTCTGAAAACAACAAAGCCATGTGTCCACATCCAGATGTTCCTGATGTGACGTAGAAAGTAGGCGTTGCAGGGCCTGACATTCACGGAGGGAGTATGAAACGCTGCAATGGCGGTCGAAACAGAAGCTTCACAACCGGTACAGCGGAGCTGCATGCAGGCTGGACTCCGACAAACGCTTCGAAAATTGCATTTAAAAACAACAACAACAACAACACAGTGTTTGCTTACATAGAGTTATACATTTGAAAACGTCCCGGAGACCCGTCGCCTCCATCCGGATCAGATCACGGGGGTTCCCCGCTGCCGGCTCGTTACTCCATCGCGGCTGTGACAGTGAAACCCGGCAGCCGGCAGCTCAGGTGGGTCCGGCTCGGCTCGGCCAGCTTTCCGCCTCTTATATTTTTTTGCTAAATGTCAACAACTCTGGGACGTGAGGAGCTTCGCTCTGGCAGCTGCCATGTCTGAGCATGCGCAGAAGCCACCGGCCGTTCATCGTCTGATCGTTCAGAAATAGATGAATCGATAAAAAAAACAAAAACACACACACACACACAAACAACACTACTACTAACACAGAATAATAACAAGAATAATCATTTATATAATTAAATTTATAATAATAATAATAATAGAAGCATTCTGTAAATGTACTATGTAAATTATTAATGTTTTATTTTCCCATAATTGCAGATTTTTAAATGGACACCGTTTATTAACCGACTGGATGCTTTGTTACTTCTGTTCTTTCTTACTGTTCACAAATTCTTTCTTTTACCTCTTTGGTTCTTTGTGTTGTTCGGAGAACTTTATATTAGATAAACGTTAATTTGCTGCAGCACCATCACCATAATCTACCTGTGATTTCTGGGTCGAACCACCTCTCATCAGGCCAGTGTAAAATCAGTAATCTGTCATAGTTTATTATACCTTTATAGATCCAAAACTGAAAGATAAAAAAGTCAATATTGTTTGGCCTACATAAATAAAATGTACTCGACTTATTATTTTCATTTAATGCTGCTTTACACCGTAGATCAGTGGGAAATATTGCACTTTTTAAAACCACATTTCATGAAGATTAATTTACTACTCAACCAACCTTTAAGTGCTACGTAGTGCAGACATGAATGCATCAGTAGTGAAATTCCAATAATAAATCAGATAAAATTTCAAATTGATTTAAATGATTTTTCTGGGCAAACCACTGATGGATTTATTTGTCAGATTAAAATCGGGCTACTGAATGTAAAATTACGGCAATCAGACTACACAATATCCACCATGTGTACGTTTTTAATGGTAGCATTTATATTGTATAGCCCCCCCCCCCCCTCCCCTCAGGTTATTTAAAACCCCCCAATTGTAAGAAAGATTTGTGTTGAATAGTGCAAAACATGCTTTAAAAAACAGGTTTTCCTTTTGCAAACAAATCTGTCAAACAATTTCAAAATAAACATGAAAGGAAACATTCTTAGTGACGTATTGGTGCCTGCCAAGAGGCTGCTTAAAATAGTAGGAACATGTATAGCTTTGCTCATCTCATCCCTTGAACATGACAGAAGTGGAGAGGAAGGAAGGAAGCTGTCAGGGACTTCTAAGTCAGACAACAGACCACAACTGGGCTGCAGCACAAGACCTGATAACCAAGCAGGAAAAGCAGCCGGCTGCTCTTTCAGGGGCCCCCGAAACTCTTCGAATTACTGCCTGTCATCACGTTTCCTTATTTGGTTGGACATTCGGTAAAGAATTTGAAAGTATACTTTGTCACACTGTCTTGTAGAGAAACTCAAATTAAAACACTATAATTTTAGCTCAGCCTACTGTGAGGTCACATGGCGCATCTGCCTGCTCTATCGGTGGATAGATGCTGCCACATAAAGCGTCTTTCAAAAGCATGTCATCAGAGTGAAATTGATGTTTTAAGGCATTTTAATTTAAGACTGCAACACTTCAATAAGACAAAATAGAGACTGGGTTTTGGTTTTTATTTCACACCGTCTATATAGGCTACAAATATAAATAAAAAGTTTGTATGTTAACAGTGCCTTTCAATTAGTACTGAATAAAAGCTATAACCTTTACATATATATATACCAATGTAGATGTACTTACATATTTTTACATGCAATTTGCTCATGGACAAACAACGACTGAAGTATAAGTAGCTAAATGAATTAATGCATTTTGATAATGGAAAATAACATAATTACATCAATATCTCACATTTACCAGTAGGCCTACATTTCCATCTACATTTTTGTACCTTCAAAATAATAAGCAATACATAAATATATAAATACATATATAAATATGTAAAGAAGGAAATAAATGTAGAAATGAAGGAATTGCCAGAATAGATGTTGATGTATGGATAAATAAATAAATAAATAAATAGATAGATAAAATGATGTGAAGCTCTTGGCAGTTTCACCTCCTCGTCGCCTGGTGTCGCTGTTGGACTGGTGGATATTTCATATTATCACCACTGTAGTGCAGCACGAGCTCGCCAGGCACTCACAAGGTCTAAATATATATATATATTTATTATTATTATTATTATTATTATTATTATTATTATTATTATTATTATTTTTTTAAAATCTAATTACGTTTCAAAAGAAGATGTTGGAGTAAATACGTTCCTACTTAAAGAAAAGTAAGGTTTGTTCCTCGTTGGCCTTCGTTAAAATTCGGGACTTTCCGTCGCAGCAGCGTCATAAAGAGTTAGTTTCGGTTTCAGTCTGAACAGTCGCAGCTCGTTCGGCTGAAGTCTGAACAGGTTGCCGGTCAGGAGGGATTAAGATATATATTTATCTTGTTTGGGTGGAAATATCTGAGTCTTTTCAAGCTTTCCGTCAAAGCAAACTCACCTTGTCGAAAGGAAGTTAAGTAAGTACGCTGCAGCTCTGTGTTAATAACTCAATCTAAACCAAACGAGCCATTGTGCTTATTGAATCAGACGTTATTAATAATACCGACTGTAATAAGCTGTGTGTTTTTGCTGATTTGTTCGTGTTTCTGCGTGCTGTTTCTGCGGGTTTATCGTGAAGTTAATGTCGCACCGTTTCAAAGAAATCAGCTGTGCAGGTGAAAACGAAAGTAAAGCAAAGAGAGAGAAAGTAAATTCAAACCTTTATCAGCAAACTGAAGGTTGGACATACAGAGGTAATAAAACAGGCAGCTGTGTGTTGTACCTGTCTATTAGATCCTTTAAATTACATAAAACCTACTGATGACACTGGAAATTCTCCACTGCAAGTTAAAGTCCTGCATTCAAAAACCTTACTTAAATAAACAAAATGTACTTAACGTATCAAAAGTAAAAGTACACACTATAAACATACTTTCTGATAGTGTTTTACTGTTTTATGCGATGTTTTTAGATTAATGCACCTTTTTTCCTAACTGTGTTTCTATGCTGCTGTAATGACAAAATTGCCCCCGCTGTGGGATTAATAAAGTCTTATCTATCTAATTTAAATTCACCAGATTTGGAGATACATGATTTCACCGGATAAAAAGGGTTTAAAAAAACAAAAACAAAACTGTGGTCTTAAAAGTAGCTGCAGCTGTCAGACAAATGCAGTGCAGTAAAAACTGCAATATGTCTCTGAGATTCAGTAAGTAAGACGTGTAAAGTTGCATTAAATGGAAATATGAAAGTAAAGTCCATTGTTCCGCTCCACCGCTGCCCAGCAGGTGAATACTTCCACCCTGACGTGTGCGTGTCGATCCTCCCTTGTTCCTGCAGATCCTGTGCACGATGCAGAAGATGAGTTACTTCTTCCCTCTGCTGTGCGTGAGCATTGACGTGTGCGTGGTGCACGCCCTCCGCCTGCTGCAGCTCTCGCCTCCGCTGCTCTCCCATCCCTTCGTCGCCCTGTGGGGGGGAGCGCTGGCCAGGGCCTCCGTCCTCGCCTTCGTCGCCTCCACCTACCGCGGGAGCTTCCCGTGGATGACGAGCTTCGAGGGCCTCCGGAGTGTGGGGGTCCTCTGCTTCCACTTCCCGGCGTACATCACTCTGCTCTGGGCGATGGGGTGGTCCGCCATGGAGGAGCTGTGGGGGTGGCACTCCTGGGAAAGGGTGAGCGGCCGTCACCGTCCGAAGCACCAAAAATGATGTATTTAATGTACAGATAACTTCACACGACCGACAATGAACGCGTCGTTTGCTCCGCAGGTCTCCCAGGGTTACGTTGTGACGGCGGTGGCCTGGCTCTACTGGACTCGGTACGCCTCGTCCCTTCTGCTCTCCTGGGGTGGACGCGTCTCTTCTCTGTGGTCGGGGACGACGTCCGAGACGGCCGACGAGGACACCAGCTCCTCTCTGAAGAGGCTGATAGGATACATGCTGCCCTACCTCGGCCGCTTCGCTGCCGTGCTGGTTCTTGTGATTCTCTCGTCTTACGGTACGCAAGACAACACCTTCGTCTGACTTGGAGTGTATGTGGTTTTTTTGTTTTTATTTTTTTCATCGCTACTTAGTGTTTTCATGCAGCTGCAAAGGTTTGGACAGTTAGCGGCCTCGCTCCCAATCAGTAGTTTAAAGTCAAGCATTTCTTATCAGTAGCTTTGTTTTTTCAATGAACCAGTTTTTTGCACATCTGTGATTTCGACATGGAAACTGAAACTGGAGCAAAGAAACATCCAATTTTGTGTCACATTTTGTGGGAAAAGAAAGAAGTAACAGGGGAGCCGAATCCATTTAATCGGGGTGACGATATTGTTGTTTTTACGGTGCGTTGTTATGTTGGGAAAACCCCGTTGCCATGGCGCCACAGTTCAGGCGGTTTGCAGCGAATGTTTTTCCCCTCAGACGCCTCAGAAGGTCACAGCAGAACTCGGTGTTGACAGGCTGACAAGCCGTTAAAACCCATCTAAACCGGAGTTAATAACAACCTCTGACTCTGACGACCGTTAAAGATCAACATTGTGTTAAACGTGAACTCCCGACTTCAGGTGAGATGGCGATTCCTCAGTACACCGGTCGTGTGGCAGACTGGATCATCAACGAAGACGCGCCGGACGCATTCATGGACGCCATCAAAATCATGTCACTGATGACTGTTGCTAGGTAACGTAACCTATTGACTTCTTTGGGTGTGCAAAACAAATGTCGTCTCAAACAAAGTACTCCATTTACAAACAAAGGTTAGAGCTCCAATACGTTTTTTTTTACAAAGGATTGAATTTTTTATTAAGAGTCAGTAAAAAGTCCACAAACCTCATCGGACGTATTTGAGTCGTTGCCAGATTTAAAAATTATACAGATAATAACATAAAAAAAAAAAAATCCAAACAACCCTGGGAGAATAAAAAAAGAAAATTGTTTTAATTTTTTAATGAAATGCATCCTCTGCCGTATGTTCCAGCGCTGTGGCCGAGTTTGTGTGCGACCTGATGTACAACATCACCATGAGCCACATACACACCTCGGTGCAGGGGGTCGTCTTCCAGGCCGTGCTGCAGCAGGAGATCGCTTTCTTTGACACCACTCCGGCAGGTAAATCACGATCCCGCTGTACATACGACTGATGAAACAAAAAAGCCATTTCTAAAATGATATAATACCACTCAGGTTCCCTCGTACAGAATTTGACGTAATTATTGCCGGCTGATGCGCGACTCTTCTTCTCAGGCGAACTGGTGTCCCGGATCACCACGGACACCAACGACATGAGCGAGGCGCTGAGCGAGAAGCTGAGTCTCGTGATGTGGTACACGGCGCGTTTTGCCTTCCTCTTGTTCTTCATGGTGAGCCAGTCGTGGAAAATGACCCTCCTCACTTGCATGGCGCTGCCCATCATCTGGGTGATACCCGAGCTCACCGGACACTTCAACCAGGTGAACAAAACGCTGCCTCGGATCGTTTGTTGATCAAAAAAACAAAGGTGGTTATTTACTGAAATATTGCATCTTTTTTCTCTGTTTCAGAATATTGCTGTTAAGGTTCAGGAGTCGCTGGCTAAGGCCAATCAGGTTGCCACGGAAACCTTCTCCTGCATGAAGACAGTGAAGAGTTTTGCCAACGAGGACGGTGAGACGGAGAGGTACCGGCGTCGCCTGGACGACACGTACGCCCTCAATAAGCAGGAGGCGCTGGCGTACGCGGGCTCCACCTGGGCCAACAGCGTGAGTTCAATACTGACCTGCGTTCAACATTAAAAAACACTTGAATAGATCGCTAATTATAGTAAATCTGTGTATGGAAAAGCACTACGTATTGTTTGAACCTTCTGGGATCTACTCAGAACTGGAATCAACATCAGTCTTTGTAAACAAAACACATCCACGTATCCGTACTTTTCTCCCTATTTTTGGGCATAATTGGGAAAACTGAGCTTTTCTGTGGAGACACAAAGAGAAATGCACTTAAAACCACAGACATCTGCATCATGGCCATTCTTTAATAAAAAGGACTATTCTTAGTAAGTTATTGTTCATGTTCCCTCAGATGACCACTTTAGCCTTGAATGTGTGCATTCTGTACTACGGAGGGACGCTGGTGACCAGAGGGGCCGTTAGCAGCGGAGACTTGGTGTCCTTCGTCCTCCTCGAGCTTCAGTTTGCTTCTGCTGTCGAGGTGAGTTTCATATCCAAGATGGAGCCCTTTCTTTTTTTTTTCTTTTTTTTTGTATGCACATCTTATTCACTTCTACTTCTCTCCCAGGCCGTCATGCGTTATTACCCCGAGGTGAAGAAAGCGATCGGTGCCTCTGAGAAGATCTTTGAATATTTGGATCGGAAACCTCAAGTACCCCCGGAGGGCTCTTTTACCTCTGAAAACTTCAAGGGACACGTTCAGTTCAAGCGTGTTTCGTTTTCCTACTCCGGAAAGACGGATGAAAACAGCCTCGTGCTTAAGGTATGTAACTTTTTGTCTTGAGCATTAAATCAATTTACACTTCTACTTTTATTAACATCCACCTCTCTCTTCCACCAGGATGTGTCTCTGGAGGTAAAGCCGGGCCGAATCACCGCCCTGGTGGGGCTCAATAGATCGGGGAAGTCCACCTGCGTCAAGCTGCTGGAGAGGTTTTACCAGCCGCAAGCTGGAGAGATCCTGCTGGACGGGAAGCCACTGCAGAGCTACAAGGATCAGTTTCTACATGACAAGGTGTGTGTGTGTGTGTGTGTGTGTGTGTGTGTGTGTCACACGTTTATAACGCGATATCTCAGGAGAACTTGGTCAAACTTGGCAAAAACATTCACTTGATATCGAGGATGAACTGATTAAATTTGGGGGATTTTTTTTTTTAAAGATTTTATCCGTCTATCTAACTGCCATCACATTTAACTGCTGTTTATTTTGAACATCCAGATGAATAAAAACATAATAAACCTCTGTGGGTGCGGTTACTTACACCCTCAGGGGATCGAGTGTTTCCCCTTGGAAAGACAGCCTCGGCAGGGCGGCGTGGCTCGTTAACAAATAGTAGTTACTGGCTGTAACTGTAGTTCTATGAGTAGTGTATTTTTTTGCCTCACTTTATTCTCATTATAACCCATTCCCAGAGTCAGATGGTCCAGTTAACTCACCCGCTGCTGTTCCCTCCGTCCTTCTGGTTTGTTCATAGATTGCTGTGGTGAGTCAGGATTGTGTGCTGTTTGCTCGCTCTTTGCGGGACAACATCAAGTACGGCTTGGAAGGCGCCACCGAGGAGGATATGTACGCGGCCGCCGAGCTGGCCAGCGCCCACAAGTTCATCATGGAGCTGTCGCACGGATACGACACAGGTCCGACCCAGAATATCAGCAATTGGTTTTTTTAAATTTTCATCTTAATGCTTAGAGGTCTGTAAGTGAGTCTTTCTGCCAAGCTGTCAATCACTCTGCTGCTGTTGTCCACCTGTTGCGTAGATGCCGGGGAGAAGGGAGGTCAGGTGTCCGGAGGCCAGAAGCAGCGCATCGCCATCGCTAGAGCTCTGATCCGAAAACCGAAAATCCTGATCCTGGACAACGCCACCAGCGACTTGGACGCAGAGAACGAATACCAGGTGGGAAATTCTTCAGTCTTTCACCTGCACGCATAGTTTTTTTTACAATATTTTTTAACGCCAAGTATCCCCCCTCTTCCCCCCGTAGGTCCTCCAAGCTTTGTTGAACGACCCCGGACGCGCCGTGCTGTTGATATCCAACAAAATGAGCGTTGTGGAGAAGGCCGATCATGTAATCGTCCTTAGCGAGGGGACGGTGAAGGAGCAGGGCAGCCACGACGAGCTGATGAAGAACGGCGACCTTTACGCCAAGCTGGTGGAGAAGCAGAATGTCGGCTTTCGGTGTCAAGAAAAGGAGCTCAACGACTGACGGGAAGGCTGCTGGTTTTGAAGGATCGGATGGTCAAAAACTGCACTCGTGTTACGAAGTACAAATAACTTGAACGTGAGACCACTCTTTCTACTACAAGTGCCTGCAAGATTTCAAGGCTATTTCACCTGGGAAGTAATTGAAGCAACTACCTACTCTAGAAATCCAGAAAAACATTGGTACCTTTCGATCAGCAGCCTCTGAGAGAGGTATCCATCTAACCCCGATATCAATAACACATAAAAAAAACAATAACACAAATCAGAAATCGTTCTATTTATACTGTACGGCTTATGGATTTGCTTTCGCCACATTGCTCCACTGCCACTAGCCCGCCACCTGTTTCTGGGTGGTCCGCGGAAAAATATAGTGTTTCCCGCATGCAGACTTACTTTGGTGGGCCGCCCGCATGTATTAACAGCTGCCCGGGTGTATTCAGTAATCCCACTTCAGCATTTTTGGATGTATTTATTTTTTAGCGAAACTATCAACGCCAATAAATTCATAAATTCAAAATGCGTGCGAAGAGAATCAATTTGTTTTTGTTCACAGTGAAAGAAGCTCATTCAGCTGGTTTGGGTGGAGCTCAGCTATGTGAATTAATGTTACTAAGCTGTGAGGAGCTCTTGGACACTTTCAGGAAAAAACGTTAGACACTTCTGCACATCCAGAAATACAGGTAGTGGCTGAAAAAAATGTCCCCTTGTGGGATTAATAAAGTGATTATCTATCTTAACAGTTCTTATTAAACTTATATTGTGTTGTGATTGTCAACGAAGGTCTCTGGTCACCTTTCACATGTCTTTGGGTGTGAATGGAAACCTTCCTTTATGATCACCCTCTCTATTGCTTCACACTCTGCATTTGTAGACATAGAAGAGCTCAATCAGTAATATTTTAAGTATTTTATATTTTATTTTTGTGTACTTTTTCTTGTCTCAATGATTCCTTTTGTATCATACATGTTATTACTTTTCTAACTGCAATTATGATATCTTCATTTTTTAAAAAATCTTTTTTGTTTTACAACAGTACGACTTTTAAATAAGAGTTGCTCTGTATTGTTCATATTTGTGTGGGGATTTGTTAATGATAAAGGAGGTATTTATTTTCTTCACATTTTCTAAGTTGTTGAAGACGATTTGGGGGTCAGTTATCCCCTTTTATTGAGACTAACACGGTGCCATTCAGAAAAACACTGTGCCGAGTCAAAACTCCTCATTCAATGATTTTTCATCATTATTTACAGTTACAAAACTATTACGTAAAACATTTGGGATTGTGTTGTAAGCAAATTCAGGTAAAAAAAAATAAAAAATATGCTTGATAATAACTTTACACACTTCTGTTTGCCATCGTCATGAGGTCATCACTTGGGGGTTTCCCGTCACTCTGCTCTCTCCACCTCATCCCAAATCATCTGTTAGGTTGGTTTTAAAGTCAGGTGATCGCGGAGGCCCGGTCAGGTGGATTTTAGCTCATCGTCCTGCTGGAAATTTAAAATAAATGGTGATACCACTAAGCAAAAAAAACCAAAACTGCAGGATGCTGGTTATATATATCCATCCATCCATTATATATACCCACTTTGTAGGGGCTGAAGCCCATCCCAGATTACTTTTGCTGGGGGAGAAGGCAGCTTTAAAAAAAAAAGAAAAAAAAAAGGACCTTAAATACATAATTTCGCAATTTAGTAACATGTTATCTTATAAAAAGCTCCTAGATACCTATCAGCACATTGCATCTGCATGTTCAGTCCACTGATTGCCAAAATACATACTCTCAGCCCAAATAACTACATGCCAGTCCAGAAAAAAAAAAATACAATCGCCACGCAGGTGATCCGATGGTCTGAGATCACCTGCAATAAGATGCAAAAATACGGCAGATAATAAACGCATCATAACACAATTCCGCATATATATACAGAAAGACGTTCGTCTGTAAAATGAAGAGCTGAAATTTGCCCCAAATACGAGCCGAAGCCATTTAACGCAGTGCGACGGCAGCTCCCATTGTTGCTGGAAAATCGGAATCATGGATGAATTCAGAGAACAAGATGTACCGACCACAGCCGAAGGGGCGGGCGCTCTGTTCGACGGACGTCTGCGCGCGGCCAATGAGAGCGCAGAGCCGGCGCCAACGTGACAGGACACACGTAGCACTGCCACGTGACGCGTTTATATAGGGTGAAGCGGAAGCGTTTAGGCGCCATTTCATTGCGGAGTTGCTCGGTGATTAATCGGCTCGGAGCTGCGGTGGAAGGAGAAAAAAATAAAAAAAATAGGACCGTGATAACACTCCGCCTTCTGCCCGATGGAAGCGGCCGTGAATCCGCCTCACGACAGGTAACGTGTGCGGAGTTTATGACCCGATAGAGGACGTTTGACGGGCCTTCACGTGCCCCGCGGAGATGGACATATTATTAAATGTCTTCTTTTCTTTTTTTTTTTTTTTTTTTTTTTTTTTTTTTGCTCCGGCGCTGTTACCGTTAGCCTCCCGGTGTTACCGTTAGCCTCCCGGTAACAGGCGCTAGCTTGTCAGCCAACGGTTGTCTTCAGACACTCGGCGGGTTCAGACACCTTTCGGAGCGGACTGTTATCCCACCATGAACCGCTCTGCTAAATTATTGCTAAATTTACACACGTTTTCAGGGAACCTCCTCCTCCTCCTCCTCCTTTATTTATTTATTTATTTATTTATTTATTTTTTAAGCTTTTAACCGAGAGTCGGCAGGCTAAGGGAAGGCAGTGACAGCTGAAGCCCCAGGGCTGGGACCGCCGGCCGGCTGCTCCCCCCGCCGGCCGGCGGTCTGTCTGTCGGGTCATTCATTGCTCCGGTGAAAATACGTGTCAATTCCACATGAAGATAACGAGTCATTTAATAACGCTTCCGTACACTTGCACGAGCTTAAAATAAATAAATCTGCTAAGTTAGTTGCCCCTAGTGATCCGTTTTCTTATTTATTTATTTATTAATTTTTTTCTTCGGTCATTGTTGTTGCCCGGTGACGCTGCTAGCTTAGCTTCCAGCCCCCACAGCCTCAGTGCATGTACGGTGGGTGACGAGGAGTCCGCTGACACGGGCGTGATTTTTGAATCTTTTCTGAAGCTGCGCCGTTAAACAAACGTTGTTTTTTTTTTTGTGTGTGTGTTTGTTGTTGTTGTTGTTGTTTTTTGCGTGGACAGAGTCGCCGCTGTCAGTTGCTCGTGCGCGTCGTCGTGCAGTGTTTACAAACAGTGAGGGCGGGGCCTTCAAACCACGCGATCACCAGCTGGTCGGCTGGAAACCCGAAAGTCCCCAATTTCCCCCCCCTCACCGACTGTTTGTGGGGGCCAGTCCGTGAGCACCTGCTGCCCCTTTAACCGTCCAGGTTGAAACAGCAGCAAGTTATGAGCAAGACGGTAGATCATTGTGCATTAAAATAATAATAATAACATCAAACAGGATGTCCGGCCCAAAACCGGCTTTCAAAAACACCATCATTAAAAAGAAAAGACACAACATTAAGTGATTTTCTTTTTCTTTTCTTTTTTTAATCAAACAAACCATCCTGATTTTTTCCCCCCTGAGTTTTAGAAACAAAGGTGACAAACTTATAAGTATTAGAAATAAGCAACCATTCAATTTTGTCAGCATCAGTGCATTAACATTAACATAGGTATTCTTATATACAGGATTCCTGCTTTCAACCAAACATCTAAACATCTTTGAATTCCTGAAGGGTCTGCTTTAATATCAGCAAAATATAATTTAAAATCAGACCAGATTAGGCTTGATTTAGATATATGTTTGTAGTTTTGGTTTTATCAAAACATCCTGCCTGTTTTTTTTTTTTTTTTCAAATCTATCAGGAAACTTTCCTCTAATTGTATTAATACTGCATGAATTATTATTGCTGGACATGTATTACAATTCAGCTTCATCAAAAAACAGCCTGAAGAGTAGAGTACAGACTCTAGGACATGGTTGGGTCCCAAGTACCATATTGATGCTGTATCCTGCATTTTAGCTTCTTTTTTTTTTTGACAGGTTTTATGACTTCATAACTCATTGGACATAATTTAGAAAGAGGAAAAATCAAACTTTGTTATCTATTACATGTGCAGACTTGCAGTAAAACTATCATCCTGAATTTGCAGCGTAAGCATCAAGGTTCACTTTCCCTGATCGATGTCAAACTTTTAAATGAAAGGTAATGATCGGACACGTGCAAAACTTAACCTTGATCGGCCCGCAATAAAATAAAAAGGCCACATGTTTTGTTCTACAGGCGTGTAATTATAGCAACACCTCTACCGGTTATTATTTCAGTTTATTTACAATTAAATTTCTTCATAAATGCTCCTAAAAGCTCAAATAAGTGGGCCTCGAACACATTTGCCTGGAGTCAGTTTCTCCGTGTACACTACACTTGTGATTGATGTAGAAATTAAGCTCACAGGCTTTGCGGCAGTTAGTGTGTCAGTGGGGCAGTCGTCTGGCCTGGACCGTGGGCTGAGATATAACATCCTCTAAATCTGGGCCGTACGCTCGACACCGAGGGAAGCCGACAAAGGCGTGACTTCGGCTACTGCCTCTGACTTCACGGACTCTTGTCACCTCCTCGCTGAAGTGAAGTGGTCTTTATTGTCTTTCTGGACCACAGCCAAGCCAGAAGATCATGTAATTTGTAGAGTTTGCCGAGATGTGAAAAGTATTCCTTCCTTGTTTTTGTTTTAACCCTCCAAATGCTGAAATTTGTCCCATTTGCAATGCAGACTGTAAAAGGGCAGTTACAGGGCTTATTTAAAGTAGTCTGACATTTGTTCCTTTGTTTATGGGGATAAAACCAGAGGAGACACATTAAATACAGAAAAAGAAGAGCATTGGGACTGGAGCCCAAATATTTAAGCACACATCTTGTGTATTATTGTTGTTGTTTTTAATGTCTTTGGCATTTCTTACCAAAGTGTATACATTTAACAGTTGATTAGAAATCTAGCTAAAACTTCTGTTGTCTAACACAACAGCCTCACAATAAGGTCAAACATAAAGGTTACTTACCTGTTTTATCTATTTGAACTGCACACAAAATGTCGCCTCCAAAATGACTACAAACTTATTCAGAACGTCTCTGAAACCGTTTTAACAAACACTGAAACGTTAACCTTGGTGAAAGTAGGATTTATTGTACAACACTAGTGACTCCATTGGTTTCAGCTGCATGTAGGTTTGCCTAATAAACTGGCGACTGATTGGATGGGCTTCGATGCTGAATTGGCTACTACTGGTTTTTTTTTGTGTGTGTGTGTGTGTGTGGGGGGGGGGGTCAATGCACAGTAATCATAATTGTAAATGTGCCAGTGTTCGACATTAAAACAACAACATGTGCTGGAGAAAGCAAACAAAAACAGGGTAAAAAGCTGAATACACAGCGCTTGAGCATGCAAAGTAAAATCATATACAATGCAATGCAGTTTGTACACAATTACATTAATAATGACTAAAGTTAAAGCCAGAGGGGTAAAATCTGTCAAATGCATCGGCTGTTGCTGTGACAGTGCTAAAAGTCGCAGCCTATTGAAGGAGTCTCGGTTTCCTAGATGGCCGTTTGCTGTGTAGAAGCCCCATTCATTGATCAGTCAATCATTAGTTGAGTCGATAAGGGTGGAGGAGGTCATGGCAGCGCAGAGAGTTTAACAGTACGACTTCCTTCACTAGTCGGTAACGTCAGATCTTTCTCTTTTTCTGGTGTGTTTTTGTGTTGCTGAACAAAGTTGGGTTCAATTTCCTGTTTTGGTTTTAATCTTTTGCCGTTTTATATCTTGGTATGTTTGTACTGCAGAACGTCCCGATCCTTCTCCCCATCCTCTCATCTGTCTGTCTGACTTCAGCTCTCTGGTCGGGCTGTCCAGCGGCATGATGGACCAACACAGCAGCTCGGGCAAACGCATTCGCAAGCCCTCGCTGTTGTACGAGGACTTTGAGAGCCCCTCTCTGCCCCACACGATGCCCCAGGGGCCCCCCGTCCCTCCTCAGCCCCCGGTGAAGGATCCCAGCCGGCCGGGCCGCATGACCAACCAGCTGCAGTACCTCCAGAAGACCCTGATCAAGTCTCTGTGGAGGCACCACTTCGCCTGGCCGTTTCACGAGCCCGTGGACGCCTACAGGCTGAACCTACCGGTGGGTTCAATACCGAGTGGCTTTCATTTTGTTTTATTTACGTTATTGCCTCGACTCGGGTGTTAATCTAAAGATCTCCTATTGGATGTTCCGTCTTTAGATTTGATAGATTTTCCGTTTTGGTTTGTTGACAGACGTTTGTGTCTCAGTTTCCGGTCTTTGTGTTTTTTCTTAATGGCTCCATAAATAGATAATAAAACAAAGGAAAAACTTTTTTCTTGTTATGCCATTTTTCAGGATTATCATAAAATTATCAAACAGCCGATGGACATGGGGACCATCAAGAAGCGTTTGGAAAACAACTTCTACCGCAGTGCAAGTGAGTGCATACAGGACTTCAACACAATGTTCACCAACTGCTACATCTACAACAAGGTAGGTTAAAAGGTAAAAAACTCATGTATCCATCCCATTTTGGTTTGTTTAGTTTTTCTTTTTAATTGATGCCACTAATGTCACGATTATATTTAATATCACATGCAGGGAGTTACACATGGTTATATATAAAGCTTCAGGCAAATGATGAAATATGTGTTGCAGATTAAACTACAATAAGTGTGCAGGAGTGAAAAAAGTCCCGATGTGTAAAAACCAGGATATTTGTGGACGCTCCGCTGTGCTCTAACCACACAACATGTGCTGACCTGATTGTGGTGCGTAGCATATTTTAGGAAGTGAAAGGAAAACTTGATAAGGGACCAAGTAACTGCATCCAGCTGTTGGGAAACATATGCCAAATTATTTTTCCCAATCAGACCGTCAACAGGATATTTTATGTGGTCCTGCACGGGAATGCTGACATCTTTTGTTCTGTGTTAGCTACCAGGTTTACAGCCGAAGATAATATTCACCATCGGTTTCCACTCCTCACTTTTTATTTTTCATGTCATTTTTTTAAATGTCAGAATTCACGTCAGCTCCTCAGCACATGTTGTAGACATTTATTGAATATGTGTACATGGTGTTTTTTTTCTCCATTCAAATGAGAACTATATATTTTTTTACAGATCATATTGTATTGATGTTTTTATCAATCTGTGCATAAATATACTGATACAAAAAAAGTCTTAAAAAAAAATGTATCCAGAGCAGAATCTTTTTTTTTTTTTACCGTTGTTGCTTCCTCGTGCCAACGTTTTTACGGATTGTTTTCTTTGGTTAGCCGACCGACGACATCGTGCTGATGGCCCAGTCTTTGGAGAAGATCTTCCTTCAGAAGGTGGCTCAGATGCCCCAAGACGAACTCGAACTTCCTCCTCCGGCTCCTCGCAACAAAAACAGCCGGGGAAGAGGCCGCAAGTCGAACAGTGAGTGTCAAAAACACCGTTTAGTTCTTCCAGGTTAAATCACTGACATTTTTGTTATGAATATGCAAACTGGACACATTTTCAGCCTCATTTCAGCATTTTATTTGTTTTTTTAAATTTAATTTCTATTCATGTTCCAGTGGTGTAAAAAAACCTCCATGTCTCTGGTGACAGTGAGCTGCCTCCAGTTATTTTGTGTTGTTGTTGTTGTAGTGGTTTTTTCATCTGCCCGCCTGTAGCTGAGTTGTGTTCCTAAAGCTAAATTATATTGTGTCTTGCCAGCATCTCGGGCTCAGCAGGTGCCAGCGGTGTCCCAGTCCGCCTACTCCCCCTCTTCCTCCGACACCGGGGACTCCATGCTCGCCCACTCTCCCCAGACCGTGCTCACTAAAAGCCTGCCTCCGGCCAACATCATGGGTCTGCCGCCTACACAGCCCGCGACCAAGGTACGGAACAGAAAAAAACACTACTGATAACCATAATTGTCATATGCAGACTTTGTGTTGTCTATTACACGAAGTTATTCAGGGCTTGTAGCATGTTCAAGATATATTTATCTTTTTAAGATATATTTAGACAGATACAGGAGATCATTCCTGCCCACCGCAATCAGACTGTATAATAACTCACCTCTGGCAAAATCCATCACAGTACAATAACACTGTTGACTGTGTTTCTTGGTTTGTTTGTATATAATATATATAATGTACTGTATAAACTGTGCATTTTATATTTTATATTTATATTTTTTACGGCTATTTTATTGCTTTTCTATTATTCTATTCTATTATTTTATTCTGTTATTTCTATTATTATCTTATTGCTTCTGTATGCTGCTGTAGCGAAAAAATTTCCCCTCGGGGATTAATAAAGTAAATACCTACCTACCTACCTACCTATTTTCTTCAAAATCGGGAATGTTGAAACTTAGATGTCAGAAAAACATGTGCATTTGCAAACATTATAATAAGTGGAATAAATCATATCGGCCTTCCAACCCCTTTGTTTCTCTTTGTAGAAGAAGGGTGTGAAACGTAAGGCCGACACCACCACCCCCTCCACCATGGGCTTCACCGTGGGCATGTCGGGAACACCGCACATGGTGGGCCTCGGCAAAGGAGGCCACGGGGGCCACGGGGGCCAAGTGGTCCACGACGCCTCCATGCGCAGCGTCTCCTCGATGGGAGGCATGAGCCTGGAGACGCCGCCCGGGATGGGCCTGGTCAGGGGCCCCGGAGGTCCCGTCCTGCTCCAGCCCATGATGGGCGGCACGGGGCGCAGGGTGGGCAGCGGACGCCCCATCAAGCCCCCCAAGAAAGACCTGCCCGACTCCGTGCAGCCGCAGCCGTCCAAGAAGGGCAAGCTGAGCCCGCAGCTGCGGTACTGCAGCGGGCTGCTGAAGGACATGCTGTCCAAGAAGCACGCCGGGTACGCCTGGCCCTTCTACACGCCGGTGGACGCAGCCGCTCTGGGACTGCACGACTACCACGACATCATCAAGTGTCCCATGGACCTCAACACCATCAAGGTGACTGTTTTTTTTTTTTTATAGTTGTGATGCGACGCCGAGATGACCGACGCGGGAGGATGTTTATGATATATTAACAAAAATCTTCTCTTTCCTCCTCCGTCAGAGGAAGATGGACTGTCGAGAGTACCGGGACGCTCAGCAGTTCGCCAGCGACGTCCGACTGATGTTCTCCAACTGCTACAAGTACAATCCACCCGATCACGATGTTGTGGGGATGGCACGGAAGCTGCAGGTGAGCTCAGCGGTCCAAATCCAGCTTTAACGATCAGATTTATAAAAGGGTTTTTTCAGTGTTGCTCCTCTTCCTCCTTTCTTAAATTTTTTCTGTGCCGCAGGATGTGTTCGAGTTCCGCTTCGCCAAGATGCCCGACGAACCCCACATGGAGCACGCAGCCATGTCCATCAGCGGACACCCGACGTCCTCTTCGTCCTCGTCTTCCTCCTCCTCCTCCTCATCCTCCTCCACCTCCGAGAGCGAGCCCAGCAGCGAGACCGAAGAGAGCGAGAGCAGCCCGAGCTCGGACAGCGAGGAGGAGCGAGCTCATCGCCTGGCCGAGCTACAGGACCAAGTGTGCACGCAAGTACGTACCTCCAGTACTGTCAATTCATCCAAATACTAAATAAAAAAAAAACCTTCACAGGCATCGGTTTAAAAATAAATGTCTTCTTCTCTCGCAGCTGCGAGCGGTGCACGAGCAGCTGGCCGCCCTCTCGCAGGGCCCCATCGTCAAGCCGAAGAAGAAGAAGGAGAAGAAGGAGAAAAAGGAGAAGAAGAAAAAGAAGAAGCCGGAGAAGCGGAGTCGAGGCGGCCGCAGCCGGGCGGGCTCCGAGGAGTGGAAGATGCCGGGCAAGATGCTGAAGAGCAAACCGGCCAAAGCGGTCGCCTCGCAGCCGAAGAAGAGTCCGGGCAAGAAGAGCAACAAGACCAGCAAGTCAGTGGGGACACGTCACGTTCAACATAACTGCAACTCGTCTGCAGGTTAATTCAGAGGTTCGATTAACGGTACCCGTCGATCTCCCGTCTTGATTTTTTTCCTCGCAGGGCGGCGAAGAAGCCCTTCTACCCGCCGCTGGCCACCTCCATGCTGCCGCACTACGACTCGGAGGAGGAGGAGGAGATCGTGCCCATGTCCTACGACGAGAAGCGCCAGCTCAGCCTCGACATCAACAAGCTGCCGGGCGAGAAGCTGGGTCGCGTGGTGCACATCATCCAGTCCAGGGAGCCGTCGCTCCGGGACACCAACCCTGAGGAGATCGAGATCGACTTCGAGACCCTGAAGCCGTCCACGCTGAAGGAGCTGGAGCGCTACGTCATGACGTGTCTGAGGAAGAAGCCCCGCAAACCGTACGGCGAGCCAGGTAGACGACGCACGCTTTCTACAGTCCGTTATTACATTTTATGAGTGTTATTATTTAGCACGTGATTCATCTGTTAAAAGCAGCTTTTGGGGGTAAAAGTGGACATTTTGAATGTTGTGGTTTGGTTCAGCCTCACGTTAGAAACACGGCTCACGTAATCTGTCTTGTAAACAACAACACTTTGATATCATTTTACACCAAAAAAAAAAAGTAACGACGGATTACAGCAAACTTGACAGGCGTGAAATTTAGTTTGCTGTTCGTGATTTTGGTTTCTGCTCCACCATCTTTTTATTCATGAGGAGCTCGCCGGCCTCCTCGGTGAACGCTGCTGGATATAAGCTGCTTAACGCCGGTACGGCGAACGTTGATTAACTGTTAGCTGCAATAACATGGAAACACTGAGCATGTGATCAAAGACATGTTCAGTATATGTGGGGGCATTTCATGACTATCTTTGCTCTTTAATGTTACTTTTCATCCTTTTTATTTAAGATTTGACAACTTATAAATTCATATTCACATTTTCCAACGGTTATTTTTTTTTTTTTTTTTTTTTTAATTTTTTTTATGCATTTAAATAAAGAAGTATTTAGGAGTTATGTTCCAATTTTTTTTTTTTAAAAACATTCAAAATTTTCTCAAACCAAATCCATTTTGTTCTTTGTAAAAGTAACTTATCCTTTCAAGTGCAAAGTGAAAAGACTTTTTTCCTGTTTTTACAGCTGTAAATATAAATATTTATAAAAAATTAAAAAAAAAAAAATTCAATTATAGAAAACAAAAAACAAGATTTCTCTCCAGCTTAAATATTGGTACTCGGATCAAATCCAAATGTAAAGCAACAACAACAAAAAACAAACATGCCATAACAGCAAAAAGAAACAACAATGTGTGAATATGATGACCGGTCTCCATCTTTTAGTAAATATTTATTTTTGTTATTTCTTCCATCTGGCTGTTATCGATATTTGTAAGAGATATTTTCCAGCTCTTCCACCCAGCTGTGTTTTGATAGTTAATATATTACAGCATCTTTTTATCGCACCTGCAAAGGTTTGATTGCTTGCAGCTCTCTAGAACTGGTAAATGTGGTGAATCTGCTGTCACTGGATATTTTAATCCATTACTGATGTTTGATATTTACACCGGAGCTCATTTTACACTTCTGCTCAGATCTATTAAACACAAACGTGTCGTCGTTTCTCTTCAACAGCAGCGGCTGCCAAGAAAGGCGGCGTTGGGAAGTCTAAAGAGGAGCTGACCCTGGAGAAGAGGAGGGAGCTGGAGAGGAGGCTGCAGGACGTCAGCGGGCAACTCAACTCGGTCAAGAAGCCCACGAAACCTAAAGGTGAGCTGGCACGTTATCATCATCATCATCATCATCATCTCTATGCCTTCCCGTGTTATGTTGCTGTTCAGATGCAAAAAAACCCCCCCCGATTTCTTATTTTTAACTCATCTTTCAGATATATTTACGACGCATTTCATCATCATCATTACAATATTTATTTGAAATGCAGTCTGTACCATCAAAATAAGAACATTGGTAGAAGTTTTTGTGAAGCTGGAGTTTCTTCAGTAGTGTGAAAAAAACACTTCGGTCCTGCACCTAAGTGTTAAAATTTAAAGGGAAACTATCTGGCATCAATCAAATATCTGGACTAGTTGTAGAGGAAGAATATGAACCGTCTGTAAAAGGAAACAGGAAATGAATGTGGTTGGCCGAAGCAGTCCCCCCCCCCCCCCCCGACCAGGTGCCTTTTATTAAAAACTTCCTCTGCATGTGATTGTATTTCCCGTCACAGTGGAGAAGCCCAGCGCCGCCGAGACTCAGGCGCAGCCGTCCCGCCTCAGCGGCAGCAGCTCCAGCTCCGACTCCTCTTCCTCCTCCTCGTCCTCCTCTTCCTCAGACACCAGCGACTCGGACTCCAGTTGAGATCGCGAGAGAAACGGCTAAAACAAAAAAACACTAATAAACTCAGGGACTTGGGCTGGCCCAGGACTCACCGCACCCTGACGCAGATATTAGAGACGAAATGAAAAAACAACAGTCCACGTGGACTCGGATAATGTTTTGAATGTGGGACATGAAGGGAAGTCCCCGCCGATAATCGTAGAAAAACCCAAACACTAAATGCCTTGGTCTCTCTCTCCCCACACTCCCCCTCCCCCTCTTTCCCTTCCCTCTCTTTTGTAAATACTTGTACAAATTTATGTTTCTTTTATAAAGAAGATTTTTATGGTGATCCCCCAAAGAGGGAGGGCGGAGTAATAACAAAACAAAAACAGAAAAGGAAGGATGTGGAAAAGACGGGCCCTACTCCAGGTCTGCTTCGGCCGGCCTTGCCGCCGCCAACCGATGGAAAAGCGACATTTGTTTTTCTTCACCCGCATTTTTTCCTCAAGACATTACTGGAGTTCAAACCAGCAACCTTTTTGGTCACGAGCCTTGCTTTTTTTTTTTTTTTTTCCTAGCCTACCGGCATGCTTACTTTTAGAAGAACCTCCCCTCAGACTCAGACTCAGCCTTAATAATCCTGATTGTTGTTAAAAATATTCGCAGTAATTGAATATTGTTACGGATAATACTCGCAGCCTTTTTCGAGCTGAGATTTAAAAAGCGGCGTCGTCCATATTCAGGTCAGGATCTGAAGTCGGTGCCAGTTTTGAGTTCTCGAATATTTCATGTTTACATGACTCGTTCTGCTCGGTTCAACATTTCTGCTGCGGTCTGTTGAAGAGCTTGTAGTTCTTAAAAAGAAAAAAAAACCATCTGGGTTTATATACAGTTTAATATACTGTAGTTTCAGAGTTTAGCAGTTAAGTTACACTCATTCAGGTTTGTACTAGAAGCCCACCAGCCGTTTGAAGCCCGACCCGTCTGAAACTAGCTTTAATGTTCGTGCTCGTTGCACCAAACGGTTAAAAACATCATGTTTCTGAGCTCGAACGCAGGCGGACGAATGTTTTCAGATTCGTCACTGCAGGTTTCATGATTTTCCACATTTAATCTCCTGGACGTATAAAGTTCCCGTTTATAAGCGCTTAAAACGCCGGCGACGGTTTTTCTTTTTTCTGGAAAAGGAAATTGTTCGTGGCACAAATGGAGACGACAGAATAAACCGAGGCTGGAAAACAAAGAAACGCTGCCGGTTTCCCCGTAAACAGACAAATCGGTCCGAGTCGACGCGTAGTTGAAGCTGTTGTTGAATGTTCAGTGAAAGATAATATGCTTGTATATACTTCAACTGTATTTGCTGTTGCACAAACTATTGTATTTCTGCTGTTAAGTCTCCTTTTTTTTTTTTTCCTTCCGTTACCTCGTTTCCTTTATATTTTATTGTTTTATTATATTTTTTTTTACATGTTCCAGCTCATTCAGTTACTCGTCTTAGTTGTTTGCTGAAGAGCGTTCACAACGAGCATCGCTGCCTCTTGGTCAAGCAGGTCACTTCCTCCCGGGAAGCAAACCTTTCATTTGACAACTTATTAAAATAATCTCTTCTGTAGAACAAAGGGGACGTCTGTGTGACATTTTAATAATTGTGCATGTGGTGCTGAACTTGACTCGCGATTAGCCGCACTTTTAATACCAGATTTTTTTTTCTTTTTTTTTAAAGGACCAGTGTGTAGGATTTAAGGGGCTTTATCTGCAGAAAGGGGAATATATTCATATAATCTCCTGAAATTAAACCGTTGGGTTTGTTTTACCCTCGTTTTAATCATTTCTGTACACGGGAGCGGGTCCTCTTCCACGGAGCCGCCACGCTTTCTACAGTAGCCCAGAAGGGACACACCAAACATGTTTTGCAAAGTGTTGTGTTTTCAGTCAGTTGCAATCTGCAACTTCACCACTAGATGGCAAAAAAACCAACTAAAGAAATCCTAAACGCTGTTCCTTTAAGACAAATATCAAGAAAACACGAGCTTCATTCCTAATTGCATACCTTTTCTTCTTAAAAATGTGCATTGAACTTTGACCTTCATGGTAATTTTCATCACGATTGTAGAACGACATTTAAAGTAAAAAGAAAAAGGATGCGATTTGGGAAGAGTACACTTCCATTTAATGCCTCTTCTTCCTCTTTTTCCTCTTCCTCATCCTTCTTTTGAGACTTCCACCCGGGTTGAGCATCAGCACCACCAGCTCAGTCAATATGATGCAACTTCTGCTGCACAGGATCATTTTTTTTTTTTTTTTAAACTGTTGGTTGGACAAAATGAGCAATTTGAAAACGACACCACTGGCGGATCTTTTTTCCAACTATATTTTCTGACATTTAATCATCTGTTCTGTTTAGTTTTTTTCATTTGATTGAAAATCCCTGCCTTAAAGCTAACACACAAATTGCTCATTATTTTTTGATAATAAGCTTTAAAATCAAACTTGTAATTTTAAGTACAAAAAAAACAACACAAAACATGTTTCTGATTAGTTTCCTCTTGACAGGTTGGGCATGTTGCGATGACCACGTTTCCCCAGTAGGTGGCAGCAGTTCCTCATGTTAAGGTCCGTGTTGGGTCCTCTGTCGTATTGGAGGTGAAAACATTGATGTGAGTTCGTTACCAGCCAGGATCAGTGAGGAAGTCAGTGTGTGAATGCTGCTGTGGAATTGGACTTGAAATGCAGCGTGGTGATGATTGTTGTGTTCCTTTGTGCTGCTTATTTGGCTTCCAACATGCTGTCAAGGTATTCGTTTTGTTTTGTTTTTTGTATTGGGAAGCTTTAAATGCAGAATATTAACATGTTTTGGTCTTTAAACGTTCCACCGGGGACGTTTTCATCAGCTGTACGTTACAACCAGAGACGATTCGCGGCCGCCTCTGCTCTCTTATTTATTCTCTTTGATTTGAATATTTTTTTTCCTGCCAGCTATGTTTTTTTTTTAGTTTTTTTTTACAATAGGAATCATCACAGTTGGTGACCTGCCAGGGTCTGATGGAGCCAAAGGAAACAAAAACCCTCCGCAGCCAAAAATGTTTAGAGCAGCTTGGATGGTGTTGATGCTCCTCGTTATTTGAAGCTGTATTTAGCTCGAGCGAAGACACCGTATTACTCACAAAAACCTGCTTTAAACGAGCCGACTGCATGTCGCACGTCTTTCCTGCAGACATGTTGACCTCGTGTTACAGGGACGTGTCAGCAGAAGGTCAGCTTGACTCTGAATTTGACAGATGCTGTGATTTATCTGGCAGCGGTCCTTTGACCCTGGTGAGAGTCTTTCTCTTTCTAACACTGACTTCTTTAGTAATTCATTTATTTTACTGATATTAAAGGTACTAATGATGTTACAGGCCCCTGAGCTGTGGAGTCCGGCCTGTTAATACCCAAGTAGAAGTCACAATCGGCGGCGGAGGAGGTGCTCAGATCTTCTGCTGCATTCCAGTACAGACGTAAGTCAAAGTAGAGCCTTCAGAATAAAATCTGATGTAAGTCAAAGTAGAGCCTTCAGAATAAAAGCTGATGTAAGTCAAAGTAGAGCCTTCAGAGTAAAAGCTGATGTAAGTAAAAGTAGGGCCTTCAGAATAAAAGCTGATGTAAGTAAAAGTAGGGCCTTCAGAATAAAAGCTGATGTAAGTAAAAGTAGGGCCTTCAGAATAAAAGCTGATGTAAGTAAAAGTAGAGCCTTCAGAGTAAAAGCTGATGTAAGTAAAAGGCTAAGGTGCAGCACGAGAGCAATTTAAGGGGTTAGATGATTAATGGGAGAAGAAAGAAAGACCAATTTCAGCAACATTAATTTATGTTCATATTTTAAGCTCGGTCGAACCTCTGCTTTAACCCGTTGGGCATTTAATTGTCACTTTGGTGGGACAGCAAACGTGTAAGAATAAAGGTTGAAAGGTTGACAGGTTTAACCATTAAAAAAAAAAAAAGTTCTGCACATTGTAAACTGATGTTTTTTTTAATGTGAAGTTTTAATCTACAAAGTAAACTGCAGTTGTGGAATAATAAAGGGGAGCAGAAAATATAAAGTAACACTCAAAGTACAAAGAACCTCAAAGTGGCTCTTTAAGTGTATTACTTGAGTAATGAACGAGAAGATGTCTGATAAAACCCCAACAAACATCGGCCAACAGCCAGGAGTCCGAACTCGGAGCAGATTACAGCCTCCGACCAAGAACAAAACCCCGACCGTGTGAAGGCAGCAACACGAAGATGAGTCTTTATAAACGTGTTAATGAGCCCTGTGAGCTGCCGTTAACCCCTCGAGGTGTGTGATGGTGTTTGTAGTCAGCAGGTGGAGGTATCTCTTTATCAAGTAGTTCAACTGAAGCAGCAGATCATACCAACATACAGGAGTCAATAAGCAAAGGAGCAGCGCTATCTAAGAATAAGTTATTAGTTATGTAGATAAAAATAAGTTCTAGTTAAATATGTTATTGATTAAAAAAAAGTTCTAGTTAAAAATGAATTATAATAAGTTATAGATAAAAAATAAGTTGTTGTGATAGATGAAAATGAATTATAATTAGTTATCGATAAAAACAAGTTGGTTATTGTTAAAATAAATTACAATGTTATAGTTATGGATACAAATAATATCCTTAAAATATGAAGTTTAATTAGGTTTCAAAAATATTTCTGAACTTTTTCTCTGGTGTCATTATCAAGTAAAGAAATGAACAAATATTACTGGTGACATCTGTAAATCAGATCTTTCTATTTGGCTGGATTTTATTGGCTTCAGGCAGCTTCACTAAAACGATAAAGACTGGCAGCTTCTACAACTATGATGTGCGTCATCACAGAGTCGCCATCAATTATTACGAGCGTTTGTGCTCCTGCAGCGACGGCCTGATGACGACTGATCGGTAAATAATACGTGTGGTGTCGTGTTTTAATGGCAGCGCTCCAAACCGCCGCCGTTCTCCGGTGGATTTATTGGGCTCGCGCCTGAATCTTATTATTTGCAGAGCGATGGACGAGATAGCTGCCACTTATTTATTTGATTTGTATTTTTTAATACTGAAGCAGGGTGGAACTCTTGAGGAATAATTCTGAAGTCTGAAATACCGAAAAGTAAAAAGAAAATACTGAAGCGTTGATTTTTGCATTAACATTATAAATATATATTCAGTTGTTATAACTAACAGGCAGGTTTGGAAAATGGCAGTCAAGACAAAAAAAAAAAAAATCAAGTGGAGACTCTGGATAGAAAAGGTGTGTTACTGTGATTTCTCCTCTTGAAATGGTAGATTTTATTATATCAGATTATTTGCCGACTAGTCCAACTTCAACAGCTTAATTTACCTCATTAAACTTCCCATTCTTTAATTAAAGGGGTTGAAGAAAACGGTTTATCCCACGACACCCCCCCGCTGCCCTCTGCCCTGCAGCAGGCTCCCCGTCCAGCTCATCTTTTTGTTTTTAATCATTTTTACCCTTCAGTGCCTCCAAATGTCGAGGATCCGTGCTCGAGTGCGGCATTCTGGGTGTTTTCTCCTTCAGGAAGTGAGGGTGAGCGGACGGAGACACGAGGTTGGAGGTCGACCAGGGACGTGAACCGGAGCGGCCTCGACGTTGTAAGAATTGGTCCATTTGGTTGATTTAAATGTCAGAACTGAGAAGAAGAAGATTCATCGGACTTGAGTAAATATATTTATAGAACCGATTTAGAGTTTTGCCAATTAGACTCCAGGCTCATAATTAAAGCAGACTGGACAGCACGCCACACTTAGTTATTGACTGCGGTGGTGGAGCCGAGACAGCAGATGGTTTAAATCTCTTGGAACAATCTGTGTGGCGTTGTTGTTCAGAGTGGGAGGACACAAATTGGAAGGAGGTGGTTTTATGCCAACAAAAGCTTTGCTTGAAGAAGTGAAAACGAGCTAAAACCACTTCTCACAAAAGTACAAGAGCAGGAAGCGAAATGCAAATCCACAGGGGAAAAAAACACAGACCGTATATATAGAAGTGTTGGTAGTTTCCAGGTCTGCAAAATGGTTCCGATGCAGAAGTGTCTTCAGCTGCAGTACCAGTGAGTGCCACTAGAGGTCGGCTCCAAAAAGCCTCCGGCTCCATAGACTCCCATTCAACTTCTCTCATCAAATCCAAAGTGAATAAAATGTGTCCATCAGTTATCTCGGTGTTGTTAGCTAAAGTCACTCCTTCTTATTAGTTTTCTGGAGGTCCATCTGAAAATAATCCCTCCTTCATTAGAAAAGAAGCCTCGTAGCCGTGTGTCTGTTTGATTGACACCAGACTGTCAATCATTTTGTGTTGCAGCGGCCTGTTTTTTTTTACCTGCCTGGTCCAGTTTTGAATTCGTTTGCTGATTAACTTCATGTTATCGACCAAATTGAGTTTAGTCCAGAAATCTACTGCAAGAATTGGTGCAATCTGAGTGGCAGATGTTTTTCTCTCAGCAGTTGCAACACCGATACAGATTGCAAGTTTAATACAGTTAAACCTAACATCATTTTTATTTTTTAACAATAATAATGAGTACAAAAAAAAAAAGAAGTCAATTTTATGTCTCATTTGTTTGAGTATTTCACCTGTTTCAGAGAGGAACAGGTGTTTTCTTGTTCAAGTAGGTTTAAAGAGTAATGCACAGTTCTTCATGACTGTATTTAGTGGCCCTGCACTTATTCCTCCTAATCTATATTTAATGATCATTACAGGATGGCAGCAGCAACATGAAGAACTTCTATCTGCTCCGGTTTTGTTGCTGCTGAGACTCCTGTGGATTACACTTGTGAATCGGAGATCCACTGCACACTGTGATGTAAAAGATGAGTGAACTGAGCTCTGTGTGTGTGTGTGTGTGTGTGTGTGTGTGTGTGTGTGTGTGTGTGTGTGTGTGTCTGAACTTCAGTGAGAAACATCTCCTTCCAGCAGCAGCTGTTTATTCCCACGCCTTCCTGCTCTGCGACTTCGTAAATGATTCATCCCCGATACCAGTTGTCTATTTTGGATTCAGCGGGGACGCTATAAGAGCTCTGAGCCCGAAACCCTCGTTGCTCGTTAGAGAGACGCCGACTCACTGCTGTCGATATGGCCGGTCTGTTGACCGCGGTGGCCGCGCTGGCTGTGCTGTCCGGCGGGTTGTGCACGGAGAAGATCTTCCTGCAGCGAGCCGGCGTGGCCTTCAACAGCCGGCAGCACAGATCTCTGATTGGCGTCAACAACGGAGAGAAGTTTGGAAACTGGACCTGGCCGGAGATGTGCCCCGACAAGTTCTTCGCTGTCGGGTTCAGTATCAGGGTAAAGGCAGACCCTTTCACTAATATCATACATTTACAGTTTATTTAATGTAAAACCTATTTTTCTTCATATGTCCTACTCGTAGTTATGAAATTACACTTCCTGAGGAGATCAATATTTGGCAATAATGTATAAAATAAAAACAAAGAGCATTAAGGTGACGGACTCAAGGTCAAGTACCAATTGATTTTTTTCGTGTGTGTGTTCTGTTGACATAGATACTAGTACTTTTGAATTAATGTAAGTTTTCTTTTATCATCATACCACCGATGAGACGTCGGCTCTAAAAAGACTCCGGCTCCATAAACTCCCATTCAGCTTCTCTCATGAAATACGAAGTCAAAACATTTTGTCCACAAGTCATTATGGTGTCGTTCACTGAAGTCGCTCCTTCGTCTTAGTATCCTGGCGGTCCATCTGAAAATAATCCCGTTATTTATTAGTTGTTGTGCTTTAAAAACTGGGATTTTTGGGGTCTGTTTAATTGACAGGCCTCTGGTGCGTTAAGGGTTAAGTGGGCGGGGCTTAGTGTCCTCGGGTTCACAATCAGCCAGATTTGAAGCTTCAGAACGGCCGTTGGCACGTTGACTTGTGATAACTGTCCTGGTTTGCATGTTTTTATTCTGAAGATAAAAATGGTGTTTTTAGGATGTGTGCCTTCACAGCCACAATTACAGAGACTGGAATTTATTCCAATTTACAAATGAGCCCAAAAGTATTTTGAGTACCATTTAAAAAAATAAAATGTGAATCCATCCTTCCAGCCATAAAGATTCACACAGAACAGATAAAAAAAACCTCTCGTTGTTTCAGACACTGACTCTACCCAGACTAACAACCCCTCAGTTCGTCCGCTCTTTAAACTGATATGAACGTTCATACTTAATTTAGCGGCTGTTTCTGCAGGAACGAGATAACGAGCCTGTTTTTATCAGGTGGAGTCCAACCAGTACGGCGACGACGACACGGCTCTGAACGGGATCCGACTCATCTGCGCCAAAGACGGGAACCGGAGCTTCATGTACTCTGTGGAGTCCCACGCTGGCTAGTAAGCAGCAATACGAAGCACCGTAACTCATTATAACTTCTTACAATGAATCGTTGAGAAGTCAACGAGACACTTGGGGTTGGCAGGTTGTGAAGTCGGCAGGTGTTTCCTTCTTAATTTTCGGTATTAGCGCAGTTATCACGCACGAGTTTCTCACTTTCTGTTAAAGCATCATGTTGGCAGTCAATAGTGTTAATAAGGAAGCTGTTAATACGGTTTTAGTCCAGATTGTCTGCTGCTAGCTACTAAAACGTGAGATATAAAGGAAAAACAGTGGCGATACTAATCATACCCCAGAATTAAATCAAATGGAGAGAATAAAATAACCAAATTACAATAAAGTAGTATTAAATCAGTGAAATATAAAGATATTAAATTGAACAGAAAAAAACAAGGTGAAAGTATAAAAATAAAACTTTTTACTTGTTTTAAAAAGGTGATTTAAAAGCCTTAACTATAACTATAGTTAGTATATAACTATAGTAAATACTGTACTATAGTACTGTAGTAAAACTGAAGCACTGAGATGTATAAAATCTAAATCTACCCGGATGTCGATATGTTTGTTTTTTTGCTTGGTTTTGATTTGCAGCCATAAATAAACATGAGGTAAACTGTTCTTCCTCCTCCACATGTGGTTTGTTTCGGGGGTTTTAGACTATTTAAATGCAACGACTGCAGCTACTTACTTTTCTTTTGGTCTGTTCAGTATCTGCAGACATTTTCGCTTCGATGTGCCTGTTTTTTTTCATGCATTCATTTTACTTTAATCTAAAGACCGTTGGACTTTCTTTTTTTTTTTTTTTTAGTTTCTTTTGTCACCTCTTGTCCGAAGGTTTCTTCAGTTCTCGCAGACCGGAGGAAGGTTCTAGGTTTCGGCCTCCGTTTCAAGAAGTCCAGTTGCCTTTGGATGACTGAGAATCTTCAGACATTTTCCTTTGAGGAGTCGGGATCCAGGAATAGGAACTTTAACACCGGACAGCAATTAACGCTTCAACCGAAACACTTTCTTTTCTCCTTTCATCGATATCTTCTGAAGGGCAGCGGTGTTGTTGCCGAGCCCTGATCTCAGTGGGATTAACCTGGCTTTGATTACAAAGTTAAATAAGGTACTTTGAAAGCAGCAGAAAGCTGATAACGAGCAGTTTCCCATCATATTCGGAGGAGAAGACGAAAGCACTGCTTCTGCCACAATTGAAAATTTGTCCGTTGAGATGTCTGGACTTGGATCGGTTCCCGATTTATTTTCCGTACCCTTCCCTCTCCAGCTTCGGTGACTGGTCGCAGCCTCAGTACTGCCCCGGCGGCGTGCTCTCCTCCTTCCAGATGCGCGTGGAGCCCCACCAGGGTCTGTTCGGCGACGACACCACCGTCAACAACATCAAGTTCCGCTGCAGCAGCCACCCGACGCTGGAGGGGCCCGGCGGGGACTGGGGCGAGTACGGCCACTGGAGCGAGGAGTGCCGCGACGGAGGAATCTGCGGCATCGAGACCAAGATGGAGGAATACCAGTACGCCCTGGACGACTCCAGCCTCAACGACGTGCGCTTCCATTGCTGTGACAAACCTCAGCAGGTGAGATACAAGGTTCAATGCTGAAAAAAAACCCAAAAACGAAATAGACGAGGGGTAAATTACTTTTTCACCAAAAAAACCGACGACCTCGAGATGGTTTTATTTTAGTTTCTTTGAACTAAGTGAGAACAATTTTCTTCCAGACTTAAATGGCGTAAAAGCCTGAAGGTGCTGCCACTAAAAACTGTAATTCTAAACTCTTCCCCGAACCGGCCAGCAGAGCATTCAGCCCCCTCGTTGTCTCTCAAGAGGACAAATTACCTACTTAGAAGGAAAACTTCGGTAGTTTCCGAGCTATTTTCCGATCATTTGGATTGAGTGAAAACCATTTCTTTGAAATCGTCCAGGAACTGAGTGTTTCAGCTGGAAACTGCAAAACAGGCCGCGAGTGGAGCGATTGTGCTCGTCAGTGTTCGTCCAAAGGGTTTGTTTTCCCGCCGACGGGCTCAGATTCTTAATATGATTGTCTGACAACGTTATGGAAAAGATCCCTGAAGCCAAAACAAAAGCCTCGGCTAAATCTCAGAAGAGGGAAGCTGTTGAAAGAAGACGACTGGAAAACGGAGTGAGAGTTGAAGAGCAGAAAACGTAGCTCGGTATCATCTGGACTCTTCTCGTGTCCGCGGTAAATACCACGACGTTTGAGCGAGACTTCTGTTTTGGGATTCTTTCCATCATGTTGTCAGACGATTATTTCAAGAGTCTGAACCTGTTGGTGGCAGAAATCAAACAATTTAGGAAGACGCATGTTCAAGTATTTTATTGCAGCCTGTTTTGAAGCTTTCCAACTTCAACACTGGACCAATTCCAAAGAGCATAAAATTGGGTTCATGTTCATGTTGAGTTTTCCACATTTATGTGAGCAGAAGATCCTTTTTCTTTTTTTATAATAATTTAATGAAATCAGGAGAAGCTGAAGCTCCAAAGTTTCCATTTAAAGTTCTGATTTGAGGCGACGGTAACGGAGAGCGAGTCTGCATCCCGACGAACCCATCAGACGTGATGTCTTTTGTGTTTTCCAAACCTCGGCCAGCCGAGTAGCTGCGCCGGAGGATTTCTCATCAATGTGAGAGCTTTTAAGGATACTATGAGAGTTTTCCAAATGTTTCCATGTGATGAAGACAGAGCTCCTTGAAGAACTCGTCCCACCGGCTGCTCCTCATGTTTGGAGATGTCGTGGTGTAGTTTCACAAATCAGGACGTATGATGCTCAGTTAGAACGGCCAATTATTAAATTTCAGATTTCCTTTTTTAGCCTGACCTTCAGCTGACTTTTACAGCTGTTTGAGGAAATATCCTCCAGGTATTGACATTTCACTTTCAGCCATTTCTTCTCCAGTATGTCTCCACACAGTATGCAGGTGAATTATGTTTAAAAGCACAGAGAAGTCTGAAATTGTTCCTTTTATTTCCAACATTTCCAACCTCTAATGATGATTTTTATTCCCATACCTGTCCAATACCTGAGCCACCTTCTGTTTTCAAGCCCTGATTTGTTATTATTGGGATGAACCAAATCCAAAAATACAACAAAAGGAAATGTTTTTTTATTCTATTCTCGTTCAGATCAAAGAAAATGAACTCCAGGTTTTATTGGAGCCGAAAAATCTTTTGTTTTTGAGCCACGAAGCACTCGAAGAACACAGAAATCAAATCTCAATGGAGCTTTTCTCTTGTTTTATTTATTTATTTATTTTTAAAGCAGCGTGCTT
Source organism: Embiotoca jacksoni (assembly GCF_022577435.1). NCBI lineage: Eukaryota > Metazoa > Chordata > Actinopteri > Embiotocidae > Embiotoca > Embiotoca jacksoni. The sequence goes on along the minus strand of NW_027185421.1, from coordinate 769,547 downwards.
TAAATTGTTTCAACTTTCTGAATATAGCGTTGTCTTTGTTTGTATATTATCATAATTATCATGTTGATTAAAAAGAGGCAAAACAAAGCAAAATTGCTGGAAGTACAAACTCAAAAGTGATTTGTGACCATGGAAACAGCAGATAATTGTTAATCTCAACATCCATTTTGTTGCTATTTGGAAATTTTTAACTTTATCACATGATCTTCATCAGCTGATGAAGTTTTCAGTTTGGTTGAGTAGTTCTTTCCTTGTAGATGTTTGTTAAAAGTACAAAACAGCTACTAATTAAACCTTGATATTAAATTGCTTTGATGAGAAGTTTACTTCCTCGTAACTGAAGATATAAAAAGTGTGTGGGATGTTTTAAATGTCACAAACAGATATTATACAACCATTCACTGCTGTTTCTGGGTTTTCTGTTTTTTTTTTATAGTGATCGGCAGATGAAAGGCTGAATCAGGTTCATCTCCACTACCTTGAACTCAAAGATGACAAATAATAAAAAGCTTGTTTCAATAAAAAGCTGCTTTTCACTCAAAGCTGAAATATCTTTTCTTTAAGTTCTTTCTTTTTCTAAAGGCACAAAATATGAACTGAGATCAGAGTTTAAAACGGTCCACAATAAACTGACAGATATTTGTCAAAACATCGAGCTCTAAAAACACAAAGTTGAGAGTCACCTTCAGGATTGATGAGCGCTGCTTCAGATCGAGTCCTCGTCTGAACAAACGCTTTCTACACGGTGTCATCCCCTCGTCAGGTTTTCATATCCTATCTAATAAACGCAGTAAAGTCATAACAAACATGAGCCGCTGACACAGGCTTTTACCAGAATTCCTGCTGGAACCTTCGTAATTAAGAAATGAGAAGAGAGGGAAGAGGGGAGGGGAGGGGGGTGTATTAATTAATTTATAGTTTAAGGTCTGACGAAGGTTGATAAGACAGCGATTGGCACACACAGAGGTAATTGTGTTAATTAATCGGTGAGTAGTTAATCTGCTGCCGCGGAGTGTCGGGGAAGGAACTCGAGAACGTTATCAAACACCGAGGTAATGGTTTCCAGAAGATTTTGCAAGTGAAGGCGAAGTGATTACAGTCCGAGACACGCTGCTACACCGAGCCGCTCGGTTATGGTGATGAATGCCATGGTGCTGAACTCCTGGCTGAGTTCAAAGTGAAGTTATTGGAGTTTGATGCTGATATGAGCAGGAGGAGGAACTCATTTCTTTCAGTGTAACATTTTCCCCATAAGCTCCTATAGTGACAGACACTTTACATCAATGAAGCATCGAGTCCCCTTTAACTCGAACATAACATAGGAGGATGTTTTTTATGACATGTTGGACGACTTGCTGAAGTATGACTTTTTCATGCTATTTCTGACTACATGGTATAAGTATGACTTCCGTTAAAGGTATGACAGGCAGCACAATAGTGCAGTTGTCAGTGTTGTTGTCACACAGTCTTAAGGTCTCAGGTTCAATACCCACCTGGTACTTTCTAAGTGGAATTTGCATGTTCCTGTAGTATGATATTTCAGACAAAATGCTATAGAGTATGACTTCTTTATCATATTTCGGACGACATGCTATAGTATGACTTTTTTTTCACATTTTGGACGACAAGTTCAACTGCTGTTCACATGGAACCCTTCTCCACTTCGGCCTTCAAAGTCCTCATTTGAATATTTGCTACTACCATCAAAATCTGAAGGGTTAGGGGTTATTGTTAGGGTTAGGGACTGTTTTATCACATTTTGGACGACAAAAAAAAAATCACCTTAGTGTCTAAATGTCCAAAATAAAAATTATTTTGCGTCCGGTTTAAAACTGATCTTCTTAATTGTCGCGTAGTTGTGTTGTTTGGTTTACTGGTTGTATTCTTGTGAATGTTTCTTGCTCTCAGGGCTCTCTTGAAAAAGAGATCTTCATCTCACTGAGTCTTTCCCGTTAAATGAAGTTTAAAACGAGAACAATTTCCAACAAGTCCCCCAACCTTTGGGCTCCGGGAATACAACTCAAAGGAGTGTAAAAACATCCTGGCTACATTCAGAGAAAGGTCAGGGTTCGAATAGAAAACCTTCACTGTCATATCAAAGCATCAGAAGCGCTGACTTTGCTTTTGTCTTCAAGTCAAATATTCTGCTCAGTGTCATCTCCCATTTGAACTTACCTTCTCGTTAAACGGCGTCATCGTTTGTTGCCGTCTCAGGTCTCAAATTTAAGATAACCTTGATGACATCACTATGACATAATCAGGGTTATTTTACAGCCAACGAGGTTCAGAAGTAATCTGTATCAGGAAGGTGGAGTTCCTCTTTCAGGGGATTAAACGGTGAAAACCTGCATATCAAGCATTTGAAAGAGACCTACAGTATTTAATTTTTTGTTTGATGAATTAGAGATTAAGCATCAGGCCTTTTTCTTGTTGATTAATCTTCTGATCATAAAATATTATGAACTGATTAATAATTTCAGACCAAACAAAAACAAAAAGGAGTTCTCTCTTTCTCTTTGCTTGAGGCCTCAGTCTGCCACTAGGTGGCAGTGCTGCTTCGAGTCGGACTTCGACCCACATCTCACCAGGAACAGTCACTTTTTACAGCAAGACTCACCAATACAAACATTTTAGACGGATTTTTATGAGTGCAATATTCATTCATCTCCATCGATAAATTCAGCGCTGAAAAGCTGTCACAGCCGCGCAGCTCCACCTGTTAGTGGACCTCAGGAGACCTACAATCTGTGTTGGATCAACCTCAGGTCCCCCCCTGCCCGAACATTGGTCACACCATCCTGTACAGAAATCACGAAAAGAAACTTCATTATTCAAAACACACCGTTGTGAAGCATCACCTCTGAGAGGTGGAGCGGAAGCCCCGAGGTCAGCAGTCTAATAACCAAACCGCAGCCTCACTGGGTGCCGGACCATCTCAGTGGCTCTCCAATCCGCCTCTAAAGCCATTAATGGGTCCTGTAGTGAGCAGGATGGATGTGGTGTTTGTGGTTTTGGTTGAAGGCAAAGACCCCCCCCACACACACACACCTCCCTCGTAACGACCTCACGCTCCCCCGGGCTCTCAGCTCATGACTTATGAATCACGTCGGCTGTGTTGGCCTGAACTGTAAATATAGTTGAGTTCATAAACACCGTGGGGGTTATTATGGTGTTTTTATGTGACAAATGGATTTGGGGGTCCCTGAATGGAGTTGTTTTGATATAAGGACAAAATAAATGGCATTATTGTTGGTGTAATAACTATCAAGGTGATCTATTAAGGCTCCCACAGTAATGAAGGCATAACAACCAGATGGAGCAGATCTAAAAAAAAAAAAATAAGAGCCTTTCGCCGGGAAAAAATGATCATTTGAGTCTCATCTCGCTGCTGTATTCTGCTTCTTTTTTCATATTTTCTCTTTGTTCGGCGGACTGAAGTCGTCATTTCATCTTTCTGTGCATTCGTCCAAGGACAACATGGACTGCAGAGCTGGAACAAAGCATTTTGAAGAACTATATATTTTTGCTGGTTTATGACAGAGAGAGATTAGCTGGAGCACTTTATGAGGGACAATCTTTGCGTCTTATGATTGTCAGGGTTGCAGGTGAAGCTGCAGGACACAAATCCGGTCTTTGACTTGATGATATTTTTATCTTATCTTTGTTTTGTGGACTGAAACTCTGCTGTCAAATATTTGTGTTTTCCACCGCGTCACTTTACCAGCATCACACCAAAGCCTGTAATACACCTGTCAGTCCACTAGAGGATACCGTGTCACTGTCACGTTTTTGCCTAATTATTCTACCCAGAAATGAACGTGTTTTTTGTGCCCTGCTTTGTGAGGTGTTCTGCAACAGCTGCCACTTCCTCAGACGCCGCAGTTAGCAAATAGCTAACATCGGTGGTTCTCCTTTTCCGCTACGTTCATTGTGTGAATGTCCATCATTTCACACTCACGTTTTTGTTTTCCTAAATTTAACTGGATGGTTTTTCACACCACAGCGAGTCAAATCGTGACACCGACACAGTACGTTGTAGTGGACTCATGTGGACCACACGAATCTGAAGTGGAAATCCCTGCATGGGCTCAGGAACACTTTTGAAAACCATCTGTTTTGATTTACATTTTACACGTCACAACATTCTTTGGATTCGGGGTTGTATATTTTTTTTCAGAGTTGTAAAATCAGCTTTATATGAAGGCAGATTAGATCTCAGTTGACTCTTATTATGAATAAAAGTATTTTGTTTTTTTGACTCAACTGAAGCAGTCGTTATCACATTTTGCACGTTTGTTCACTCCATTCAGAAAAATGAAACGGCATCAGTAAGTACGAGTCAAATCTGGAGCTTGAGGATAATTTATGAAAAACCTCTCCGCTTTAGCATCCAAGTTACTTTTTAAAGCAGCTGCCTCGACAAGCAAAAACAACATTTCCTTTGACACAAAAGAAGCAGAGGACACGTGTACACATTAAATATAAATCATTTTATAATATACAAATTTTACAGATGTCATGAACAACAGGAATGTGGACATACTCAGGATAGCAAAGATAAAGAATACTTCTTCCTCGATAGCGATGCAACTGACAACGGCACATGATCAAAGATACTCAACATTCAAGATGGCAGCCGAGGTGATAAAAAAAAATAAAAAACTCACATCAGAGACAAAAAAAAAAAATATCTAAGAATACATTTCCCAGAGGCTGTGAGCAAGCTTAAAGTGACAACACAGAAAAAAGAAAAATGACGGCATCCTATTGTATCATGTTCTGTCGTTTCCACTCTGCTCGTTTCACATCATAGCAACACAGGAAATGAACCATTTTTACAGCATTACTCAAGAACGATTGCACCAGCGCCACGACGGAGGCTCAGAGACAATTATGCTGATAAAAGACAGAAAACTGCATGTCAAGGTTTTTTTTGTTTTTTTTTCTTATAACACGAACGAGTCGATGGCCGCAAATGTATTTCTAAGTCTAACATCAGTCAGAGGTCTCCTTCTTTTCACGGGCGGCTGAGTTAACAGCAGCGTTTAACTGATGAAGTGTCAGATCCTGCCTCACTTTTCTCCCCCGTCTGTGTTTTTCGATGTTTTTTTTTTTTTTTTTTTTTTTTGTAGCACTACAGCAAAAACAAAAGAAAAATCCCAATTACCCAGAGTCCCCGGAGTGTACTGGTGTCAGAGGTTAGACTGCACAGCAACCAATCAGCCCTTATCAGGGGGAGACGGAGCCCCGAAGGCCGCGGCCTCAGGTGGGACGGGCGGATGCAGGACTTCGTTGTCAAGGTCACGACCGCGCGTGCTCGGGGACGTCCGACCGGGAGGTCGTGGGAGTCGGGAAAAAAAAGAAGTCACATGACGTTGTTTAACTTATTTTCCGTAGATAAAGAGGAACATATCTGTCTGTTTTCACGGGATGCCAAATGGGGAATGTATGTCACAGTTTTTAGATGGGAAAAAAAAAAAGAAAAAAAAAAGGGAGGGAGGGAGAAAGACAGAAATAAATTCATAAAACAGAGCTGACAGCAAAAAAATGTTTTCTTTACACGGAGGAGAAAAGGGAAATCTGATGAAATAAGCTGACCGAGATTGAACAGGGGGAGATTTCTAAAATATTCATAATAATCTTTTGGTTTTTGTCTTCTATAATTCATATTTGTCACACTCTGACTAAACTGTGAAAGTGACAGCTGAGTCTTATTTGCTCCTCAGCAGCTCTGATGCAAGAGGTGGCATTAAATATTTCCGGAGTACAATAAGTGCTTATTAAAGCTCAAACAGCCAAAAGCAAAAAGCAGCAGAGAGTTTAAAAATAATAATAAAAAAAAAATTAAAAAAAGGAAAAGAAAACACATAATATTATGATATGACTTCATATCTTAATCCGATACGAGAGTGGTTATTTTGTCATTATGCTCGTGCAAAACTCCGGTGTACAGCTGTGGAAAATCCAATTCCGGCTCACACGTGACCTTTGACCTTGTCTGCCATTAGCGATGACCTCGCGCTCACAGTTCAGGCTGCCGTCATATAGCAAAAGGGCGAGGAGCATATGCTCGAGGAGGTCACGGTTCAAAACCAACAGAACAGCCCTCGGGAGGTAGCTCGAAGCGTCAGCCGGCGATACGTTGTTGTTGTTTGTTTTTTTTTTTTTGCAAGCTTTAGCGAAACAGCAGAGGCAACACACACACACACACACACACACACACACACACACACACACACGCACACACACACACACACACGCACGCACACACAAAAAGCCCACAATAAAAAAAAAAATCTCTCCACTCAAAAACAAAATTCAAGATTAAAAAAAACAACAACAACCCAAAACATGTTAAAAATAAACATCATATAAACAAACACTTTTATCCCATCGCTCTGACTTCCAGTAAAGAAAACAGGAAACGACATCTTCAAAACACACCGACTTTCCTGTCCGACTAGAACAAACATGTAACACTGAAATCACCATTGTGCCTCTAATAGACGTTTCTAATAGCAGATTGTGGGCCATTTACAGTATAGTAATAATAAGGCTAAACTGGTCACAGTTTTCATATTCTACTCTACACAAAAACATTTTTGCCATTTTACATTGAAAAAAAATCTCAGCGGCGAGCGGATTAATTCCCCCGAAAAGGAGAGCACTTGTTCGGCGTAATCGATCTTACTTCCGTGTAATTGACGAGTTTCTTCTCCGGGAAGGAGATGTTTTTTTAAAAAAAAATTATTTTTTTATTACTTCCTCCACCATTTATTCTCATAAAACAAAATATCCAAATTGTGACAAATTATAGTCTGTGTAAAGCAGGACAGCAGGTAGTTTAAGTTCTTTATTAACCAAAATGCTAACGGTTTAATAAATTGCTTTTCTGACACGATGAGGTGTGTGTGTGTAATTTTCCTTCCTAAATTTCTAACACAAAAAAAAAAACAACTCTTCAGTGCAAACGATTTCCCGTGACATCAAATACGAAGGCTCGTTCCTTGACACGTTGAGGTGTTTTGCTGTCAATACCTTCCTCCCGATAAGTGACCCACATTATAAATGCATGATTACTGACAGATACCCCCACTGACAAAATCCATTAGTGAGCTAATGAGAGCTCGGCACCGTGAAAACCCCGCCTCCCCGCCTCCCCGCCTCCCTTCCTCCCTTCCTCCCCGCCTCCCTTCCTCCCTTCCTCCCCCCTCCTTTCCTCCCCCTCCTTTCCTCCCCGCCTCCCTTCCTCCCCCCTCCTTTCCTCCCTGCCTCCTTTCCTCCCCGCCTCCCTTCCTCCCTTCCTCCCCCCTCCTTTCCTCCCCGCCTCCCTTCCTCCCCCCTCCTTTCCTCCCCGCCTCCCTTCCTCCCCCCTCCCTTCCTCCCCCCTCCCCGTTCCACCTTTCTTTTTATTTTTAAATGGAAAGCGACCATGAAACAGCACGTTACGACGTGGTTATTGTCAGAAATGACGCGTGGTTAGAGTTGCTTAAAGAGCTGGAGGTAAAATAATGAAGGAAATCACGCCGGGGGACATGTGGGACACGAACGGCTGCTGCTGCTTTAAATGAGCCGATTCGTGTCTTTTCACTACAACCTCTTTTTTTTTTTTTTTTCCTTTGTGTCAATTTCGAAAAAAAAAAAATCTCAATCTTCAGCTCTGGGTCTCGACAAGCAGCGGAGGTCTCGTCCCGTCCGCGCAGCTTCAACCTTGTTTCCACGCTGACAAAGTGCTTTTTGTCTTCAGCTGTTGAGACTGGGATGTAAACAAAACAACAAAAAAACAACAAAAAAAAAAGGTAACTTTTGCACAGAAATGAAAACCCTCCACTTCCTGCATTTAGCTAAAACCGGGTAAACCGTTTCTGCCCTCGAGGCGCAAACATTCAGCTGAATTTCAACGTCCTGATCTAACGTGGCTTTTGAATATGGAACATTCGGTTTTGCAAGGTGAGCTCAGCGCACCAAAGAGTGATTATCGGCTCTCTTTGAAGCACTTGATGGCTTTAGAGCTCGGCGTAAACAATTATCTCTCCAGCCTACTTTGGATTGCCTGTCGCAACGAATGCCTTTCCCGTCACCTCTGCTCTGCTACGAGCCCCCCCCCTGCCCCCCACCCCCCCTGCTCCCTCCTCCCCCCCTCCACATCCCGACAGGAAGGAACAGGAAATGGTTGAAACGGTCCGGGACCGCCCGGGGGCGCTCTTCTTGCCGTACACATCGCCGGTCGGAGCGTCTCGTCGAAAGGTTTCTGCCCCCGTTTGCCGGCTCGAGTGTTTTTCACAGCGTCATCAAAACTGAAAAGATCCGATCAGGTGCAAGTACCTCTTGTTTAACAGGCGCTGACCGTCGAAACAAGACGGGGAAAGTTCACCGTGTCAGGACTTTGTGTGTGTGTGTACGTGTGTGTGTGTGTGTGTGTGTGTGTGTGTGTGTGTGTTTGGGGTTTCTAACTAAATCATGTAAACGCTCCTCAACTCCTTAAAGGTCCGGTCACAACAGGAAGTGTCCCCCCCGGTCGAGTCGACTAATGCTGCGTTCAAAATGGGACTCGCGAGCTCGTGGTTACGACACGGGAAGTCGTGCGCGCCGTTCGCGTGATGTTCGAGCGGTGAAAACGGCCGTCGCTAGGCAACGCGGACGGCGTCCACGAAGCCGCGGAGGCGAACCGTTTAGCGAGGTAATGCAGGTAACGTCAAGTCTCGGTGGAGAGAGATGAGTCTGTTGGGAAGATCGACATCTTCCTCAGACGTGGGCTTTTATCTGAAGTTATGGAGACGAACTCCACGCGACTCAAATTATAATATGTCAGCTCGACATCCGACGAAACTCGAACTTCCATGTCCTCTGAAATTTCTGTAAACGTCAGCAAACACGTCGCAACTCCTGAGAAAATGTAGAGTTCCGGCTTTGTGATGCCACAAGAGGGCGCCGTTCGTACGGACGGTAAACACGACCCCATTTGAACGCAGCATCGGCGTGGCAGCTGGAGAACTGACTTCCAAACCAACAGCAAACCAACCCAGTAAATAAAAGCTCTCAGAGCTAGCCAACATGCTAAATTAAATTTAGCTCGTCTTCTCCGGAGCAGTTTACACTCTGACAGAGGAGGTTAAATAAGCTATATAAATAAGCTAAGCTATCATCCTCCATTTTGGACCAACCGCCCCGATCAGTGGTTCTCAGCCGAGTGAGTCACAGATGTGTGAATGTGGAAAACTTTTTTTTTTTGAGGGAGTGTCCGCAGAATTTCTGGTGCCATGCTTTTATTTTGAAGGGCATACAATTTTGCGTACAGCAGCAATGTAGATTCTTGAAACTTTATGAGCATCACCAGTTTAAACTTGCTTTTTTTTATTTTTATTTTTAGTATTTAATTGGGTTTTCAGCCCTCGTTGCACTTTTTCTGTTATTTATTTGCATGAAATCATTTTGTGTTTTTGCAATATTTTTTGTCTAATTAATCAAGAGTTGCTCAAAAAAATGCCCCAAATTCTGGGTCACGACTTCACGACTGAGGACCAACGTGGTGTCTTCAGACCGGACCAGTCGAGAACCGCTGATCTGGACAGTTTCTTTCAAGAAATCCATCAATGATTTCAGTGGACTGAACTGATTTCACCGCAAAACTTTGCCTGCGGCGACCGGACCTTTAAACTTTGACAGCGTGTCCGTTCGTCCTCGTCCTCGTCCTTCTTCCAGTGACTCCACGTGGACCGTCCCCCTCCAGCACCTCCTGTGTTGGATATATACATTCAGTATGTGTGGTTGAACAATGGGATGAACTTCTTCCGTAGCTACACTGTGGCAGGTGTGCAGGGGGGGAGGGGGAGGTACGGGGGTGGGGGGGGGGTCGATGAAAGGTTCGGGGGGGATACTGCTGCAGCGATGGGGATCGAAGACCCGTTTCATTTGGGATTCGGGACGACGCTGTGGATCAGTTCTTCAGATGGGGAATCTCAGAGGTAGGGGGGGAGGGGGGGACGAACCTCGACTCGGAGGGGGGAGGGAGGGGGAGGGAGGAGGGAGGGGGGGGCTACTCTTGAATCTCCTCTGGACTCTGATTGGTGGCCACAGTCTCCTTGGCGGTGACCTCCTCGGCGTCCGCTGGCTCGGCCGTCTTCTTGACCGCGACCTCGTCCGGCTCTCCGTCCGTCTCGACCCCGTTTTCCACGATGGCTTTGACCTCGTCCTCGTCCTCGTCCTCCCGATCTTTGGTCTCGCTCTGCGTTTCCACAGTCGCGGCGGTCTCTTCCTCGACCTCTCCGTCCAGCGCTAACTTTTCTTCTCCCGCTCCATCTTTCTTTACGACCGCCTCGACGCCGATTTCATCGATCTTTCCGTCTTCCTCGCAGCTCGCCTCCGTCTCTTTCGGCGTCCCGCTTTCCTTTCCCGCCTCGTTCACCCTCTCGTCGCCGCTCTTCTCTTCTTCCCTCTCGACCTTTTCTCTGTCGTCGAGGATCTTGGGATCTTCCGCCTCCTTCTCCGTTTTTGTTTTCTTCTTCTTCTTCTTGTTCTTCGCCGCGTCTTTGATGCAGTTCTTGCCGGACTTGCTTCGGGGCTTGAAGATTAATTTCTGAAACATTTACACCGGCGCGTTAGAGTGAAATGCATCGCAGCTCTTTAAAAATGCTTTAAATATAAGCAGCGCGCGCAGACTTAATGGAGAATGGATCGCGGCGGAATCGAATTCAGACAAATCTCGGTGATGCAGAGAAGGAAATTGAGGCCGCTGTGAAAGGGAATTATCGGCGGCCTTGAAGCCTTCGGTCTGACCGATCAAAAAAGGCAAACATTTAAAGCAATACGTCCTCAATTACTTGAACTACGTCTGCAGGGTTACAGAGATAAACTGCAAAGAAACAGGCGATGAAATCCTGAGCAATTCCCCGAGTCCTTGGGCCTATTAAATGTGTTGTGTCGGCAGTTTAAATTCGGGTCAACGTGGATTCATTCCACCGCAGACAAAAGGTTCGCTTTAGAGGTTATCGCCGCTATTTAGGGTCGCCGAGAAAGCTTTACCAACCCCTCCCTCCACCCCACCCCGCCCCCCACCCCCTCCCACATTCTCTCTGTAGCGGCAGAAAAAAACCTCCCGATAACTCAAACAGAGAGGAGGGGAATCGCTGTGTGTGTGTGTGTGTGTGTGTGTGTGTGTGAGTTTGTCTGCTTCAAAACAAAAACAGCTGTGGAAAATCGGGAGGTAAGAAAAAGGTGATTTGGAATTACGGGCGGTCGGTTCGGAGACGCCGCCAAGAACCACAGGGAGGCGTGTGAGGTCGCGTACCTTCGATTCCCTTCGCTTTCGGCCTAAAACGGGTCTCTGCAGGAACACGATCTGCTTGGTGGACAGACTTCCATCACTGAAGGAGGGCGAAGAGAGAAAACAGAGAAAAGAGATCATCAGCTTCAACAAAATCATGAGGTTATTTCATTTCTTAGACTCTGATGTAACGTATGCAATGTTTACCACCTCAGGAGGTAGGCCGGCCCTTAGCAACGACCCTAGCAACAGAGAGGATTTCTAGTCTGTTTTTATTGCTTTCTTGAGATGGTTTCTCAATCTGAATAAATACAGAACATAGAAACACTAAACTGCTCAGCGAGCTCAGTCTGGTTGGAACAAAGATATCTGATGAACAAAGATATCTGATGAACAAAGATATCTGATAAACAAAGATATCTGAAGAACAAAGATATCTGATAAACAAAGCTATCTGAAGAACAAAGATATCTGATAAACAAAGATATCTGATGAACTAAGATATCTGATAAACAAAGATATCTGATGAACAAAGATATCTGATAAACAGATACCTGATGAACAAAGATATCTGATGAACAAAGATATTTTTAAGATTTTTAGCACCGTGTCGTGTCAAAACAAGAGGGGGAGAGGGGGGAGGATTGTGCTTGAAAAAGTGCCGCCGAACTCCCGAGATAAAAAAAAAAAGTACAATTCATCGTAAGTGAAGCGATAACACGCAGTCACGTCGACCATCCCGTCAAGATGGTCGGACGACTGCCGGCCGCTGCTCATGTTTCACGCTCTTATCTGACAGTTATAAGGATGAACGCTCACATTTGTGTCTCAACCTCTTCGTTGATGTCATCTGTCAGTGTCATACCCCCCCCCCACCTACTCCTTCTACCCCCCCCCCCCCACCTACTCCTTCTATACCCCCCCCCCCCCCCCCCCCCCCCCCCCCCCGCTCCTTCTATAACGTAATCCTCCATCCGGTGCACATGTCACACTCCCGTGTTCCTGAGGAGGATAATCTGCACAAGTGCTCGCCGCTGACACATTAATCGTGGCAGGAAATGCAGATTCGTCTCTAAGCGGGCTTCCTGTCTCTCTGTCTCCCTCGTTTTCTTTTCGTCTGCCCGTCTTGGTCGTGCGGTGGAAAACGGCCTCGCTCCGCTCCGAAACTCTTATCTCGCGCGACAAGCCCGATTCTTGACAGTTTTATTGTTTGTGTCTGTGTTATTCCCCCTTCTCCGTTCCCTCTCTTCCTATTATTGGACGTGAGCTTTCAGATACGTCGTCCTGTTGCCCGCTATCGGTGAACACGTGAAGACGCGTACAACAGAAAGAAGCTGGGCTGCTCTGTGGAGTTCAGCTTCAGGAGAGCTGGCAGGTTTATGATCGCTGCGGCGCCCTAAAAGCCGACTACAAATCTTCCTTTTCTCAACATGAAATGGACTTGAGGCTCCTCCAAGCAGGAGGCTCGTGCTATCTAAACCATCCAAAGCGCCACCACAACCTCTCTTTTTTTTTTTCCATTACCTCCTTTCTTCCACCGTTTATTCATAAGCTATTTTCTAGGCTGCCGAGAATGCTGGACGGCTTCCTGGCGAATCAAAGCTGAAAACTAACCGGAGTTCCCGGCAAAAAAACAGAAGAAAAAAAAAGAAAAAAAAAAAAGCCCCCCCAACCCATTAAACGAGGAAGGAGTGGATGGCTTAGAAAATTACAGGCCTTTTCCCTGAAACTACTCTTGGCTGTCAGTGTCAGCAGCACTATTAGAACCTGAAGCCGTGCGGAGCGACTATTTCTGCGTGAATGTACCTGTTGGTGGCTTCATCTGCAGAAAAAAAAGAAAAAAGAAAACTCCTGCTGCACGACTCTGCTGAGAAACTGCCGTTCGAAATGGGCAAAAAAACCCAAAAAAACAAAAACGCCACATGAAATGCTGCAGCTATTTCTGAGGTGAAAGACAGATTGTTCATCGCTTTTTTCACAGTCTCAAATAAATATAGATACCTGCAATAATTAACAGATTTGTCTCAACCTTATTTATTTTCCCCCTCGTGTTATTGTTCAACCGATCATGTGGAGAAATTCACATTTACAGGAAGGTAATGGCTCTAAAGAAAAAAAATTGTAATTACCATCTCCATTAATTGAATGCGGTGAACATGAATGCACGCTCGGAGACAACTACACGGATTAATGTTGTGTGGAGAAGCCGCTGAGCACCGGTTAGCATTAATTTCAGACGCCGCCCGAGATCGCTGACACTCATCCGACCCCTCCAGATGAAGTGCGCCCTCCAAAAGAAGAAGAAGAAGAAGAAGAAGAAGAAGAAAAAAAAAAAAAGCGTGCATTTGCAAATTTCCTATTTAAAAAAAACAACAACGGAGGAGTCGACGCCACGAAAAACAAGCGTAATGACTGCCGCGCTAATCTGAAATAGATCGTCGAGCATCGTGTCGGCACGTTTCTGAGGCGGCGAGAGGAAGGAGCTCCGTCTTGTAACCGTATCTAGGCCGACGCTGATTAATTAGCCATGTTGTGCTGTTGTGTTTCGGCATTTTGAAAGAGAGGAGCGAGAGGGAAGGGGAGGGGTCGGGGGGAGTAGGGGGGAGGAAGGGGGAGAGGGGGGGGGGGGTAACAAAGGACCAAAATAGAGGTAATTAATCAGCGCTGCAGTGAAAGAGCAGCAAACACGAGCAGTGAGGTGGCAGCGGAGCAAACAGACGGTCAGCCTGATGATGGAAACACTTCAGAGCTCAGGTGTTTCTGATGGCTCCGCCCACTTCTCTCTGTTCGGTGTCATTCGTGGTTTTCTCTCTCGGCCCTGTTTTTGTTTTGTTAGTTTAGTTTATGTTTCGCATCTTTTTCGTTGTCTTTCGCGAGCCTCCTGACTGCCGTAGTTACGAAGACCTCGATTTCGGATTCGGGGCCATCTGAGCAGTTCGGATGGTTTGGAGGAAGAAGCGACCGTATTTGGGCGCGCTGTGAGGGATCTGATCGGAAAACCCCACGACGCTCCGTCCCGCCTGCCGGTAAGTGGGTTTCAGTTGCCATAGCAACAGATTAACTGACACTGATGAGCATCTTTTATGTACTCTGCCCTTATCAGATCATCATCTGCAGGCATTCTCACTGTCTTTTATTGTGACTTTCTTTTTCGAACTGATCTTTTATTCTTTAATAGAATCTAATTGTTCTTGTTATTTATTGCTAACCAAGCTAGCCTTTAGCAGTCCGACGCTAACCTCTTGCTAACGCAACATTTGAGCATTAATTTGGGTTTAAATAGAGTCAAAGTCAAACCCAATTCAAAATCCCATTCACATATACTTCCAGCCTATTAACAAAGCGACAACTGTGTCGTCTTGCTTCATGTATTTCATACGGTAGCTTTTTTTTTAATGGTTTATTATGAATATTTACTCAATATTATTGTTTTAAGCTGCATTTGTTTGTGCAGATTTTATAGGAACTGATACAGGGACTTAATATTCATCTTTGACTGGTGATACTTTAGTTTTCTTTAGCAAACCACTATTATAATTTATAATCTATTACTTATTTATGTAATGTCTATGGACCTAATCTAATGTATGATGCTTATAGTATCTGAAAAGTTTGTTTTGACAGCTGCTTCAAACTCAAACTTTTTCTGCGTATTTAAACCGTTGCATGACATTATTTACATGATGAAGATAAACACTTAATCTTGTGGTTATTAGTGTGAAATATGATCTGACTGCATTGGAAGCAAAAGCAGCTTTAATAGATCACGAAGGCCTTCAAGTGTGTTCATTGTTCCTGTCGTGTTTTCATTTGTTGTATCACTCTGGAGTGACACATCGGGCTATCAAAACATCATCATCATCATCATCATCATCATCATCATCATCATCATCATCGTCATCATCATCATGGAGAAACAAACTCAAAATCGGAAGCGGAGCTCTTCAGCCGTTCTGAGAACACGCGAGGCCTTTGACCGTAAGCGGATGTACACTCATGCAGCAGCCACGAGTGATGAGTCAGCGCCGGCTTAGCCGAGCAACCGTTACATTTCTGTGAAGAGATTTTCCACCAACAGTCAGAGCCGCCGCTCACAGCTCACAGCTCACCGCTCACAGCTCACAGCTCACAGCTCACCGCTCACAGCTCACAGCTCACAGCTCACCGCTCACAGCTCACAGCTCACCGCTCACCGCTCAGCCCCAACCGCCGCAGATTTAGGTCAATTTCTGTCCAAAGCAGTCATATTTCTTTGAACTGTAACTTGTGCATATTATATTTCATACCGTGTCACAGTTTAACGGGAATACAGTAGCACGCAACTACAAGTTTAAAATATCTTTAGATTTGGATTTTAAGTTTTCACACGAGGCCCAGTTTCACTTTCAGTTCTTTTATAAACTTGAGAGGTTTTTTTTCCCCCTTCAACTAAGCCAGTAGAGAAATACTGATTCATTCTTCTACTTCTGCTCACAAGTTCATTTGCAGATTAATATTGTATAAATAAAAACTTATTGATGAGCTTCACCTTGACTGGAGATTAAAAGACTGCTTGCATGTTAATGCATCAGTTATAATCCAATAATGTCTGATCATGAATAAACATAATAAAATACCGCTTTAAAGGAATATTTCTGCATAATGAAGACTTTTACTTCTGATCCTGAGCTACATTTCTGATACCTTTGAATCTGAATTTACATGTTTTGAATACATCATTAAAAAACAAAGAGCCATGTAATACTTCAATATATTTTAACATCGAAGTGGATTTATGGTTTTCACAGGACAGAGAGAGATTTTTAAATGTACCTGATGACACCAGTATGACAAAAAAAACAAACCCACATACATGTAAAATATCAATTAAAGTATCTCTACAGTATTTACACGGCCTGTAAAATAAATAAGCATCCCTACTGGAGGATTTTTGGTTCTACTGCTTTCAACACTGGAGGGTTTAATTTGTCTCTTTTGATGCTCAGCAGACATCAAAGTCAAAAACAGATCTTCACACAGCGATTCAAAGTGAGTACGAATCAAACTGCACAACGGTGGACTCATTCGTTGATGATCTGTCGTGAACACTTTTCAGCTTTGCACAAATTGCCTCTAACTACCTCGTCTGTGGACACGTTTTCATTTTACCGCAAATATCGTTCTATTCTATCTTTATTTGATCGTGTATAAATATGTGCATAAGTAGTGACCCCCCCCCTTCCCCCCCACCACCACCTTTAGGTATCACCACATTACGGCTCGTGCAGCTAAAATACTTCAGTAAATCGCTTTTCTTGCAATTTGCGGCCGCCAACAGAGGTCAAAGGTCAGCTAACGCCCCCCTTTCGATGAGCTTGATTACCTGTTGGTCTTGATTACAGGCGTCGGCAGCACGCAGGTGAGCCTCCAGCCAAACGTGGCCAGGGACTGAAGAAGAGGAACGTAATCAGCCTTCACCTGCAGACCCTGCGGATGAAAACAAAGATGTCCGTTACGACTCCCGCAATCAACCTGGAGAGCTCTGAAACTCTCAAAACATCGCACGCACGGCACAACGGACTCCACGCAGGCATACTGTGCTTCAGATTGCGTTTCTCTGCTGCGATTACAGCCGTGAAGCGTCAAACATATGAAATGCAATAAAGTTCTGTCAGCGTCACTTAGAAAACTCTCATCTAAAACAATTAAGTACTGCAGCGTCTCTTTGGGATACGATTTGGCTTTAATAAAAATGTATTGTGTGCAGTCTGAGAGGTTGTTTTCCAGCAGCAGCGAACATGGGAAAGAATAAAATAAAAAAATAAAAAACAAAGACATAAATCAACTGCTGCAGAAACTCCCCAGCTGCCACGAGTCAACATGGCAGCCATCTCTATTCATGACAAGTGTTTGTCGGCGCAGCGAGTCCTTGAGCAAACAGACTGCTCATGTGAAACTGCTCACTTGGCGGTAAACATTTTAATGCTGTTTGCACTGTTCGGATACAATTAAATGAGTCGTGGTGGATTTAAAAATCGAGCGACAAATATTGAACCGCTTGTTTTTGACGCAGGAGGAAGGGAAAAAGAAAAGAAGTGGCGTTTAAAGTGGAAAAACACAGATTAGTTTTTGTACTTTTAGAGAACACACACATTAAAGTACAACCTGTTCGGAGAGGAAGTGTGTGTGTGTGTGTGTGTGTGTGTGTGTGTGTGTGTGTGTGTGTGTGTGTGGTTTGTTGTCGTGCCGTAAGAGGCGTCGGCCGAAAGTAAAGAAAAACAACCTCAACGCGTGTCATTTTGATTTCCCACACCTGCAACAACATATGCATTTGCACGCACGCACACACGCAACGCACGCAACGCACGCAACGCACACACGCGCACACACACACACACACACACACACACACACACACACACACACACACACACACGCACACACACAGAGCACGACCGACTGCACAAGAGCGGAGGATGAATCACACCTCAGCTTGCTGCACGGCCAAGTGTGAAAATCAGGTCTAATTAAAGCTGCAGCAGGCGAAGTGTTGGTGCGGCCGTACGGGACCGTCCACTGGCCTTCATCAAGCCTCCGTCACTTAAAGAGGCTGCAGACCTTTTAGTCCCTGAAGGAGCTTCCACCTCAGAGTCATGAGAATCCAAACTTCAGAGTAAAATCCAAAACCCGAGCAAATCAACAGGCTTTATTTTTTATTTATTTTTTTCAGACTGCTGAATAAGAGTTACAGAATCCAGTGAAATGTGACATCAGCTCTCTGATCTTGTCTTGAATTCTGCTCTGATCATTTCTGGGTTATGTATATGACTTTGTGGTGCTTTGGGGTCTTTTTCTCTCGTAATCATAGACTGAAAAAATATCAAATTGGAAGTAGCAGTGCCTTAAACTGCAATACCAGCAAAGGCCACTAGGGGTCGCCTCCAAAAAGGTCTCCAGCTCCAAAGACTCCCATTCAACTTCTCTCACGAAATATTAAGTCAATACGTTTTTTTCTTTGAGTTATTATGGTGTCATTCACTAAAGTCACTCCTTCTTAATAGTTTTCTGGCAGTTCATCTGTAAATAATCTCGTCATTAATTAGATATTAGACCTCAAAAAGTGACATTTGATTGACAGGCCTGTGGTGCAGTCAGGTTTCCGCTACAGGTGGGCGGGGCATAGTGTCCTCATGTGCCCAATCAGATTGAATCAGATTGAATTAGATCCACTGCCCGCTCCTCCCCCAGCTCGCCCAAATATGGTCACTTCCTACTCCAAAATACCAAGATGGCTAATTGGTTGCCAGGATGACTGTTATATAAAAGGTATGACATACGTTTCTACACAGAAAAATGGGCTAGTAATCACTACAGAGATGCAACAAACAGTTTTTCCCCTCAATTTATTGTATTTTTATTTTATTAATGTTCTTCGAAAAAACTTTAAAGGGTCAGTTAGTTAAAAAAAAACATTCTCGAGTGATAAAATTAAATTTTTCGCTACACTGATATACTATTACTGTAATACTAACAAGTAAGTTATTCACTGCCAAATCATTACTAAAACACTGTTATTTGATTCAGTATTACGGTATAAATCTACTAGACTTGACTTCACAACTGCCACTATTTCTCCAACTAATGCTTCGATCGCTCCTCACCAGCTTCTGTCTCCACTCTGATTACAACTATAACTCCACATCTGGATCCTGACAGCCTCATCACTGTAACTACTACCACTATAATCACTATTACAGCAAACTAAGTACAACTGCATCTCCCGCTGACCATCGATCCGTTACGAACGCCTCTATTCCTTCTACGACTGCAGTATTTTCTGACTACTTTTCCTGCTTCTGACATTGCAGCTGGATCGAACGTGCAGCTCTACAAAAAAGTGAGAAAATTTTTTCTAAGTAAGAGACAGACCATCACACATCTCCTTCTTTTTCGTCCTTGTTTTTTTTCTTTCTTATTGACCAGGATGTCAGAAAACACGCACAAACAGACCTGAAGCAGTCACATATCAGGTTCTGGCTAATCGTACGGATACAAAGACGCTCTTCCAAGACGTTATTTACACAAGCATTACTTTCTGGAGTTCCTACAGGGAGCGGAGCGTCTACATTTCTCTGTTGGTTTATGTTGGACCAGCTCCCAGAAACAGGCTCCACTTCAAAGCCTTCCCAGAAAGTAAATTGAGAAATAATTTTTCTGTAATGGCTTTGCTGTTCTTTGGAGTAGGTGAGAGTTAATCACAGTCCCTCTCTCTCTTTCCTCCCCACTCCCCCTGACTTATTATACGGGGGCCACCTTCGCCGCATCGGCGCTCCGGCGGGCGACCGGCGAGTCGAAAAAAACAAACAAAAGCAATCACGTCGCCATCTTTGTCGTTTCGATGTTATCTGACTTTAAAGGAGGGCCACACAGTGAGAGGACGGAGAGCGCTGGAGATTTAAATTATATCCAGCTTTTTCCTGAGAGCGCCTCTTGAGACGGTTAAAAGTCCGGCTCCTTTGCTAAAGGGCTTCTTATCTCAAAAATATGGCTCTTTTTCCAAGTCCATTTCTCTGCTGTCGCCAAAGCAACGCTGAACCTCTCCTGTGTCCTTTTCAGTATCAACGATGGATATATATTATCCAGTGTTTGGGAACATAGACCTGAGACCTAAGTTTTTTTTTTTCAGGCCTACAGCGGAGGAGGCTGCAGGTGAAGTTCAGAGTGCGCCCTCTGAGTCATCAACAACAACAACAACAACAACAACAACAACAACAACACGGGTCTGTTGTTGTTCTTTGAACGTCCTCCTCCTCCGACAGTAATAAAAAAAACATCACGCTGCTTTTCACCCGCTCTGAATCATTTCTGTCCATTGAGGTCAACAGGCTTGCAGACACAGTGCAATAATGATGAAGCAAATACCTTTTTAAAAAAAAGAAAAAGAAAAAGGGGGGGACATTCAGATGCTGCTCCCGATTGGTTCACTCAGCCTGGTGCGTTGTCACAGCAACGGAAGATTCAGCATCAGTGTTTTAAAGCACGGCAGCAGCAACCTTTTTGGTCCTCTCCCAAAGCGGTTAAAATATTCTCTAAACATATTGTTCTCGCCGTCTCATCAGTCCTCAGATGATATCAGTTTATCGTTAAACACGCCTGTTGCGTTGTTTAACGGTATCACGGTAAAACGTGAAAATAGACACGCTGTCGTCCACAACAGCAAAACGTGAGATAGCCACGCTTGCTGCTGTCCAGGCGTGAAAGTTACACATTTTCCTGTTGCGTACGAAAATGAAACCTACTGCATGCTTCGAGCTATTTCATTTAAAGGAAAATGAAACTTTTGGTAAAAGAAACATAGTTGGGGTTAGAAAACAACAAAACAAAAACATTCTCCTGGATTCAAACGTCATAGTCTCACATGGCATTCTGCAATTTATGCCAACAAGCCACACCTACTGACCAAAGATGTCCTTGTACGTGACATTTACGTGATGGCAAGTTTCACGATTGCAAAACGTGTAACTTTCACGCCTGGACAGGCCAAAGCGTGGCTATCTTGCATTTAGCTGCAGTGGACGGGCGTGTCTATTTCACGCTTTGTCGGGTTGACGCTTGTTTGAACACATCTGATGTGTCGTTTTGATAAAAGGGGTCAAGCTGGTTTTTTTGGGGGCTCGTGGATTCTTTTGAAACATCACCGGGTTGAAATAATAATCTTACCACAAGATGCATTTAGTAACTGTTCAGGAGCTTTCAGTCGCCTCACACGATCAGCAGACGTAGTTTTTCCACTTATGATGTAATTTGCAAATGTTTAAATTTCCAGTTTTTCTTGTCATCATTGGTTTAAAAGTTGACAATAAAAGTCATGACCTAGGAAACTGAAGTTAATTGAAGAAATTCACCACAAAATTCATTTACTGGAGGTTTTGACTGCAACACACTCTTAACATGTCGCTGCATGCACAGCATTTACATTTTTTTATTTATTTATTCTTTCTGTATGTTCTCTCTTAGTTAAGTTGATCTCCGTGTTTTTCCTACATCGTCTACCAGGGGACCTTTTCCGAGCTTAAAACTGGATTACTGCAACAATAATAAAGCTCACAGAGTGCATTCAGTCTCCGGCTAGACTAAGTCTCTGTAACCTGATAAGATGCTGCGTGATGAGGTGTCTGGGGAAACAAAGGATCAGCCGGTGGAGTCGATTCTGTTCATCACGTGTCAGGGAAATCTTTCATCCTGAAAATACGAGCATTTATGATTCAAATGTCTGAGATCAGACCAGTCACCAGCCTTAATTATTTGATTTCTATAAAAAAGAAAGGGCCGAGAGCAAAATCCTGAGTTCCTGTCTGCGTCTCTGTTTACTGCTTTGTTAAATCAGCCTAGCGGCTGAGCAACAAGCCGACGTGTTTTTTTTAGGTTACGCTCACTCTTTCAACCACATCCTACTTTGGAGAAGAGAAGAAGAAGAAATGAAGACAAGTTTCTGTATCACGTTAACCTCAATTATAATTCAACTCCTCCGCAGGTCAAACTAAAAGTGCAAAACTCCGGTTCGCTTCAGATCTCCCTTTTAACCGGGTACATGTCATCTTCTCGTCAATTTCTTTATTCTCCTCGACCCTCCGTGGTGTGGTTGCTAGGTGATCCTTTAACACTACATTGCAGGTAAAAGTCCTGTGCTCAAAATTAACCGAGTAAAATGACTTGTTATCAGCAAAATGCACTTAAAAATCCTCAAAATTAAAGCACTTACGGTGCAAAAAACAGCCTCTGAATATGATAGATTTTAATATCTATACTGTTTGATTGTAGATTTTATTATTGCGTAACAATCTCATCATAGTTGGTCAATATGGAGCTATTTTTAATTATTTTACAGAGAGGGAGTAAGTTTAGTCCAATTTCCCAACCCATGAATGAGGCTGTGAAATTATTTAAAAGGTCAGTAATGGCAGAAAAAATGAAGTCTCACAACCAAGTCTGTCATTGTTTATTCTAATTTTACCTCTCTGAGCTTCAACTATTATTTAAATGAAACCGTGTGAGAAATTTAGAAGGACAAATGTCTCTGGTGGAACTGCAGACCATTTTTTTTTTTTAAAGGGTTCACGGACTGAAACGGTGTTAAATCACTGGTTAAATCTTGAACAGAGTTTTGTGCCACCTGTTTAACCTGCTGCCCTCTGGAAGGCGCTACAGGTGCATCAAAAGCCGGACTAATAGACTTAAGAACAGTTTCTTTCCCGGCGCCGTCAGAGCTCTCAAATCCACCAGCAAACAGATATAATACGATGAATGTCGTCAACTGCTGAACCACTTTTTACAAACTTTTTTGGTGCAATATTTACTTTAGTAAAATAGAGTGCAATACTTTGAACTATTCTTTGATTTTTTTTTTAAAGTATTTATTATATTTCTATATTTATAAGATGTGTCCTTTTTCTCTGTTTTAACTGATCAGAAGTAACACTGCTAATTTTGTATTTTTGTACAATGACAGTTAAGGCTTTCAATTCTATTTGATTCTATTCTATTCAAAAGCACAACGTGAATTATAGCAGTCAAACATATGTAGTGAAATTAAAATAACAATATGTCCTTATGAAATGTACTGGAGGAGTATTAAGTGGCATTAAAATGAAAATAGTCAATCAAAAGTAGCAGAAAATTGCGTTTCCGTTGCAATTCTGTTGCTGCTGTTTTCTTATGTCTCGTTCCACCTTATAGAAAAACGGCACCCTCGCAAGCCCGGACCGCTATCGGCATCATCGACACGCTGTCTGACAGAAGGGCCGCGACCTCTCACTAGCAGGAACGGTGCAAATTACTCTGCTTCTATGTAGGTCAGCTCTTCTCTCACCTTCAGTCACAGAAAACAGAGCTATCACGGACGGGCGCTTCACGTTAACGATCGGCCTCTCTGCACAAGAAGTCGGGTCGCGGCGGGGACCCACAACACAAACAAAGGCAGATACTTCACATGTGATCGTTAAACAACGCACAGAAAAATATCGGCACTCTGGGTTTTTCTGTGCGTTAAGACCGTTTCTGGGACCCTTATCCCGTTCTAGACATCATTTCCCTCCTGGACTGTCTGAAGCGCTGCTCCTTTAAACCCGCAGATGCAAGTGAATTCTTGAAAAATAAGTGACAACAACGTTAAGCTCCTTTCACTCGCTTTGACTTTGGACTGCCGTTCCTTTAAACTTGAACTCATGTTAACTTTTTGCTGCAGGAACAGACACTTCTTCTACAATCGTCGGGGATCAAAGAACGAGCCGGCCGCCGACGTCATCAAAACCGCAAGCGCTTGAAGTGGTGAAGAGAACATTTTACTGACAGAAAAATCCCACCATGACTTCCATAGTGTTCAACGGGAATATCAAAAACTATTTACAGATGGCACAAGCTGAGACGGCTCAAAACCTAATCTGTTTTTTTACATCCTTAAAACAATCCGTCTGAAGTCATAAAGACAGAAAAGTATTATTTTTCCATCTCTAACCCTTTGATCCCTCGCCAGTTTTAATTTCACTACTTTCACTTTTAAGGTCATAACTTGGTCATCATAGCGGCTAACCATTCATGCTATATCTTGTTTTTTTCAGGACAGTCTAGGCTATTTCGATTTTCATCAGTTAAATTGATAATACTTAGAGTTTATTTATATTAGCCTTTATATCAAGGGAAAAAAAAAATCGTCCTATGAAATTGTCATGTTTTTACATGCGTCTCACCAAAAAATATTGTCAGTAGAGATATCTTTGTATAATTGTCTAGGGGAGATTGTCTAGAATCTGGAAATATCTGAACCGTGTTTGTGAGACACTGCATGACTCAGCAATTTGAAAAAAAAAAAGTGCTTTAGTGCCTGACGGAAAATAAACTTCATGAATGACTCCCGGTGGCCGAGCCAGGGAATCACATTCAGGACCTGTGATATGTGATAATAACTTAGCCGTCAGCTAAAAAAGCTTTGACGTACAGAGAAATGACAGATGTTGTCAGAAAGGGTAAGTTCCTTTGTTTATTTTGATATATGGTACGGTATGAAGCGATCTGGACTTCATTAATTATTCAGTCATGAGTAGAGGCTGTGGAGACGAACGCAGGGCTTTAATAACGATTACATTTGATGCAACTTTAAAGCCGGTTTTCTCTGCGACGCTTCGTCACGCAGACGAGACACTAACGTCTTTGGAAAGCTGAAGTTTTGCAGTTTCATGGGATCTGTGCTGCGATGAATTCTCGCTGCGCAATTTAACCCAGATGAAATGATGGGAATTTGGATGCAATTTGGGTCCTAAGGGTTGAATAATTTAGCAAGGACTCCGAACCAATATAAAAGCAGTTATTTTTTTAGGTTCAGGCAGCAGTAATAACACCCATAAACAAGCCATTTCTCGTGGTCGCCAGGGAGCCAGTGTGCAGCCTGTCCTGTTTCCTGGCCTTATCTTTGTTTCTGAGTCGTTGTTTAAAGCACTGGTGACCAGAGGAGGAGGTTTATCGTTTGGTTTCTTTCCTGTGATTACAGGTGGAGCAGCAGAGCAACGCTGCATCTCTGCTGTCGCTAATTAGAGTAACAAACTGTCAGTGTCAGTGTTACTGCTCTGGTCAGAGGCATTTACAAGAGTCAGGAACAGAAGAACACCTTTTTTTCTCCCCTCATATACCTGACCACCCAACGTGATTTCAAATTTCATGCGTTTTTTTTCGTTCTGAGATTTATATATTTATCACCATGAAATACATTCAGCTTCATAGAATTGGCCGAAGAGCACAAACACCCACAGACAAGGCACATAAAACCAAGATTATGTGCACGGCTGGATACCAGAGCTCAGTGTGAATGGAGCTCTTCTGGGATTTGGTCTTAACTGACCCTTTTAAAAGAATCAGCCTCGATGGAGGAACGCTCAGATCCTGGAGCTCTATATTGATTTCGGACCTCTTGAACAAAAAGGTTTTCCTCTTAAAGGAGCCACTTCACCTATAGTTAATATATCAATTCACCGCACTGCCAAGCCTGAACACTTGTATTAATGTCTTCTGTGGCTTTGTAAGGGCTTTATATGGAGTTTAAAAAAAACAAAAAACATACTGTATTTATAAGGCTGGGGGGATCTGAGGAAGAGCTTCATGAGGGTAAATCATCCTCAAAGTTTCGTCTCTATAGAAGCTAAAAAGGACATGATTTTAATCAAGTCTCACACATACTGCATGTATATGAAAGTGTAATACTAAATTAATGGTGCCCTTTAAAAGACCAATTTAGTATTGCATCAAAATTAACGCATCAGAACTAGAAATATCCTCTGTTTTAATCTGTCCATACTAAGCGGCAACCAGCAGTTACGTCACCCGTTGGTTTGTAAAAACAGCCTCGAGTTAGGATTTCATCCGTCGCCATCTTTGCTAGGTTGGAGCAGGAAGTGACCATATTTGGACGAGCTGGGGGAGGAGCCAGCGGTGGATCTGACTGATCTGATTGGAAACCTGATGATACTACGTCCCGCCCACCGATAGCTGTAACCTGACTGCACCACAGGCCTGTCAATCAAACAGACACGCCCCCAAAAACAGGTCTTCTTGAATCTTCTTTTCTAATGAATGAGGGATTATTTTCAGATGGACCTCCAGAAAACTAATAAGAAGGAGTGACTTTAGCTAACAACACCGAGATAACTGATGGACACATTTTATTCACTTTGGATTTGATGAGAGAAGTTGAATGGGAGTCTATGGAGCCGGAGGCTTTTTGGAGACGACCTCTAGTGGCACTCGCTAGTATTGCAGTTTACGGCACGTCCGCACTGGCATGATTTTGCAGACCTGGTAGCTACTTCCACTTTTATACACAGTATATGCTCCATACTTCCTCCTTGTAAATGGTGCCTACATTACCCACAATGCAATTCAACCGGCCACAGTTCACTCAGAAATGTAGGTGTGCTATGCGAGTAGCGGCTCTAGCTACACCCTCTGCTCTTTGATGCTGGCATGATGTATGTTTGTGGGATGTTTTTCTTACGGCTGCACCATCAGTTCAGACAGAAATATTCCACATCTCGTTCTCGGCCTGTTCGTACAATCTTTGTATCACCTTTAGAATTTAAAATACATCTTGTTGCACAACATGCATTTGCCATAATGGGTCTGGCTGAGCTGAAGTAGGTAATGATGCATAAAAAAAAAAAAACATTTCCAAAAAAACCCGGTATGAAAGAGAAGCTTCTCTTCATCTTGGAGTCCTCATACACGTCGGTCACACGAGGCTGAATATCAGCTCATCTTATATTTTAAGAAAAAATAAAAATATTGATGTTTTTCGGCCTCTGATGCTCCTGTGTTTTCTCTGGATACAGAAGCACCTTTAATGCGACGAGGACCTCTCTTCATTTTCCTGCAGCCGGCTCACGGCTCAAGCAGACAGACCGGCTGTTCCTGCGAGTCTGAAGGTGGAACATGTTTTGTTTGGTTGTTGCTCCTGTGAAGCTCAGTGAAAGAAAAGAAGGGCTTTCAGTCAATTAGCTTCGAGGCAGCTCCTGTATTGATTTTCCCACAGGACACCAGAGATGAGAAGCTGATCCTAATTGGAGTTTATGGCAGAGGCTCTTGATGAGTTATTCATTTTGAGACACTTCACTTGCCATCCGTACGGTTCTTATTCAGGTCACTTTTCTTTTTTTTTGTTGTTTTGCTCGGTCGTAATCAGCTGACTGCTGCATCTCCTCGTGTATTTGGGACGCGACTGCAAAACCTGTGTTGTCTGTACGAGCTCTTTAACCCTGATGGCATTTTTATGCAGAATCGATGCAGCCCTGTAGTTTTGCTGAAACCTCCTGCATGCATGCTTGTAATTTACTTTTTCTTTAATGTCACTGGATGCATTATGTTGTTTCGCTGCTGTTTTCCTTCAGGCTGCGGCTCCGCTGTCATTTAGCAGAAAACATTTCCATCGCAACTAGTTTGTTAGTACGACATTTATTTTGTTTCCTTCAGACATTCCGATGTTTTTTGCGTCTTATTACAGCATTAATCTAATTATATTAAACCAAAACCCATTTAGTGTTTAGCAGTATTAGATAATAAACTAAATAAATTACCCAATAAGAAGACTGTATGTTTATAATTTATATGGCAGCCTCTGAGTGTCTTGTCTTAAAGCTGTAGTGTGGTACTTTTACATATAAATGAAAGTCATTTATTACATAAAAACCTTGCTGGATGAGTTCAGACAACGCTGGTTAAGCTTATTAATGCCAGATTCATTTCTCTGTATTCTACGTTTCACCTCATAATTTTAAATCTGGAGTCTGGTGAGACGTTTAGCCTTGTCTGCTAACTTAGATGGAGATAAAATAGTTCAATTATGTGGCTTCTTCTGGAGATTTAAAACATGTCATTTTGTGAGGGATATGATGCTCAGAACATTTCATCCAATGTAGACTGTTTATGTAGCTGCGTTTGATGTATTTCTAACCAAAGTTTAAACTTACTGTAACTGGAATTATTGCCGAACTTTAACAGTGACTGAAATTATGTTATAGTAGAATATAAAAAACACAATAAAACAGGTTTTGAGGTGGTCTAAAATTGAGTTTTGGCATGGATGACCTTTTTACTTCATTTTAAACTGGGAGCTCATTCATGTGCTCGTCGCCACTCCGCTGCTTTGCAAACACCAGTAGATTTGATGCCATTAAAACTTTTGGGACGCAAGCCATTAAAATGGTTAAACCCCTAAAAAGAACCGAGCAGGTCCGGCTTATTGCATCACCCAAATCTTCATAAAACCCGCCGGCGAGTAGTTCGGTAGCTCAGACGTCATCGTTTTCCGGTTGCGAAGGGAATTTTGAAAACCGCGACGCGTAGAAAGCGAAAGAAGAGTTAGAGCATCACCTGAAATACAGCAGGTTCGTAGCAACGCGCTACATCCTGCATGTCAGACGATGATGATGTAAGTCCTTCATAAATATAAAGATTAGAAGCTCTTTTCTTCCCCTCACTAATGAACAGTCACCGTCACCCGAGACGCTGCACTCCCACTCCACCACAATATAAATGATTGCACGCTCAGCCAAACAGCTTGTTTTCCTCCTCCTCTTCTTCTCCTTCTCCTTCTCCGAGCTTCGTACATCCGACCACCTGTCAGACGTTCGGATGAATAAAAGTGTGAAGCGGTGGAGAGAGAGAGAGAGAGAGAAAAAGATGATGTATGTAAAGAAGAAAAATCACCAAGCCTTATTTTTTCATTGTAATTATTCCGGCACCGAGACAATAACGAGCCGTGAGGATACTTTGCATATCAATTTTCGTCAGTTATCGCAAATAATAGGGATGATGCCCTGATCGCCCTTTGTGAGAGAGCGTGTTGTCAGTCGGGTTTGGTGGAGCGGATCGCTCGGGTGGAACGGTTTGTGATAAAGTCTCGAGGGTGGGGGGGTTATTGGATCTGCCGGAGCACCGCGTGTTCGTCTGGCGTCGTTCTCGGCTGACGTTTTCCGAGGGAGACTCGGTAAATCAACAAAGCCGTAACCACGGTTACCACCCTCCCGGGTCAACGGTCAAATTCCCCGCCGAAAATTCCATAACTTACAATGAACGTTGTGCCGAGCAGATAAGAAACAGACGTCTTATTTATGTCCCGAGATTACGGTGAAAATATTATAGTGGCAACTAAAATTGTAAATTCCCTGATGTTCCACGACTTGGCCCCAAAAAAACATCGAATTGCCTGTCTGGAAAAGACTTTCAAAAAGTTCCCTGACCCATCTCAGACCAGGGACGCCAGACCACTTTATCTGAGTTGTTATTGGCACATGTGGCCATCGGTGCTGGACTGGTCGATCAGGGAGACACGTTCGGGGGACAAAAGTCTCCTTTCACACTCGGACGGCTGCGGGCCGCAAAAAAGTCTAAATTCAATTACAGAGATAGCATCTACAAACAAACACACACACACACACACACACACACACACACACACACACACACACACACACACACACACACACACACAACAAAACTCATCCGCAGACACACGGCGAACGCAAACACGTGCATGCTCAGCACGGCACGCACACACACACACACACACACACACACACACACACACACACACACACACACACACACACACACACATACTTACGGAAAGGCAGTAAAATGGCTGCAAAACCCTTCAACTCGAGGCAGAAATCAATTTCCAACTGTGAACTTGTTGAGGAGAGACACTAATCGGTGGGCAGATAAGGGCTTGTTTGCCACCTGATAAGACAAGCGGCCGCGACACATGTCCCATAAATTGAGATTTGCCAGATTTGCCTTTGGGATTGTGTGTGTGTGTGTGTGTGTGTGTGTGTGTGTGTGTGTGTGTGTGTGTGTGTGTGTGTTGGGGGTTGGAAAGCGGCTGGCTGAAGGAGGTGGAGAAAGGGCACGATATCAGTGTGACAACAGTGGTGGAGTCTCTTAAGGAGGAGGTTTTAAAAATGTGCCGCTGAAAACGGAAAGAATCTGCTGAAAATTTTGTACGCGAGAGCACAAACTCCTCTAACACACACAAAAAAAACAAAAAAACACAACCCGGCGACGCCGTGACGGCACGGAGAAAACGTCTCCACTCACATCGATGACGGTCCACTGCTCCACCACGATGGCGTCGAACGTCGGGGCGGCCGCGTTCGCCTCGCCCTCGCTCGCCTCCTGGAAAATGAAGACGCTTTCCACCGACTTAGGCAGCAAATCTGCAGAGAAAGGAGAAAGAAAAAAAAAAGAAATCCAGCCGTTAAAAAAGAAGAAGCAGTATTTACAGGATGGAGCGTGTCGGTCTGGTCTCTGCTGCTCCTTCAGGGTCAGAGGAAATGGAAAGATATCACTCAGACACCCTAACCCTTTATTACATCGCCGGTGGTGGCAGCCATTTGTATGAGCAATGGGCACTTATGCATTATGCAAGAAGACGGCGTAAAAAAACACACACAAAAAAAGAGAAAAGCAGCAGGTATTCCCCTTCTGGGATCTTTTAAATAAGAAAGAAGATGAGGCATTATGGAGGTTTTTTTTAATTTTTTAAATAGAGGCTAATTAAAGCGAGGTGAAGTCGACGGCCGATGATGGGATTTCAAATACCGGCAGAGTTTCACGTCCTGAGGATACAGAAAGCACTAATTCAAAAAAAAAAAAAAAGAAAAAGAAAAGATGGAGAGATTTTAAGCGATGGGCAGAACGTGCTGCGCTGATTTAATGAAATCAGTCCGCGGGGCATGAAAGCATAAACCCGATTCGCTCGGGCCGCTTTTTATTCACCTTAAAAAAGACTTAAATGAAGTGAGGCGCATAAAGACGTCGATGCTTCGGGGCCGCCGGTGCTGAAATACATTTCTTTTTTTTTTTAAGCTTGTCTAACAATCGCGGGCGGGATTGGCACCCGAGACACTGAACACCACTCGGGTTCCCGTGAGGCCGGGGGGTCACCCTCCCTCCCCCCCAACCCTCTCCACCCCGATGTCTCTTGTTATTCCTTTGATGAACACACACTTGGACACAATGCTCGCCCCACGGTCCGGTCCTCCCAGCTGGCCTGAGTGCTTTCTCATTACTTCCACACCATTTACACACTAATACAGTTTGCTGGGGCGCCGGCTCCAATACGAGACACTCCACATTTCATTACTGGGGGGGGGGGCCCTAATAATAAGGGGGGGGGGTGGCTGGAGGGAAAAAGGGAGGAAGGAAGCAAGACAGAGTTGGAGGATGACTGGCTCTTTTACCCCCCCCCCCCCCCCCCTCCTCCCCCCTCCCTGAAAACCCATTTAGGACCCGTGTGCACGCTCAATTGAAGACATCACTCAGACGTCCGCCGGCTCCCTCAAACACACACATTGTCGTTGTTAACCCCCTTCAGCCTCTCCCCTTCCTCCACCTTCCTCCACCTTCCTCAGTCCTTACCTGCTCAGCATATAATTGGAAAGAAACCTTTTTTTTGTTGTTGTTTTTTTTTGGGTGGAAAAGCGTGAAGCTGCGAGGCCCCGGGGAGCGGATCAGCCAGGTGAGATGGTGACGGGGTTTCTGTCTCGTCGCTCTCCGGTGAGCAGCCTGTCTCTGGTGATAATGCACACACACTCTCAGCAGAGGAGAGAGAGCAGAGCGAGGAGCAAGTAAAAAAAAAAGAAAAAAAGGAAGAAGGAGCCGGTGTTGCCGGGGGCGTCGAGTCCGTCGGGGGAACGCGCTGGTTAGCGTGCACGAATAAACATTATCTCGCCGCCTATTGACTGAGAGCTGAGCTGAGCAGCCAGCGGGCCGACGGAGGATAAGTTGTTTACACTTGCAAAAAAACAAAAAAAAGAAAGCAAAGAAAAAAAAACACCACCGTGCACCCCTCAGTGAAATCCCCCCCCCCCCCCACCCCCACACACACACTCAAGGTCGCAGGGCGAGGCATGCAGATAGAGCCGCTCTGGAAAACAGGGGGTGAGGTGGGGGGGGGGCAGCGGGGTGACACGCAGCAGCTGAAATCAGCACCCGAACAACACGAGTGGATCAACAGGAGGTTGGTGGGAGGAGACGGAGCTGATGCAAGTTACAGCCGTGACTCAGAGGAAGGTGTGACGTGTTCGGCGTGTTCGGCGTGTTCGGCGTGTTCGTAGGTACCCGTGATGTCGTCGGCTGCAGTTCGGAGGCTGTTTGTTCCTAATTGCTCGACACAAACTGCCAACATCAAGAAACGTGGAACAGCTGCGTTGGTCCACGGAGCAAAACGTCCTAGTTTCAGGATAACGGTGCCACGTGGTTCGATTTACGACCGGATCGCGGTTTGAGTTTAAATGAAAGTACCAGACCCTTTTCACGGCGGACATTTTAGCCTTGTTCAGGCTGCTAGCCCGAATCCGTTTGTTGCCATGGTGATTTGAAGCTGACGGAAAGCGTATATGTTTGCGCTGTAGAGGACAACGACGAGAACAGTTTGAAGGACAGAAGCCGAAATAAACCGTCTGCTGCCACCAGCAGCGTCCGTGTCGGAAAAGCTGCGTCGCCGGAGTAGCTGGTGTGCACGCCGTTACCATAGCAACACATGCGGATATGTTGGGGGAAGTCTGTACAAATCTGCTCTGTTCACTTGCAAATAACTGTCTGTTATTAAGATGTGATTTGAGGAAAACATTTGATTTGTCTGCAGTCTGAACTAAAAGTCTGACTTGAGTGCGCAGGTGAGTTCACGTTTGAATTGAATTGACAGGAAGTGCTGCGTGCTGGTTTGGTTGCTGCCTTCGGACACGGTCGAGTTTTCCATATTCTTTCGTGGGTCTTCATGACCTCGGACCAGTTAAGGTGCTACATCTGTAAATCCGACTGCTTTCCTCTCCAGAGCAGAAAAACGGCACCAAACCAGATGTCTATAAAAAAAACAAAAAACATCTACAATCTCCAATCTGTGCCGCCTCGTCCGTGAGCTCGTGCAGATCAGCGGCGGTGTGTTTGAGCCCGGTTGACCTCTGTTGAGCTGCAGAGTGACCCTGCCCCGGGTCATGTCTGCTGACATGCTTTAAACATGCGTGCCGGGCAGCCGCTGCCTCAGACAGCTGGAGGCGGGCCGCTGACAGCTTATCTATATTTCAAACGGGAACGAGTGGACATCCGCGGAGAGGGACGGAGGGGGAAAAGGACGAGGGAGGGACGTGGTGGGTGATTGGATGTGTGGCTCTTCCCTGTGGAGCCAGATGTTTGGCAGCTGGCAGGCTGGTACCTGCGGGTTACCGGGCAGACTTCAGGAAGGGCAGCACGGCAGGGGGAGGAGGAGGGGATTGTAAATGCTCACTTCATTTGCTTTGGTCTGAATTCAGAGGAAACTACTAAGTGGGAGAGAATGTGAGAGACCTGCTTAGTTAATATACATTTCAAAAAAATTAGAATTTTTAATCTCTAATATTATTCCTTAATTTCCATTTTCCATTTCCACTGACTTACTGAATGCATTTCAGAGTCAGCTAACAGAAATGTTGAGGCTGTCAAATGAGCTTTTGCGGAGCTGTGGAAGGAATTTGTCCTCCGTCCTCACAGGAAATGACACGCATGACCACTGGAACTTTTTTTTTAACACACTAAAACTACATGCTGACTATTTTTATGGAGAATGTGGGACAGTGTGGGACAATATGGGACAGTGTGGGACAATATGGGACAGTGTGGGATAATGTAGGACAATATGGGACACGAACCAGAGAGACAGTCTAAAATTTGGATGTTTTGTTTGTAGCTGCATATTCAGGTTTTAGAAAAGCGTCCGTCCTGCTTGACTTTGACTTTGGAAAACTAGAGGCCATCAAAATGTGGGACATCGTCTCAATAAGAGAGACACGGGACACAGGATTAAAAAATGCTGTGCAGTCCAACATGAAGTGGGACTGTCAGCGCTTTAAATCCACCTCTCATCAACTTTCTGTCCCATGTGTTCACTTGTCTTTAGGGTTTCCATCCTCCGAATTTCATTTCACAGTTAAAAAAAAAAAAAAAAAACTTATTGGAGGTTCATATTCCACGTATCTCCCTCTCTTCTCGTCTTCCTTTGGTTTTTCTTCCTCCGTTGCCCAAATTTAGAAACCAGTGATGGCTGGCTGTCATGCATATGAATAGAACAAATCCTCACCGTGGTTCTGGAGGAAGCTTAATCTTTACAAAGGCAAAACTCCTCGTCAACACCGTTACTGTCAGGTCTATAGTAAACAACCCCCCCCCCCCCCCCCCAGGTATGTTTCTGTATTTGTGTGTCTGTATACATGTGATCGTACGGTGGCCTGTGTGTGTGTGTGTGTGTGTGTGTGTGTGTGTGTGTGTGTGTGTGTGTGTGTGTGTGTGTGTATGTGTGTGTGTGTGTTCCTGCATACGAATCTTTTAATGCTTTCATTATGACGGTCTCAGAATCTGTAAATTCAATATCACTACAATATCCGACCCTGTGGCTCGGGCGTGGTCTCCTCTCACCGTCTGAGCGAGTCCTCTCTAACACACACACACACACACACACACACACACGCACACACACACACACACACACACACACACACACACTCACACGCATACACACACACTCACACGCATACACACACACACACACACACACACACACACACACACACACACACACACGCATGCAAACAATGCCCCTTAATGCTCTCTCATCCAGCTTCACCATGGAAACCCATCTTCAGAGGGAGCGCGGGGACGCGGCGTGTTTTTATGTCTGGAAGGGTGCGTCCCTCCGGACGACGCCAAACAGCCCAGAAAATAATAATACAGAGGTAGCAGAGTGTTTTTGGAAAAAAAAAAAGAAGGCTGGAGGAACGTGAACAGTGAAGAAGGATACAAAACGAGGGAAATCTATGAACTCCTGGCGAACGATCAGTCACACGAACCACAACAACACACAAAATGTGTTTTATTCAAAGCATTTTTATGCTTCTTGCAAAATGTCACGAGAAGTTCAACTTTAAAAACGCTTTAAAAAGTGAGATAAATCCCTTTAAGCTTCCAAAATAACATCATATGAATGTGATTATGGTGGCCATAAAAACAAAGCAAAGATTTCACAATCACGAAGAGCTTTATAAATGTTATATATGCTGCTGCCAATTTCTTTCTAACAGGATGTTACGAAATACATAAAAAGCACTGAATTCAGTCCCACCACATAAAGACCTTCGCAGGTTTTGAAAAGTCTTGGATATTTTATTTGCCCGATCAATAGTGCAGCACCTTCAGACCTGAGGCAACACATATGAAATCAACCTTTTTCATGTGAAACTCCACCAGAAACTTTTTTCCCCCCTTTATATCGTTGGCAGCAACAATTTCAAGAAGGTATTATTTTTTGCTATTTATTTGGGTCCAGATCTTGTTAATTGATGAATTATATTGGGAGGAATTATTATTAGAAGGAGGAGGCGCACACCAACATGAGAATACTGTCAAACGGTGAAAAATGTATTTAATTTGATTATATCTGGTGTTAAAAAGATGTTGAAAAGTATTAAATTTAAATTGATGAACACTCCAGAAACCATGTGTTAATATTGAATATTAATACGTGTCCATTACCACCATGATTAAGGTACGCATCTCTTCCAGAGCTTTCGAGCTGATTATAAATGATGTTACTGTTTGGAGTTTAGGCTTCAAAAGCTCAGAGCTGAAAGGATAATTAATTTCAATCAATTACCGAATGATAGATTTTGCATAACAACAGCACGATGATGAATAGTTGTTAATGTATGGTTTAATTTGGTAACGGTTGCCGCCGACTCACTCTGAAGTAGATCAGAAGAAGAAATCTGCTGTGTTGTTGTTGTTGTTGTTTTTTCAAAAACACCAAATGTGATTTATAATCTTTGTCGGATTACAACAGAATTACAGACGCCAACAACTTTCCAATCAGGAGGACTTTAAAATGAAGGTCTGAGATATGAAGCCACGACGCTCTGCCCTCCTTCAGGATGAGCTCCTCTGAGCAAAGCACTTCAGGAGCTAGAAAGTCATTCTAATTCATTAGTAAAGAGAGTTTTCAAATGCGCAGCGGGTTTGTTTGTTTGTTCTGGACCGAGGGGAAGAAACATGATTCAGCCCTGAGCAATATCTTCAAAATATCCTCCTGAAAACATCCGTAAATGTAGTCTGTAACTGCTGCAAAACTGCAAGGCCAAGAAACATCCTTGGGCTGTATGGACACGAAACACTGGGGAGAATTTTGAAATACAAAAAAATAAAAATACGTCTGCTTCTCCTTTTTACCGGGGCCAGAGAGATAAAAAAAAAAAAAACAACCAAAAAAACCAAAGAAACACCAGCACATTTTTTTTTTACTTCTGCAAAACCAAATTAGAGCGTAAACAACAATGATGTTATCAAACCTGTTTCTACAAATACTCAACCAAATTTGATACGACAGAAATGAAGCACATCCGTTTTCATCGTATTTGTTCTCGAACCCGCCGCTGAGAAAACGTACGCAGATTCACGCGACCAACACGGAAGCCGTGAAAAGCGTTTACCATGTCAGCGCGCTAATAAGGCGCTAATTAGCAGCAACATTACAGCCGAGGCTGATGGGTAAAGTTTGCAGGTACTTGGTCATAAACTAATGGCGGTGGATAGAAAGTTAAAATATCATCAAAAAAAAACATGGATATAATGATAAAATTTCAACGCAAACCACTGATGTAGTAATTAATGACGCAACACATCAGGGCCCACGTACACATTTACCATCTAAACTAAAGTCTGATCCACTCACGCTTCCAAATAAACAACAATAAAGTCAGCTAGTTTAATTCTTGATTGCGATAGATATTCATACCTTGTGTATAAAACTTGATTTTGAGTTCTTGCCCGATTTATGTATCTTTATTTGTCTTCATTCAAATGTTTAAAATGTATTTATAGGCTATTATTTCTACTCATTATTCCCCCAAGATTAAACGTTCCTCAAAAGGAAATGTGATTTATTTTTTTTTATTTTTTTTTGCCCCGATGATCCTTTGTGATCTCTTGTGTCGACGAAGAAGTCGGCAGCTCGGGCTAAATGTGTTTGCGTGGTTGTGTTTGGGGTCGAGGGGGCGGAGCCAAAGTCAAACATTTCCACCAGCTATGTTAAGCTGCAGCTGCGTGACAGACAGAGGAAAAGAAAAAGCAGGCCGGCTCAGCGACGCATCCAACGGTTGAGTAATAAACGGTGTGAAAGTCACCGCAGCGCGGCAGGATGAAAGTTAAAACAACAAAACCGGGGCAGAAGGTCAGACTTCAAAAACATCTCTATTACACTCATCAGAGAGCGCATGTATCTGTCGGCACATGACGAGCCGGTCGCTCCGTGTCTCCAAACAAGGCCGTCACTGTCACAAAACCGCTCGTCTCGTCAGTCTCGCCGCCGTCAAACACCGCCTTGATGTCTCCGAGGCCGAGACCGCTCTCCCGCATCGCTGTCGAGCGTCTCATCGCCGATTCACAGACTCGTCTCCAAAAAAAACAAAAAACAAAAAACAAAAAGAAGAAGAAGAAGAAGAAGAAGAGGGAGCTGCTAAATATGGAGTCGGCGGGAATGGATGCCGATTCTAAAGAAGCGCGGCTGTTTGATGTAATTAGCTGCTAACAACAAACGGGATGCCGCTTTGATGTCACACCGCCAGCTGCTCTCAGGAGATCAGAAAAAAAAAAAGAAAGTACAGCGTTCACCTCCGTAAACTTGTCTGTTTTCTGAAGCGGCGGATCTTAAGCTGCGAGCTGAATTCAGTCGGAGAGAGAGAGAGAGAGAGAGAGAGAGAGAGCTTTCTGTCCTACGCCGTGATTCCACCGTTCAAGAGATGCATATCTTAGCGGCGCATGAAAAATGCAAAATGTGTTCGAGGACCCTAATGGGCATAAAAAAAAAAAATTTTAATCATAATAATACAGTTCATTACTCCATTCTCAGGACATCAAATATGCAAGGAGGCACTAATTTGTTATCAGGTTAATTATCTGTGTTTCAGAGTTGCTGAGGCGTTCGCTTTCCCCGATTAATGAATTATGACTCTTATTTACTCTGGCTGCCCTTAATTCTCCAGCGTCACAGCAAAGCACTGAGCTGCCGGGGTCTGATGGAGGAGGAAAACCCAAACAGGAAACAGTTTAAAGGAGGATACCGAACGGCTCCGTGTTTCTAAAGCTTCTGAAGCGTCTGCAAACGCACGAAGCTCACTGGTGAAAAGGACGGAGAGATGCAGTGACTCGGTTTCGCGTTATAACGTTTAAAAGTTTATCGTTACGACGAGATATCTTCACGTTATTACGAAATATTAAACCCAGAAACTTTTGTTGTTGTAAAAATATCGTATTTATGGCAGCTGTGGTTCAGGTAGTGGAGCGGATTGCCCACTAACCATGAAGTTTAAGGTTTAAAGACAAAACTTTAAAGTGCTTCTGAAACATTTCACGTTAAATTATTGTTCTAAGATAAAAACCTTCCTGGTTGTAACTACGTGATTGATGTGAGAGAAAACTGAGAAACACGGTTCATTTACGCGACTTGTGCTCCGTGCTTCGGTTCATTTTAAAATTCAAAAATTATAAATAGTCACAATTTTTCCAGCTTGCTGACGCGCCGATGTCGAGCAGGTAAGATGTTTATCAAGGTCGCCGTCTGAGTGTCGAAACCTGCAGGAGTCAGGTGGGCGGAGTCACGGAGAACCGCCTCATCTGGTCTGGCTCTGTTATATAAGGTGGAGGCAGTCAGCCAGAAACTCGCTCTCCTTTGGCTTCGACCTTGTTTGGTTTTATTTGATTTGCACATAGTTGAATTTTCCTATTTTGTCCTGCAAATAATAAAATGTATTTATAGTTACGGCTCGTGTGTGTCTCCTCTCTTTCGTCCAGCCGTGAGCCGGGTGGTGACACAGATGAGACCGATGGGAATTTGTTTTGTCTGCGTGACAGCTTTTGGTCAAATGCAGGATGAATCACCAAATTTCATGGCAGTAGATCCAATAAATGGTGCAACATTTCACTCAAATGCCAACCTCATGGTGGCACTCGATCTTTACCATGTTGGTATTTCACAGGATGAGAGAGAAGATGGACGCCTGACGAAAAGTCAAGAGTTCATCAGAGTCGGTCGGATTCATTCTCTGGGGACAACGAACGACCGTACAACATTAGAGATTTTAATCTGGACCGAAATTACTCATACTTACTCAATACTCATATATTCTGCATTGAGTGTGCAGCTTCTGCCTCGCAGGACTTGAACCATACAAGAAGAACAGAAGACTTTACAGGCTTTATTCAACCATGAAATTTTGTGAATGTTTTCAGCTGGAAAATGAATTCCAGCTAACGAGTGATTAATGTTACGCAGGCCGTCGAGGTGCATCACTACCTGCAAAAGACTTTTAACTCAGCATCTGCCTGACGTTGACATTTTTTACTAGTGATACGGTGAAAAGACAAAAAAAAAAAAAAAGCAATTAGGGAAGCAGAATTCAAGCAGCCGGGAACGGAAGAGGGGTCTCTTTTAAAAATTAAAGGAATATCAAATGCGATTTGTATTGTTTCCACATCACAAACCTGTGTGGATATTAAAAATGCATCGACTTTCAACCCTGCTGGACGCGCCGTCCTACACGGTGTGGAGCCGTTTCTTACCGTTCACGTTGCCCAGGTGGAAGTACCCGTCGATCAGCGAGGCCCCGTTGTTGAAGTGCTGGGTCATGTGATCCAGCCAGTTGGCCTCCACCCCTTTCACCCCCTCGTCGCAGTTCTGGACCCGCAGAGGGACCTTGACGGTGTAGTACTTCACCGGGCCCTCCCGGACCGGCGGGTGGTTGTAGAGAGCCAGCAGGTCGACTCCTGTGGAAACACAACGCAGTGATTGATTTAATCAGCGGGGGGAGGAGGGGGGCTTTCCCTCTTTACAGCTGCCAGACGTCGGACACGAAAACATCCGTTAAACTTGGCGTTTCGCTGCAATGCTAAAGACTTCCTTCAGTCATAAAAGGATGCAGGAAAAAAATAACCCAATCTTCAAGGACTGCGTTGGAATAACTCGATTTCCTGATGTCTTTCAACCCTCACGGCAACATGCTAGTAATCAAGTTGGAAGTACATGTATTTCCTATGAGATAAGCAGCCGCGGAGACTCGGCCAGTGTTTGGACAGTCAACAAGCCCCTCGGCCAAGAAAAAGTTGGCTGCAGCACTGGCGGTCATCAGCCATCAACAGCAAATAACAATTTGTGTGCTTTTCATTGCTTCCAGACAGTTTGTATTTTCCTTGTCTCTCCGTATAAAGATTGATAACATCAGATAAACCGCTCAGTGAAACGGGTCCTTGGGAAAAAAACATTCAGCTCAAAGAAATTTGTCAGAAAAATAGGGCAGTATTGACATAGAAATTAGACTTTTAAATTGGACAGTCAAAGCAAAAATGAAAAAAAGAAAGAAAAAAAGGTGAAGACCTTCCACTGAATTCGACCCTGACTGTCATTTATGTAATTCTGAGATTTAATCTTTGTTTTTTTGAGTAATTTTGTCTAAAAAAAAAGTAAAGACATTGGACTTGACCTTTAATCTTTTCTTATGTGCAATAATTATACTGTCCAGTTTATTTATGTTGCCACTGCATTGGTCTGATTTTGTGAAACTATGATTCTCTTTGGACCTTTTCCATCATATAAAGATGTGTCTGCTGAGGTCTGCATCCGTTTACAATTAATTCCCGCTGGCGCGTGAAGCCTTGCGCATGCAGGTGGAATACATCTGTATGCAAAACACTCCAATAAAAAACTTCAACATTATCGCATCATGAACAAAGGTTCCACCTGGCAGCTGCAAAACGGGCGAGAAACAATAAACAGCAATACCAGATCAGAGCTACGACGCCCCGAGCCGGACTCAGAAAAAAAACTCTTTTCCAAGGATGATGCCTCTTGGACAACAAAATGTGAAGTGAATCAAAAGACAATCTGATCACATTCAAGCTACGAGTGATGTAACCGATGCAGGAACTTAAAAGGACCCGTTTCATTGTAACCGAGTTAATTCGTGGTATAACCTTGAATAATGCATTAAAAGCTCTCGCAGCTCGCTGTTGTTTACATCAAACCAGAAATATGCATAATGCAGCGGGAGCCTCTGGAGAAAGAGAAGAGAAATAACGGGCTTGGAAATGTGCCCACGAGTACGCATGTCACCGCTGCCGCGCTCGCGTCGTCGTAAATCAAAGTGGAAAAGAATTTTTATTTGTTGTGATTCGAGTGAGTGAAATATTTGCACTGCTTAGTTTTTTTGGGGGGGGGAGAAGAAAAAACAAAAACACAAAACGTGAGACGTGAGATGTGAGATGTGAAATGTGAGCAGAGAGAGTGATTCAAATCCAGCCCCCCCCCCCCCACCTCCCCACCACCGCCTCCCTCTCTCTCTCTTTCCAATGCAAATGTCAGACTG
Source organism: Embiotoca jacksoni (assembly GCF_022577435.1). Lineage (NCBI taxonomy): Eukaryota > Metazoa > Chordata > Actinopteri > Embiotocidae > Embiotoca > Embiotoca jacksoni. The sequence continues at coordinate 728,327 of NW_027185421.1, read as the reverse complement.
TCATTCCCCAAGTGAACCAGATGGATGAGCAGAATGTGCCACCCACACACACACACACACACACACACACACACACACACACACACACACACACCCCCACACACACACACACCCCCACACACACACACACCCCCACACACACACACACACACACACACACACACACACACACACACACACACACACACACACACACACACTTGACATGGTGGTGGCGGGAGTCATGGCTCAGTTGCGTCCGTCCGTCCGTCCGGCAGACACCCAGGAAGAATGAATCATTTATAACCATTTCTCGTCTGGCTCGTCTGACTGATGTGACAGCTGGCCACCAAATTCCCTAAATCTTGTCATTTGTCAGTCTTGAGAAAAGTCAAATCAACGCACACACACACACACACACACACACACACACACACACACACACACACACACACACACACACACACACACACACCCTCATTCCTCCCCGTGTTAACCCCCGTGTTACAACGAGGACAATATGGCCGACAGAATCTTGGACAACACGCAAAGTGACTTCGTCCTCCGCGTCCGTCTCCCGCTTCACACTTCGTGCGCGGATCGTCTCTCTCCGCGTCTCCGCCGGCTGACGGTCACGTGACCGAACCGATTTTCAGAAAACGCTTTGGGTCACGGCGCTAAATGTTCTGTAACCACGGCGTAATTAGATAAGTAACATTAAAACCGCATTAAACACAGATTACTCCGCCGTCACTGACACTAGTTAGAGGAGCCGTTTATAACAGCTTGACACAAAATAACAGCCAGCAGCGAGGAACGTGCGTCCCGGCCTCCGCTTGTCTCATAATATTAGCTGTTTTCTGGGGTGATAGCTCAGTTTTTGTTTTTGTTTTTTTTCCCATCCGTTTACGTTTCATTACAGTCTAATTACGTTTGCCGTTACGGCACCGAGGCGATCCGTAAATTCAGGAGGAAGGTGAGTCGTGTTCTGTTCAGAGGAAACGTAGAGAAACCACAGAGGATCCAGCGCCTCGCCGGAGGGGCGGAGCCAGAGGAGGAAGTGGAAAGTACCAAAATATAAGATAAGAGCGCTCTGGCTCCTGATGGCCATCGTACCGGACCGTACGATAATAGGAGGGTCAGACTGGGGCCGGGCTTTCATCTGGCATCCTTTAGTAGTTTAAAAATATGAGTCTCTGCATTGAAAGCGTCTGAATCTACGAGCAACATGTTGTTTTTCTGTTTTGGGGTTGAAAACCGCAGAACAAATGTAAAAGTGGCCGATCTTTGCGACTGGTAGTCTGATTTAAAGTCTGCAGCGTGCCTCAGGATTATGAATTTGCTTTTCTAGCATCAGTTTATCCCCCAAAAACGTATTCCATTTTACAAATTAAAGTAAAAACTAAATGATAGAATTACAGATAAACACATCATATTTCACGTCTCATCACTTCCACCTAAGACAAGACTCAAACCAGCAAACCGCACGTTTACTGTGACTATATCAAGCTTGAGACCCGATAAAAAAAACTTATGCTAATCTCCCCTTTTGCAAACTGCAGATACTTTATTGTAAGGAGGAACACGAGGTTACGCAATCGTTGGTCTTTCAGAAACTCCATTAGCACCCAACATAAATCTTTAAAACAAGTCTCTTGCCAAGTTCCTCCCGGACCCTTCGCGGCCCGTAAATAACACAATACCGCCTAATAAAAACTAAACTGCGGTGTCGTGTGCTTTCGGGTCTCGTGAACACGATTTGGCAACTTATTGCGAAATAATCGGTCCGAGATCAAAATCTTATGAGTATTTCAGATGGTTGTTGTGGGAAGTTTTCTGCTGTGGGGGCAGTAAAATCCTAATCGATGCCCTAATGAACACATTTTATAAAGCTACACCTGAGTATCCTTCTGGGTGAGCGACCTTTGAATCTGACAACAGCTGAGCCTTTCAGGATGAAGTCCGTGCGGCTTATCTGAGCGAGTAACGAGAAAACGAGCGCGTGAACGTCATTCGGGATCCGAAAACAACGCTCGTCTGACGGCCGCTCGGCAGTCCGAACGACGGGGTCGTTGCAACGTGACCCGTCATCGTTTGAACATCTGTTGGTAATAATCTGAGAGGCCGGACGCTGATCCAATCAGAGCAGAGATTACACTGATCTCCACGGCGAGAAGCCAATCAGCTGAAAAGACTAATTCTGGAGCTTTCAGACAGACGTGGATGAAGATGTCACCGGCGATAAAAGCTCCTTCGTAGCTCAGACAGACTTCTGTCAGGCGTTTTAAACCCTTGTGTCGACCGCCCACCGATAGCTGTAACCTGTCAATCAAACAGACAAGCCCCCCCACACACACACACTTTGTATTTCATGAGAGAAGTTAAATGGGAGGCTCTTTGGAGCCGGCCTCTAGTGGCACTCGGCGGTATTGCAGCTTAAGACACTTCTGCATCGGTCTTATTTTTCAAGCCCGTCTTATTCTTCATCCACTTTTACATATATTTATGGTTTTAACCCAAAACTTCACAGATTTTAATGCCTAAAATTTAAGGCACTTTAACTTTCACGCCTTGGCGAGGCAATCCGGTATCACCTAGTGGACTGACGGGTGTATTACACTCTTAATAACTTGGGGAAGAAAAAAAAAACTTGGTCCCTTCAAAACAAAATAATCCATGTGCCATTTAATTCCCTTTAAATCACTGTTGCTCGTGTAGATTAGAAACATCTGAGTCGTCGTTCAGACCGCGATACACTTTCCATCCGCTCCTCCACCGGAGTCCCTCGAAACCACCCGAGCGTTTCGAGTCTCCGAACTTAAAGGCTCAGTTTCTCTCCGCAGCGTCGGTCGCGGGGATGGTAGTTCCTCTTTCGACCGTAATCCGCCGAGTTCTGCCAGCTCCGCTGCCAACACTTGCACGGCGTTCACCTCGAGATCCGAGGATTAGCGGCGACAAGCCGGCAGCGGCAGAGACTCTCGGGCCTCCTCGGCAGACTGGGCATTAGTAGAGAGGGACATGGGAGTTTGGCAGGCTCCCCCAACCCCCCACCTCCCCCCCCCCCCCCCCGCCACTAACCACCCCGGCTGGCTGCTACATCGCCGCTGCTGGCGTTGTCGCAAAGATTTGGCGATGGAGGTGGGGGGGGGGGGGGGGGGGGGGGTTGTGGAGAGAGAGAGAGAGAGAGGCAGAAGAGAGCTGTGAAGCTGAGGGAGGTAAGAGGAGGAGGCGGTGTGGAGGGGGAGGCGGGGGGGGGGGGGGTTATCTCACTGCAAAATGCGCCGTTGGGAGGCCCAGATGGACCAGTGGGCTGTGGCCCGCCGCCATGCCAAGTGTGTGTTCGCGCACACACACGGACATAAAGACACATGCAGACAAAAGCTGTAAAAAAAATAAAAAAAATAAAAATAAAAGGATGCACACCAAAAGGCCGCATTCATTACGCAACACCTCGTATTAGCAGCTCTGAAGCTAACCGCGTCGCACACTCCGATACAGACACGCAGTACAAACACACACAAGTTAACACTCCCGCTGGGACGCCGGTCTAATGCACAGTTAGCACGTTGCACCGACACACACCGCAAATAGGTTTTTCTGGGAGAGGGTGTAGGAGGGGCGCGTGTGTGTGTGTGTGTGTGTGTGTGTGTGTGTGTGTGTGTGTGTGTGTGTGTGTGTGTGTGTGTGTGTCTCCATCTGCTAATCCGAAATGCTCAAATAAAGCTATAAATGTCTTGCTGATTTCAACACCATTCCCACAGAAATGAGGAGGAGGAGGAGGAGGAGGAGGAAGAAGGAGGGCAGGGGGGGGGCATCATGAATAACTCATAGAGATGTAGCTATGGCTCACTTTCTGGGAAGACAGAAAATAAAAATAAAAAAAAATTGCAAAAAAAGAAAAAAAAAAAGAAATGTGAAGCTTCCGGGAAAAAACAAAAACAAAAACCCAGCAAAAATCTGTTGTGGGTGAATTTCACAGACTCCTTCGGCTCCGTCAGCTAAAAGTGTGCGTGTGCGCATGTGAACGCGAGCTGTAAGACGGTTCCCCTTTTGTGTAACCGATAGACGAGGATTATATCCCGAGGCGGCACATTGTTGTGTAACATCGAGGCAATTGCAGGAAATGACACCTCCGCACGGCTGCCAAGTGTTTCAGGAGGAGATCTGTGGCCGACGCTCTTCTTTAGTCAAACAGCCAAAAGGTACGACTTCAGATGACACACACACACACACACACACACACACACACACACACACACACACACACACACACACACACACACACACTCCTATTGGCTACAGATTAGAAGCTGTCAGTTTGGATCCCTGTGAATGTGTTCTGCAGTTCACCCCCCCGCCCCCTCACCCCCCTCACCCCCTCACCCCCACCCCCCCCGCCCCCCGCCCCCCTCAAACTAATTTAGCTGCTCCGGGATCAGCGGTGCTTCGACGAAGGAGCTAACAGGTGGAAACAAACATGTTTTTTTTTTTTTATCTAATTATTTAGCAGTTAATATTCAGCCCGAGTTACATCAACATGTACTCTGTGGTGCTGTTGCAGTTTTGACCTTAAAAATAAAAAAAATAAAAAAGAAGAAGTCTTAATTATCACTCCCTCATTAGACCCCTTGTTTCATTTCTAAGGAAAAGTTTAGAAACGTTGACCTTTTAATTACACCCCCCTCCCCCCCTCCCTTTGGACCAATTAGTCGTCTTTCCTTTTTATGGGGTCTGCAAACCCAAATAATAAAAATTCACTCATTCACCTATTATCTTTGAGGTCTCATCGGCCTCGGAGATGTCTGAGTCTTTACCTCCGTAAAATGGAAGTGAAAGTGCAACACAACCTTTTCTTTGGAGGAATATATTTTTTTGCCGTGTCCCTGTTTCTTCAGATATTACATTTCAAAGGTTTTTTTTAAGACAGTGTTTCCGCATTATGTTCGTACAGTTTGTTTGTATATAGAAAGCACTTAAACTGGAAACTCTTAAAAATATGTGCATAATTAAATATGATGTGAATCCAGTGTTCACTTGAGGCCAGAACCATGTTCAGTTTTTGTGTATTTTGGAGTGAAATAATAATAATAATAAAAACAAATGCTTCAGGTCCACAAATATAAACTGCTAGTGTTTGATCACCACGTCATCCCTCTTTATCCCCCCAGGTTCATCCATTTTTCACAGCTCCTAAGTGCTTTACAGTCATAATTTAGTAGATTTAAACACATAATTTCCCTTGGATTTAGTGTTTGATGGTAACCATGGAGACCACTCACCGTCGCCTCTCCATCGGTATCTGGGCCTCGTCTTTGTCTCAGTGCCGCCGTCTTTGTTGTTATTGTGACACGGCGAGCCGTCCTCCGTCACCTCCTCGCTGTGCTCTGGAGACTGGACAGGTGAGACCTCCCCCTCGTGACCCGATTGGCTCCCGGCGTTCCCGCTCGGCGCTCCGTCCCCGGCCTCGCCCGAGCCTCCCTCGTCGGCCCCAGCTCCGGGATCCGCCTGGTTTGTGGGGCTCGAGGGGCTCGAGGGACTGCGGCTGCCCAGGGAGCCGAGCACGGAGCTGGGGCTGGAGTGCAGGGAGAGGGAGGGGGTGTCCGGTTCTCTGATCCTGGTGCACGGCGCTCCGTACGGCTCCTGGACGAATCCCACGAACATCACCCCCTGGTCAGCGGCATCCTGGATCTGCTGTTGGGAGACAAATTCTGGAATTAAAATCTAGAGCGATATTGACCAACGCTTGTTTGCATTCACTGATTTGACTAAAGCAAAAACAGTCAAGTGACAGAACTACTAATTTGATAATTAAACATTTCAGTTATTATTCAGGCAAAAAGAAGCTTCTCAAATGTTGCATGTTTGTTGTAAACTGGATCTTTGAGGATTTGGACTGTTTGCACCAAACAAGTTGAGGATGTCAGATGGCGCTCTGAAAATGGTTATTTCTGCATTTTGCAGATTAAAAGATTAATAAATTAATCATTGACTGTATATAAGTGGACGGAGCTTCTGGGTCTGAAAAAAATGAGGCCTTAAGCTGCAATACCAGCGAGCGCCACTAGAGGTCGGCTCCAAAAAGCCTCCGGCTCCATAGACTCCCATTCAACTTCTCTCATCAAATCCAAAGTGAATAAAATGTGTCCATCAGTTATCTCGGTGTTGTTAGCTAAAGTCACTCCTTCTTATTAGTTTTCTGGAGGTCCATCTGAAAATAATCCCTCATTCATTAGAAAAGAAGATTCAAGAAGACCTGTTTTTGGGGGCGTGTCTGTTTGATTGACAGGCCTGTGGTGCAGTCAGGTTACAGCTATCGGTGGGCGGGGCCTAGTATCGTCAGGTTTCCGATCAGATCTGTCAGATCCACCGCTGGCTCCTCCCCCAGCTCGTCCAAATATTTTCACTTCCTGCTCCAAACCGCTCCGAACTAGCAAAGATGGCGACGGACAAAATCCGAACTGGAGGATTCATAACGTTCACAAACCGACAGGTGACGTCACTGCTGGTTGCCGCTTGAGATTAACGAAGGAAGTGATTGAGGATTTGAGGATTGCTCAAAGCTCTGAAATAGCTTGGATGCGAGGCTGTCGTTGCGCTCCGCTGGTTTCCGGAATCATTACGAACAACCGTAGAAACTTTGAACAACGCTACGATCAGAATTAGTTCGAAATCTTTTCTTTTGACACAAAATCATTATTTTCACGAGTCCCCGGCATCTGTTTCATCTTTGTTTCTCCTTTTTTTTCCTCCCCGGCAGCATCTCCAATCAGGCAGCTGTTGATTGGATCGGAGCGACCCCCCACCCCCCTACCCCCCGCCCCCAACCCTCCACGGCCCACCGGGCCGCCTCCCACATCCAGCGCTCCGCCGTTGTCATCGAGCCATTTCACGTCCATATTGAGGGTTCCTGCAACGCGGCACAGATTGAAACGTTAACTGTCAGCCGACGTTAACGACGCCGCTCTCCATTTCTGCCCGTCTCCGTCTCCGTCCCCATTTCGGCGGCGGCGGGGGTAAAAAAAATAAAAATGAAGTCGCAGCGTTATTCACTATGAAATTAAATTGGAAAAACACTCACATTGTTTCCAGCCATATTGTTTAATATCAGCTGAATGCTCTCTGGGCGCGTCCACATCATATTCCCCCACACCAATATGTCGAAATGGAATTGCAGAGATAAAAGGGAGCAACTGTCGTATCTCATTTAACGGTAATGCGGGTGGTCGGGGGGAGAGAAACGAAGGGCTCGGACTGTCTAACGTCTGATGGAACAGCAGATTCAAATGGAGGGCTGCGATGATTGAATTTATTTTTGCTGCCATTATTATTGTTATCATTTGATCAAATCCCCTCGCCCGACAACGTTGAAACATTCAGATTAGATTTCTTTTCTGGGGGACAAACAGCACCAAGATGTTATTGTCAAGAGAGCAGAGCGCCGTAAATATGAGAGGAAAATGTGTAAAGTTTATATAAAACAACAGGAGCTCAAGCTCCATATTCACAGATAATATGGTTTAACTTAAGAAGAATTCAATGCAAAGTTGGAAAAGAAAACTGAAATAATTTGTTGATTGAATTATTGGCTAACCCACAGAATATTAAAATACCAAATATATATTAAATATTCTACAGCTTCCTTTAATTATTCGATATAATAAGTTATTTTCTGTTTTTGTATCAGTGTAAATTGAATATCTTATCCTAAAGGTGTTTCTCCTTATTAGTGTGCTAGCGGTCCTTCTGAAAACATTCCCGCCGTTAATTAAATATCAAGCCTAAAAAAAAGCTGTGTTTTTTGGGGGGGGCGTGTCTGTTTGAGTGACAGGCCTGTGGTGCAGGTTTCCACTATAGGTGGGCGGGGCATAGTGTCCTCAATTTCCCAGATTAAGTCAGATCCAGCACTGGCTCCTCCCCCAGCTCCTCCAAATATGGTCACTTCTGGCTCCAAAAAAACACAAGATGGCGACGGTTGAAAGTCCACAAACTAGTTGGTTGCCGTTCGCTGACACGGTGTCCTCTAGTGGACCGACGGGTGTATTACAACACTTTGGCTTTGGGCCGTTTTAACAACCGTTAAAAGTTACAAGCTAAAGGGAATGAAAAGGGGGAAAACTGGGTGATAAAGCCGAAAGTGAAAACGATTGTTTGTTCAACAGTCATGTCCTTTGTGGTAAATCCTCCAGGGCATAGTGGAGTGAGCGTCGGGATAAAAACTTTTTTTTTTAAATTGGCATCCTTCTGAACTTTTTCAATCCGAATGAACGAGACGAGTCGCTCCGGCTGAGACGGAACCGCCCTCAGGTCAAAGAAATGACGTTTCGAGGTCGCTTCATTTCTCTTCATTAACCGAAATGATGCCGAGCTCAAACTTGATGAAAAAATATTCTGCAAGTAGCTTCACCCCCTTTTAAATCGCCACCAGAATATCAACAGCCCGTAGTGAGAAAGCCATTTCAATTTTGACTTAACACCACATTTCCTACCCCCCCCCCCCCCTCTGTAAGTTATTAAAGTGGCACCGGGAGGTGTCTGAAGGTCAAGACGAAAAACCCCCGGAGAGAGAGATTGAGAGAGCAGAGTGGCGGTGAGGAGATGACAGAAAGGAGAGGCTAAAGGGATAATGACAGACTGAGACAGTGAGGAAGAGGAAGAGGAAGAGGAACAAAAAAAAGAGAATGAGACGAAAGACAAGAAAAAAAAAAGGGAAGTGAGAGTGAGCAGAAAAAAAAAAAAAAAGTGACTTCTCCTCCTCCTCCTCCTCCTCTGCCGCTCGTCCGTGTCCACTTCTCTTTTAATAGATTTCTAACATGGCCTCCTGCTCCTCCTCCAGCAGGCGTGTAGCAGCTCAGCAGATTAAAATGATAACCAACGGTAATGAGGTCCTGCAGGACTGCGGTTGCATGACTAATCGAAGGGCAAAGAAAAAACAAAAAAAACGTACAGGAAGGTTTTTTACGGGGCGGGGGGGTGGAGGGGGAGGAGGGGGGGGGGTGTTAAGGCTGGACCATCGCGCTCGGTCATGTATAGATTTAAGGCGGGAGAGGTTGAATCATGATGACGCAGCTTTACCGGGCGCGTCACACACACACACACACACACACATATATATATATAATATATCATCTGCGGTGGCAAAGCTCTCCGGATTCATTTAACGTAACGCTACAGCGCCAATTCATTATTATTAAATCAGAGTGTGATTTCGGATCCGCGTCTCCCGTCGGCTGCTTTTCATCTGCTACAGAGATGTCAAGCCGGTTTTTCTTTTTTTTGGTGCTAATTAACATTAAGCCTTGAACCGGTGAGGAGGAACAGCTTTGAGCGTATTACATAGAAAATGTTCAGATACTCGAGAGCACTGCAGTTCGGAAATATGCTAAATATCATAAAAGCTGGAACATCTAACCGATCAAATGAAGAAAAAAAATCCAAACACATTTTAGCTTCTTTTGGCTCAGGTTTTGTTTTATTTACTGTTTAGCAGCTATAAAAACACTTTTATTGTTTTAAATTGCTGCTTCGCTACTTTCCCTCCATGAAAATCAAAGATCTTCTGTTTCCCGAGACCCGAGCGTCGTACCGGACCGAGTCTTAATACTGGAGCGGACCTGTTGTATAATTACAGCTACTTCCTGCTGCCCTGCCTTCAACCTGCCTCCCTGTAATTACTTATGAACTGCAATGAATTAGACACTAATTTGACAAATCTGGCATCTAAATTGAGGGTTTCTGCCGTGATAAAACTATAATTTACCACTTTTTTTTTTGCTGATCACGACGACAGTGTTGCTCACTGTGGCTTCACTCTCAAAGGGAAACTGTTCAGGGAGTTCTTGAAGCCCGTAGATGCGCCACATATTAGTCACCACCTGTGTGTTTAGTTATGTTTCATTATCAGTCCTGATGGAGGCTTCATGCGGTTGAATCCCTTTTAACACGCGATGGTTTGTGTTTCCTCTGAGCCTTCAGACGGAGCGACACGCTGAGCAAACGCTCGACTGCGTTCGTCCTCAGAGCCCGACTTACTAGCATCGGACTCGTAGACTCATGAATGAACCAATCATATTAACTGTCTTATCGACACCACATAGATCTTAGATGAACTCTAAGATCTGATATGTTTCTTTCACGACAACAAACATGTTCTGTGAACGCAGTAGATTCGGTCTGAGAACCACAATATGCTGATCGGAGTTCCTCGGTAACTTTCCATTTCTCTCTGACTCCTCCCCTCCCATTTCCCAGCATGCCCTCATCCTTCGTAGCCGATGAGAATAAAGTAACCAAGGCGATCGGTAGAAATTATGTTGGAATATTTCCACAAAGACACAATTTATATGTCCTACAAGGAAATATAAGTTATGACTCAAAAACCTCCTTCCCTCCCTCTCTCCCATCCCTCCCTCTCTCCCATCCCTCCCTCTCTCCCATCCCTCCTTCCCAGCTGGGTCCAGAGTGACCAACCCTCCATCTTGGCAGCCGGTGCGGCGGCGGTCGTACCTTCTTGACGTAGCCCTGGATGAGCTCCGGCGTGGGCACCTGCTCAGCAGACAGACAGTCCTCCAGCTGCAGCTTGTAGGTCGGGCAGACTGCCGGACTCCTCTCCGCCCTGCAGGCAACCACAGCGGGGGAGGTGGGGGGGAGAGGGGGGGGAGGGGAGGGGGAGGACAATGACTTTTTCAGCCTTTTTTCACGACCGGCGTCGAAATCATAAAAATTGCAGTCGTAATAGATCCACAAAACAGCGTGCTATCGACTGACCCGGCCATCGAACGCAACAACACAAAACCAAACATCAACATATTACACTGCATCAAGAAGCTTTGTTAAGGTTATTGTTGCCCTGCGGGAGGTAAGAGAAGACTAGAACAGCACTTAAGTGAGACAAAGATCCATATTGTATTGAAAGGAAAACACAAACAGAAATGCAGGAAATTCAATGCAAATCTCGTACCCCCCCCCCCTCCCCTCTCCCCGCCCCTCCTCCAGACCTCCCCGCCGAGGCCGTATCAGTATTTTGAGCGGGGAGAATCTATTTTTATGGTGTTGTATTTCCCTTTTCTGTCCTCCGGAGGAAATCCCAGAGCTACCCCCGAGGAGACTAATACCCCAGCTTCTATCTCCCTGCTTCTCATCCTGTTGACACGGCGAAGAAGACCCCCCCCCCCCCCACCCCACACACACACACAGACACACACACATAGACACACACACACACACACACACACACACACACACACACACACACACACACACACACACACACACACACACACACACACACACACACGCACCCCTTCTGTAGATGCACGCTGACTCTGCTGCAATGAGGGAAAAGGTGTGTGTGTGTGTGTGTGTGTGTGTATGTGTGTGTGTGTGTGTGTGTGTGTGTGTGTGTGTGTGTGTGTGTGTGTGTGTGTGTGTGTGTGCTCTGCGTGAGCTCTGGCTTTACATGGACACCTGATGTGCAGGAGGGTAAAAGATGCATGCGGGCGAGCTGGTGTGTGTGTGTGTGTGTGTGTGTGTGTGTGTGTGTGTGTGTGTGTGTGTGTGTGTGTGTGTGTGTGCAGCGTTCTGGTTCACGCCGACTCCCCCTGAGTGAACATACATGACTCTGCCTCGCTGTGTGTGTGTGTTCCTAATGCTTTATCAAAGGGATTTTTTTTCTCTCATGCAACCACACACATTGAAAAAGATAAAAACTACAAACAAAAATTGGGAAATTTGTGAAAAAAAACCCAGCAATTGTGTCTCCAGCTGCAATACCAGCGAGTGCCACTAGAGGTCGGCTCCAAAAAGCCTCCGGCTCCATAGACTCCCATTCAACTTCTCTCATCAAATCCAAAGTGAATAAAATGTGTCCATCAGTTATCTCGGTGTTGTTAGCTAAAGTCACTCCTTCTTATTAGTTTTCTGGAGGTCCATCTGAAAATAATCCCTCATTCATTAGAAAAGAAGATTCAAGAAGACCTGTTTTTGGGGGCGTGTCTGTTTGATTGACAGGCCTGTGGTGCAGTCAGGTTACAGCTGTCGGTGGGTGGGGCTTAGTATCGTCAGGTTTCCAATCAGATCTGTCAGATCCACCTGCTCGCTCCTCCCACAGCTCGTCCAAATATGGTCACTTCCTGCTCCGAACTAGCAAAGATGGCGGCGGCCAAATTCCGAACTCGAGGCTTCATAACGGACGTTCACAAACCAACGAGGTGACGTCACTGCCGGTGGCGGCATGGGCCAGAGACGTGCTTGCTTCTTTTGACAATTTACAATCTTTATGTTAAGCTAAACTAACATAAACGTAATTTCCTAAAATGTCGAATTATTCCTGTAATGTTGTATTTTAAAAAAACACTCAAGAAAATTGACTACATATTTCCTTTCATCTTAACATGACATTGTTAAGATGTCTAGCTACTTGACTTTGGACATCCATAAAGTTAGGAAACTTCTGATAAAAATCGATGCAGTAGAGGCTGAAATATTCTGATTTTTAGGTAAGTGCGATGGTTAAAGCTCCAAAAACCCCGGATCCTACGCTGCGACCTAAATTGCTGTGAAAGTGCCTCTTTTCAGTCAGAGTTTTTAGGCAAAAAGGGGCACTAATATTCACGGGGAATCAAAGACCACGAACACATTTAAACTCTTCTGTCATTTCACTCCCATTTTAAATGTTTTTTTGGACGAGCTCAAGCACTTTTTCTTTTCATCCTTTTCGATAAAATCAGCCTCAATGTTTCTTCGCATGTAATTTCCCTGTTTGAATGAATGCTGTATTTAAAAAAAAAGCACTTTAAACCCAGTTTTAATGTTTCGACTTAAAAAACAAAACAGCAGCACTCTGTCAGTAGAGCAGAAAACCGGCCCGACCGACTCGTTAGGTGCGAACTTCACGCGATCTGTCAAACTCGGTTTTTCTATTTTTACGCTGCGACATAACGTTCAAAGGCACGACGGCAGAAGCCCGGTGGCGGCGTCAGAAAAGGGGCACGCATCCCCCTGTCGGTTGCGACATAAATCACAAGCAACCGGCTCGGTTGCGCTCGAGGCGCGACTTCAGGAAACGGGAGGAAAAAGAGACAGAAGGAGAAACAGAGTCGAGGCTGTAGTATTAATCTGGAATCGTAGACCATCTGCAGATGTCACCGACATGAAGAAAAGGCCTTTTTTAATAATGATATGAAACTATTTTGAGGGGCAATTAAACGACTCCAGTTCATCACTCACAATCCAGCAATAATAAAAAAAAAAAAAGCGATTCAGTCCTTCTGAGAGACTTTTTAAATCCAGAACCATTTCATTTTGCGCAATCATCGTATTTTGCACGGAGAAGGTGTCACTTCCTCTTAACTGGGGAGAAAACTGAGTGGACTTCTGCAGACAGAGCTTCAGAGAGAGAGAGGAAGGGAGGGAGAAGTGGGGGATGAGGGGAGGGGATGGGAGTGAGAACAACAACTCCAACGGAGCGCTCGGTCCTGCAGGGAGGCCTCGGGTTAAAAATAGCAGCTGCATCTCCCGCGGTCCGTCTTCTCGGTGTGAAACGGAAACTTTTCATGCGGCGCGCGTCGCCGGCTGTCAACCTGCGAGGCCTCGCGCGGTGAGACGGGTGTCAAACGCCTGCCCGCCCGCCCGCCCACCTGCAGCTCCCTCCGGGGTGAATACACCTGCCCGCCTCTCCTTCCCGCCTCCCGCCACAGATGGGTCACACGTTTCTGTTTCGCCGCAGAACATCTCGTGTCGGACTAATCGTCCCCGCCGGAGCAGAACGTTCACATGGAAACTAATTGCGTATTACCCGTTAATGGCCTGCTTTGGGATTCGTCTTAGGCGTGTCCCGGCAACATCATTTGTAAATCTGCGGGTTTCCAGTTACACCGTGTTCGCCGAAGTACGAGAAGCGATCGCGTCGATGTGTCATTGTTCTTCGGTGGACATCGAACTAAAAAAACAACGACTAAAAAACAAAAACACTTTCATCTTTGTTTGCTTGATCTTCAGATCTTCACAGAACAAATCTGTTCTCAGTTTGATTAGTAGAAGAAAGCGATCACCTTTTTTTAACCATCGATTGGCACTTTCTAGAAATAACCGCTCTTTTCTTTGGTTGTGTTTTCATCTGTCTGATGTTTGGATGACAGGAATAATAAGAACTTAATTAACAAGAGATATGAAAGCAAAACATTCTCTCTCAAAATAAACAACAAAGTCATTCAAATGTATTCTTTAGGGATCTTCACTACCTGCCGCCAATTGTACAACACAAAAAATGAAGCCAATGTGGTGGAAATGCTTTGGAATGCAATACCACTGAGGGCCACTAGGGGCTGGCACTAAAAACACAAAAACGTCTGGCTCCATCGACTTCCATTCAACTTCTCTCCTGAAATACAAAGTCTGTATATATATATATATATATATATATATAATCATATATTATCTGAAGCAGAAAGTAACCAAATATACATGTTTTATAACCCTAATGCCACTTTATTCAGAATATTTCTTGCGAAGAGTTAAATTGGAATCACCGAGTACAACAAAAGCTTTTCTCTCTGACAGAAAGTCAAAACTGTCTTTTCACCGAGAAGTCGGCGAACGACTCGAAAAAACGAATCTCCTCCTTCGCATCAGAAGCAAAAAGTCGCACCCGGTCGTCGTCCCCCCCCCCCCCGGCGCTAATCTGTTGCTATGACGACGCAGTCAGGGAGCATCCGAACCCGTGTTTAGCGCTCCGCCACCGCGGCGCTTTAATAATACAGCACATCTCTTCTAATGTCACATTTCCATGCGTTTGTGAATAATTGAAATCACCCCCGCAGCCCCCCTTAATGTTTTTTTTTTTTTTTTTTAAGGCTGTACCTCTTTATTCTCCTCCGTCTCTCTCTCCTCGCCCGAGCACACGGTTAGCTCCTTCGCAATTACCCAATAATGATGAATATATCCCATCAGACATTGCCTGCTGAACTGTAACCCTTTTTCCATCACGACCAAATTGAACACTAAGAAGTTTGACAGTTGACATTTAACATTTTCAAGCGGTCCAATCCATTCTGTCTGCATTGCAGCTTCTTCTTCTTCTTCTTCTTCTTCCGAAGTTAAAACCCACTTCACCGGTCGTGTCACTCAGGTGTTGGTGTCGTAACATTTGTGCACATCCTCACCTCCTCCATGTGTCTCGTTGACAGACTGAGGCCGACGCCGTGCAGACTTTACCGTCTGCAGACAAATACAAATACAGACTTTTGCAAAAGCTGCTTGTTTTGTTTTTTTGGGAGCGATACATGAATGGCCGCTCGCTGTCGTGCTTTTCTTCTTCCTCCTTTTGATTCCCGGGTCTGACAGCTCCTCTTTTTCTGGTCTTGCATATTTCCCTTCTCCCCGTTGGAGATCTTTTTTCCTTTGGATCCCCCCCCTCCCCTCCGTTTGGGCTGATGCTGATGTGAGCAGCTGTCGCCACGGTGACAGACGCGGGAGATAAAGCCTGGCTCCCCATCGTTCGGGGCCGCGGCCATCAGAAGGACGGTCGACTCCTCTGCCCCCCTTTTTTCACTCCGTCTCTGTCTCTCTGTTTTTTCCTTTTTATCACATTCACCCTCCTTCTGTCTTCTTCTCTCCATCCAGCTTTGATTCTCTTTTTATTTCATCTTGGTGTCTTTTTTTTCCACGGGGAGCAGGGCAAGCATGGAAAATAAATAAATAAATAAAAATAATTAAAAAAAAGGAGGGATGCAGTCCATTCAGCTGTTGCCGTTTCTCTCTGAATCAATATTTCTGCTGTCCGGATTTGCAGAGCTGAGCGGCGCCGGGACTGTTTGTACAAATATCTGTGCATGCAGCAAGTCAACCTGAAGTGTTGTACACACAGCGGGAGGTTGAAGGTGATTACTAATGGACACAACCAGGAAGAGACGAGTTGCATCGCATTTAAACTATATGACCTTCGAACATGTGTCTGGCTGCGATTCAGTCATCAGTTTTTACGCACATTTGTAATAAACAATTCATTTCTCAGCCTGAATCCTCAACATTAAAGATGAAGGTCGGATTTCTAATATAAGTAGAGAATTCAACTGCAGCTCTGAGAGAGAGTGTGAAACGTCCAATCAGAGAGCTGGAAATGTTCCTTCGTGCAGCACTAACGTGGAGCCGGAGCTATAAATTACACTTTGTAAAAAAAAAAAAAAAAATGACACAAGATTTAACGGTCCACTTTTGGATTCTGGGTCAGCTTTGGATCAAAGAAGCTACGAGTTCTCCGTCAGAGGGATGAAGCGCTCAGGCCGACAATAGCAGGACAAAATATCCCAACCCGGACCTAACGTGACAAAAACATTAACAAACACGCAAAAGTTTGACAAAAAACTAAATGAAGTCGTGATGTTGGCTGCGGTGAATTATGTCACTGCGGAGGAATGTTTGTATGGCCGACGAATATTCAGCAGAAGGGAGTGAAAAAAGGAGTCCTGATATCTGCGACCAGCGGGGGAGGGGGGGGGACGGGAGGGGACGGGGGGGGGGGGACGAAGGAGACGAGAGAAAGACGTCCGTCAGACAGCTGGCGTCAACTTTAAAAACCAATTTCCTGCCCGCTCTCACTCCAAGAATTCAAATGATCATCAACATACATTCACGCAAACCAATTATTTGCTTCCCTTCTTTTTGGCCGCTCTTATCTTTTGTTGTTTTTTTGTTTATTACTTACTTTGCTTGTATTTTTTTTCCTCTTCTATGTTACATTTTCTGTTGTTGACTGAACTCATTATAACTCATCAGAAATTCATCCCCCAATCAGAAATCTGTTTTTCTTAATTGTTGTACATTTCTCCCACGTCTGTCCGTCTGTCTTCAGTTGATTTTTTTTCCCGACATGATCACCGTGAGGCTGCAGCAGACCTGTCGGCCGCTCCGATCGGCGCACCTGTCA
This sequence comes from Embiotoca jacksoni, assembly GCF_022577435.1. Classification (NCBI taxonomy): domain Eukaryota; kingdom Metazoa; phylum Chordata; class Actinopteri; family Embiotocidae; genus Embiotoca; species Embiotoca jacksoni. The sequence continues at coordinate 711,427 of NW_027185421.1, read as the reverse complement.
CTCTCGCTTGTAATACCGGGTATTGTTTTTTTTTCTGCAGTTATCGTGCGGTCGCTGTGAGTGAACGTGTGAAGCTAAATGACTGAAACGTCGATGCAGATTAGCAGCAGCGGCGGCGGCGTCGTTCCTGAGCCGTTGAAGAAGCAGGACGAGTTCATCGGCATCCAGGAACGTAGTGTCAGCTGCGAGGAATCTGACCTCCCCGACTGTGAGTCTGCACAGGAAGATAAACTGCTAGACTCTCCAGGAAATCACGACCTTGCAATAATTAACGCAAATTCAAGCCATCGCTGCAAAATTCCCGCGATGTTTCGGCAAAGAAATATCGTCAACAGAAGCTCTACCGAAAGCATTACGTCGTAGAGTAGCCTTATTGCTTTATTATCCAAAAATAACTCCTCATTTACACAAACCGCTGTTCGCTAACCGGATCAACAGGAAGTCACGGGGTTTGTGGGAAATGTGGTCCGATTACAGGAAATTAGCTTTATACAAACTTCAAGTTGTAAGAGACTGCACTTTGTTTTTTGTGCACACAGTAGGCCTTTGTGTTGAATTAATATAAATTAAACTGAACTTGAAGCTTTTATTTTGACAGCCTTTGTTTTGTAGATTACAGCGACAGACCTCAGAAAGTTTTTCCAACTTTGAGCCGCATGGTTGTCAAAGATAAAAAACAAAAAAGACCAGAGAAGGTTTAAATTTTAGAAACAGAGAAACAAACACAATCAGGTGAGACAGAGACTGAAAGAGGCCACCGGGGGCAGCGTACCGGGACTATTAATACAGACCCACTTCATTCTGGAGAATCTCTCATCGATTTGAAGACGACACTTCCGGAAATTATACCGCAAAGTTTGGTGGTGAATGGGAGATTAGAACTGAAATAATACTGTGATTTTCAGCATGATTACCATCACAGGAAGTGACTAACACGTTACTCTTCAGGGAGGAGGGTTTTTTCCCTCGACTTGCACATTTTTTGGGGGTAATTCCTGCAATTTGACCACAAAAAAAACTCCCTTATAAAAGACGAATCCGACATTTTTGAGCACAACAATCATAAAAAAATATCAGCAAAAAAAATCCTGGAGGGAAGGAAGGAAAGATTCAACTGCTGCATTTTCACTAGCTGACACACACACACACACACACACACACACACACACACACACACACACACAGGCGCGCGCCTGCCCTGCGGCCGGGGAGCAGTGTTTTTGGTAAACAGGTCTGGATCCTTCGCTGGGCTTCAGAGCCAGACGGAGCAGCAGCCACCGAGGCTTCAGCTGCTGCCCTCCGCCTGTCTGCATGTCAGCGCTGCCACGGACAGAAGAAATAAAATAAATTTAAAAAAGCCTCAGTCTGTTTGATTGTCATGTTTTTATTTGAACTGACTTCTCGGGTTTCGTGGTCCTGAATAAGCTGATCGGGTTTTATGACCCTCGAGGCCGTCAAACCAAACTCAAAAACCCTCCGAAGGAAGTTTTTCCTCTCTTAAAAAAAAGGGATGTTCAGGAAGGACAATAAAAAGCAACCTTCACCCTCCTCCGTCCATCAGCGCTCCTTCATGCCCTTCAAGCCACCCGCTGGAGCCTCTCCCTGGCGTCCTGCCCTGCCTGAAGTGTGCGCCTGCCCCCACGGTTCCCAGGAAAAAAACAACAACAAGAAAAAACCGGGGGCCTGGGCACCGGGCTGGAGGGCAGATGAAGGGGGGCGGCGGTGACTTTGGACTCGTGCACGCTTGTTGGTTTTTTTTGGTGTTTTTTTGGCCGCAGCACTGAGAGGACCCACGTGACCGCTCGCCGAGCCACAAACAGATGTTGTGATGCTCCGGAGCAACACGGAAAGGTTGCGCGACCTCCGCTATGTTGTTAAAACAAAATATTTTCAAAGACCTTTCTGCTTGCACGCATCGCAAATAAAAAAAATAACCGTCTGAAATATGATACAACAGCTGTAAACATTATGTCGACTTGGATGACAGCCGGCGGTCCGTTTTTAGCAGCGTTCAACACACGAAGATAAAAAAAAAGAAAAAGAAAATTCAGATTCCCTCTAAGTGTATTTTTCTACATAATGACACCAATTAAGGTGCATTAGTAATCTCAACATGCTTTCTTAAGTGACTATAATGGCTTCATCATTTGGTGCTAACAAAGGTCTTATTCCCAAGAGTGCAGCTAAGACGTCTGCGGCCCCTGAAAGATGATTGCCTCAGGGCCAGGCCCCCGGCTTTGTTTAGTAAAATACATTTCCTTAATAAGGGCCCTCTTTCTTTTTTTAACTGTCACCTCGTGCCCGGAGGGATAGCGGTGAGAAAAAAAAAACACCACATTAACGTGGACTCGAACAGGTGGTATTTATTATTCTGTAATTTTTGTTGTAAAAAAAGGTATTACTTTAAATCAGGAAACATAAAAAAATTTGTAAACTGTCAGCAGATGTTTCCATTATCTTACACCAATAGTTTGACTCATTTTGGATTCTCAAAGAGTTCAACTTTGTATCACAGCAAAACGTGAAATAAGACACGCTCGTCCGCTGCAGGAAAACCGTGAAATAGCCACGCTTTGGCCTGTCTCTGCGTGACAGTTTCACGGTTTTCCCGTAGTGGACAAAAATGAAACCTATGAAACTTTTAGGAAAAACATGGTTGGGATCAGAAAACAAAAAAAAGAACTCAAGAACAACGTTGTCACCTCCAGGATTCGAACATCTCCCTCCTGCCTCCTAATTTTACGTGCGTGCAAGTTTCACGCTTACAAAAACGTGAAACAGTCACGCCTAGTCAGACCAGCGTGTCTATTTCACGCTTTGTTGGAAAGTTACACATTTACTAGTAAAAAACCCACTGGGACTTACCCGTCAGTGACCAGTATGGCCCGGTAGAGCTGGTGCTGCGGGCTGTTGGACTCCGGACCGCAGGGGTGGATGAACGGGTGCACGGCCGCCAGAACGAAGCCCTGCTGGTAGAGTTCCTGCAGCTGACCCGGCAGCTCTCGCACCGACGACAGGCGCAGCGTGGACGTCCCACCTGAGAGAGACGAGGACGGGAGACGACGCGTGAGACAAACCCGTCGACATCTCAGACATCTTGTTTTAATGCGGCGGCTTTCCTCCGACGGTCCAGATGAGTCTTAATGCGTTCAAAAGGAACTCGATGAGCTCGTGTGGTTGAGTCGTTAAAAACACTGTTGCTAGGCAACGTGGACGCCGTCTGGAAGCCGCGGAGGCTGACAATTTAACAAGCTAACAGGAGGGGTAACGTAACGCTGGAAATACAAAGTCACAGAGAGGAAAGACGAGGCCGTTGGGAGGATCAACGTTCCCCTCAGACGTCGGCTGTTATCCGAGTTACGAAGACAAACTCTACGTGACTAAAATCACAACATACTAGCTTAACGTTTAACGAAACGTGAACTTCCACGACCTCTGACCTTTCCGTAAACGTCAGCAAACACGTCACAGGCTTGTAGAAAATTTAAAGCGCCATTTGAACGCAGCATCGTCGTTCAGGGATAAAGTGGGTTTATATGAATAACAACGGCTTCTGCATAAAAACCTTCTGTGGAAGTTTTGATGAACTCTTACGGAGTCATTTGAAACTGGATTTTGAAATTTCCTGTGTTTCTTGTCCGCCAGTCGTTTTGTGGTGTCGTCATCTAATTCAGGTTCTTCTTGTTTGTTCTGAACAAATTTACAGAGTCGCCCAAAAAAAATAAAACACAAAAAAAACCGCTGCTGTTGCAACAGAGGATTTTTCTCAGGAAGAAGTTTGGTTTAGTTTAGAACAACATGGCTGAACTTAATTTCCCGCAGTATGAAGTCATTTCCCTTCTTTATTTTTACTTCAACACAAAGATATTCACAAAATGTTGAACTCCAATCTGAAGTTTCGTGTCTGAACACAAATAATCTGCAAAATCCAGGCAACCATTTGTTTTTGTTTTTTCAATTTTTCAATGAGATTCAATTTGAATCAATTGCTTTTAATTTACTCGTCCTTTTTTTTTTGGAGCCTTTGAATTTGAAGTGACCTCTCCAGCCCGCTCCTCACCTGAGCGTCACACCTGTCCACCTCTTCTCATCTTATATGTCTAAACCAGCTCATCTCCCCTTTAATCTCCCCATCCCGCCTTCGTGCGTCTTCATTTTCGCTCCTCCTCCCCTGCTGCAAAAACCCCTTTAGCCTCTAATTTAATCGTTGTAAGTCTTCATGCAGGCTCAGTGGGCAGAGCAGCAAGAAAAATCCAATGCACACAGCCTGGAGCGATTCTCCAGTAAACTGATGAAAGGAAACCAGAGATGAGAAATATTTCCCCCCCCGACCGGCAGTTCTTCGTATTTAGCGCTATTTCTGTCCCGCTAACGACCGACGTGAAGTGACAGCGCGTCGTCGCGGCGGTTAGCGGCACGTTTGATTTCCTCCTTTTATTTCATTTGTGAGCTCTTTATCGTCAGGAAAAAAAAAAGGTTCGGCTGCACCTGCCGAAACATCGTTGATGATGACACAGAAAACGGCAGTTCACACACAACCAAAGACCCATTTGAGAGTCGGTCCCGGTTTGTTTTTGGCAATTAGATTTTTTTTTTTGGGGGGGCGGGGGGGCGTGGGGGGGGGGGGGGATTTAAGAGAGTCGGTATCTGTTTTTAACAATTGACGAGGGCGGGAAGGAGACGGACAGGAAGAGACGAGGTCAGAACCGAGACAACGATCGAGGTGCTTCGGGTCCGGATGGCCGGCGTCCCGGCAGCTCGCTGTATGTGGCAACATTTACTGCAGGCCAAACAGCTGGGGCGCATTTAGAGAGCGCCAAGACGGAAGAGCTGGATGCAGAGAGAGGAGGAGGAGGAGGAGGAGGAGGAGGAAGAGGGAGTCTGGTAGTCTTTACAAGCTGTCACAAGACGTGGGAAATGCCGCCACGGCTAATTAGAGTCAATGAGAGCGTACAGACGGGGAACCGCTCGGCTTCATGGGAAAAGTCAATCTGTCGGAGGTCAACGGGAGGTCAGAGAGGAGGCGAGGGTGGGCGGAGCTCCCCCCGACGGTTTGCGCGACTAGCGAGTCCAGTGAGACTTTTACATAAGAGCCGTACAGTCCATGAAAATGACGGTGAAACTACTTTCACATGCGGATTCATCTTCAATCGCTGCATCTGAATCTATAAAAAAA